>NC_044564.1:29881226-30206538 GCF_007565055.1 Rhinopithecus roxellana
TACTTTGATGGATTTTTATTAAAACTATTTTAATAAATAAAATCTATTCAATATAAAATTTTCTCTGAAAATGAGGACCAAGCTCCTTTAACTACTAATAAGTATTTGAAAAATATATTAATAAGAAACAAATATAAACTTACTTGTTATTCCCCATGTAAATTCTTTTCTGGGTTTTTTTTTTTTTTTTTTTTGGCTACTGCTGTTTTCATTTTTTCAAAAATTATGTTAAATACAAATACTATTTGTATACATATATAGGAAAAGCCAGCAATTTTTAAAGTTATATTAATCATCATCAATTAGGATGTAGATTCGGGATCTGAAACACAGAAGCTAAATTACTCTGAGTCAAAAAAAGTAAATAGTAGACCTAAAATTATATTCTCATTTTCAGTTCATTGGGTCCCCACTAGGCCACAATTTAAATCTTGAGAAATAGGACAAGCAAAATTAATAGTAAATAGAAAATGAAGAGAGGCAAATTGATGATGTAGTTCCAAAAATGTCAAAACTCTTACTCCAGCTCCTAAATTATCCCCATTTCCTTTTCTGTATTTGAACAGCTTGCACATTTTTGCAAAAAGTGAGTTTGGAAATAACCTGCTAACAATAACATTTAAAGAAAAGGATAGCAAGTTTTCATCCATAAAGGCCATTGTTCTTTAAATACCAGACACCCTCAGATATCCTAAACCAAGGAATATTCTCTTTTCCTTGAGTGGTTTTGCTCTTGACCCTGGAACGGGCCTGGGAAGTCAGGAAGAAACCTCCCGTCACCAGGTGGGACCTGCTTCACCAGGTGCACCCACTTCATCAGGGAGCTGCAGTTCTTGCTGGGAACAAATAAAACAGACTCAGGGAAAAGAAATCTAAGAACGATTCAGAATACCTTTTCTTTTAAATTGAATACAATGTTTTCTCGATTCTGTTTTCTTAAGTATCTCAGGCTGGGCTGACATACCTGTTTCTCTCACATTTGAACCATCTAGTGACCTTCTCCCCACAAAAAGGGAAAAAATTATCAAAATACACCTTTGGTTCTATAAACTGAGGTGGGCTTTACCAGTGAAATCTGATTCCTGATGCTTTCTTGAAGCTAACAATTTATCCGTTTTCTGTTTCTAGTCACCACCACCACCCGCCACCCGCCACCCCGGAAAACAACGAAAAAATAAAAATTTATCTTACATGGAGAAACCTATTTATCACAATGATCGTCAGCTAGCTAAGAAAAAGCGTACTCCTTTCCCCACATATTAAAGAAATAAATATTTGTATAAATGTTACTCTGGTTGCTGTGATGAAGGGGCTGGGTGCAGTCAAGAGCACCAAAGCTGTCAGATAGAAAATATCTGCTGTGTTCCTGAAACCAGGAGCTGACCCTTGGCTCTAATGGAGTAGTTATGGGCCATGATGACCGGACAGGAGCACAAGACAGGCAAGTTGGAGATCAGCATAAGAAGGGTTAACAAAACACCCTTCACCGTATTGCAGGGAGTTGCATCTGCAAAACCCTCAACCTTTGCCAGTTTTATTTGCATCTCGGAGAGAGGCTCCCTGTTATGAGGAAGTCTGCCCCCAAGACCTTTTACTTGGCCGTTCTCTGTTGATTCTAACAATAGGCAATAAGACTTGCCACCAAGAGGTGGCCAGAGGTGGAACGGCCAGGTAGAAATTTCATTTCCAACCAAGGGAACATTTCAATTTCTAGGAAATCAATTGAGCTTCTATTAAAAACAATGACACATCTATGTGCTTCTGCAAATAGGCTGCTTCCTGTTGGAAGGCAGAAAGCTGCCCTCCCCTGAGCCTCCAGATGAGCTCTGATTTATCTCTCCTACACCAAGAATCATGTGAGCTGAAAGGTCAGGCAGTTAAAGATTTATGCTTTGTTTTATAAGATTGCTCAGAGAGAGACTCTTTTCTCTCTCTTGTTTATTTTTTATCCTCCCCCAGCCTGTTGTCCATTTCTCTGCCGAAACTAGACCATAGAAAAGGAAATGGGAAAATGTCCTGTAATATGAGCCCAGGAGCTTGCCATCTCTCCAGATGGCAGGCTGTGTTGAACCAATGAGGGCAACCCCTGTGGCCGGCCACCACAACCCACCCAGAGAGGGGCACATGCATCAGCACACCTTATAAATCTTTTTTAACCTCACTTCTGAACTGGGATTTATTTGTTTTTCTAGGCAGATGGATCTGGCTTTCTCTGCGCCTTACTTACAAAATGATCTGTCACTGTCTACCCTAATAACCTATGGTAGTCTCTAATAAAGTCAACTTGCCCACTCTAGCAAGTGGACGCCATAGCTTAGATCATGTCAGGTCTTTTTGTTTATTAGATGTCTATCTTGGGCTACCCAGGCATTGATCTTTTCTCAGGTATACACCCCTATCTCCCACCCCAGGACAGCCATCTGAGCAAGGCATTGTAGAGGACGGAGGTAATGTGTGTTTATTACCTGCTTGCTGGGTGTGATCTTTTATGTTTATTATTGACAGGGTAATATTTGGGAAAACAACTCGTCCAGAACCTGATAGGTGAGAATGAGTTAAAAATCTTAAGCCCGTACACATTTTTAACCAATGTGTATCTTACCAATCTCATTTGCTTCTCGCCAAACCTGTTTCTCTTTTCCTATTTAATATAATCATGACCCTTTCAACAGAGCTGGAAACCCAATCAGCATGTTTTGACTTTTCTCTGTTCCCCTTATATCAAGCCAGTCCCATTTCTTACTGATTGAGCCTGAAAAATCTCCATGCCTCGCTGCAGCCCTCCATGTCTCCTGGGTTTACTGTGATAACCTCAGAACTGTCTTCCCTGCCAGTCTATATGCCTCCTCTTTAGACTATGAATCTCAACACAGCATCTTGATCCAGAAATCATCAATGCCTAATCTTTTATTCAATGTAAAGTCCCAAATCCTTACAGTAGCATCCCCTTCACTGGCTAGACTCATTTGCTATCCACTCCCTTCATGCTCACGCCCATGAGCTTGCTCCACTGCCCCTGCACCCTCCTCAGCCTTTCCAGACCTCCAGACATCTACTGCAGTTTTTCTGTCTAGAATTCCCATTACCCTTCCCTTAACTCAGAGAAAAACAAAAATAGCCATTTCTTTAAGATCTACTTCAAAAGTCATCTTCTCCATTGAGCATTCCTCAACACCTCCAAGAAGAAGGAATCTCTTTTTCCTGTGATGCCTCTGTATTCATTCTGCAAGGAGGCACCTATACCTCTGCATCATAGCAAGTCGCAAGCATTTCTCATTTCCTCCATGCCAGACTATGAACTGTTTGAAGTCAGAGCATGTCTTATTTGTATCTCTACCCCTAGCAATGGGTCCAGTATTTAGCCATTGAAATTAGAATTTTCTGATCAGCTGCAGGAGCATGACAAATAATTTGATTAGGTCTATGAAGGTACTTTGCTTTGCAAAAGGTCACTTAAGAAGAATTATGTAGATATACCCTATAATATTTTCTAAACACTTATAATGTAAATCAGGTTCTGGCACTTAAATTTAGACTGAACTTGGTCCCTCACTATAACATCGCTTCTACTCTTATAATGTTTAAATATTATAATAGCAAACTTTAAGTCCCAAGACTTGCAATGACCTTGTAGAGGTCAGCTGTTGCTTTCGTGGCTTCCTAGCATCCATTGCATATTCTCTTGCTGAAAGTATTCAGAGTTCTTTGGGGAACTTACTACCTTGCTGTTTGTGTACATTCCGCTAAGTCTGTTAAGCAAGGTTCTGAGTCCTGTTCTAACCACAGTGGTGGCATATGACTCATGCCAACCAGAAGATACCCTCCTAGAATTTGAATGTTGAGCCCTGGGGTAGAGACTTAAAAGTGTTGAAGGTAATTCATTTAAATAGAGCTTGAAGAGCCTTTTAAAAACTTGTTGCTAGTTAAACATAAGGAACTACTGTTTGTTTCTGAGCCAAGCTATACAGAATTCCTATTAATTTTGTGAAATACAAAATATCCAATATCCTTTCTATCCTACTTTTTGCTCAAGTTATCCAGGTTGGCTTTTATGGCTAGTCAAAAGAAAGCCCAGGACAGGCACAGTGGCTCACACCTGTAAACCCAGCACTTCGAGAGGCTGAGGCAGATGGATTTCTTGAACCCATGAGTTCAAGACCAGCTTGGGCAATGTGGGGAAACTCCATCTGTATAAAAGAAAAAAAATTTAGCCAGGCATGCTGAATTCCCACCTGGGAATACAGGTGTGCCTGTATTCCCAGCTACTTGGGAAGCTGAGGTGGAAGGATTGCCTGAGTCTGTGAGGTCGAGGCTGCAGTGAGCTGAGATCACACCACTGCACTCCAGCCTGGGTGACAGAGCAAGACCCTGTCTCAAAAACCCAGTTCAGAAGCATCCTCTGATTAATAAAAATATATTGAACCCATTCACTATAGTCTAAGTGTTAATTCCATTATGTTATGCCCATTGGTTATATCCCGATTGGTAAGCTAGGTATGATAAATAGGAAGTCTTGGTTACAATCCAATTCTAGATATAGCCAAAATAATTCATGCCTAAAAAAAAAAATCACTTGTAGATAACTTGAAGTCATGAAAGATATATACAAGATTTATTCCAATCCTCCCATCCCTCAAGAAGTCAACATAAGCTATTTTCTTGATACACATGGAGTTTAATGTTGACTCATCTAACCTTTATCATGTATACTTTTGTCCCCTGCCCCAATGCAGCAATGATATCAAACAGTAAGGGCATTATGAGTGTATGGTATATTTAGCTTATTTACAAAAACTATAAACGAACTAGAAAATGCAATTCAGTACCCACAAAGTTCTACAGCATGCAGGCACAAGAAAGCCCCTTTTATCCTTCATGTGAGCTCATCCCATTGTGACCTGCTTCTCTCTCAGAACAAAGAATTCTTCTAAACTTCTCAGACTTCTCTCTAAGTAGAAGACACTCAAACCACTTATTTCACAACTGATAGCCTGTACTTTATTTGCATAAACATTTCGCAGTAAGATTATCATGAGGAAGACAGCCTATCGTAAGGATGACCAACAAAAGAAACCTAGTTAAAAAAAAAAAAAAAAAAAAAACATGAAACACTAAAGTCTGGTTCAGGGCTTTTACTCTTGTGGTTGCAAGAATGCATTCTTCTGCAATGCAGTGCTTCTTATCTCATTCTTCTCTAAGATTTATTATTGGCCTATAGATGTTCTCCTGAATTCACTTGCTTTCACCAATATTATTTCTAAACTAAACATAAAACATTTACCTTCTCTTTGAAGTTGATCTGCCTTCTGATCTAACTACTCAACATAAATCAATTGTGCCTATTATTGTAAATTCTGATGTGAACCAACGTCAGTTTAAATTTGGGTACTATGGCCGGCACAGTGGCTCATGCCTGTAATCCCAGCACTTTGGGAGACCGAGGCAGGTGGATCACCTGAGGTCAGGAGTTAAGACCAGCCTGCCCAACATGGCAAAAACCCATCTCTACCAAAAATACAAAAAGTTAGCTAGGCATGGTGGGGGGCACCTGTAATCCCAGCTACTCAGGAGGCTAAGGCAGGAGAATCGCTTGAACCCAGGAGGTAGAGGTTGCAGTGAGCCAAGATCACGCAAGTGCATTCTAGCCTGGGCGACAAGAGCGAAACTCAGTCTCAAAAAGAAAAAAAAATAAAAATAAATAAAAATAAAATCCGGGTACCATTACAAACTAGCTGTGTGACTGGGGGAAAGAAAACCAAAGTACTAAAATTCTGAGTTTTTCATCTGTAAAATGGATCTAATAAGTGTGCTAGCCTCATAGGAATGTTGTGAAAATTAAAAGAGATAATATATATTGCCTGGTACATAGTAAGCCCTCAATGAGTCTTAATTTTGATGAGGATTATGATGATAATATTAATAATGTTCAGTTTTAATACATTCATTTAGGAATTAAGGATGATCTGTACCATTGCATTCTTTTTCACCTTCATACCATAAAAGATGACAACACTTAACGAAAAGCAGACAGCAATAATAGAAAAGTAGTCATCCCCAATATGAAGCAATTACCAGTCTATCAGAAAAATTTCACAGTAGGGATGATAATGCTATAAGTTTTTTTTCTAAAGTAAATCTAGGCATCCTAAATGAGATCTTTCCTTCAATTCCAGAACATTTTACCTTGCCTTTCCAATACTGGTCCTTGACATAGTGTTTCCATTTTAATGTTTTTAATGTTTACATTCTGCTCCAATGTGCTCTAAAAAAATAAGGCAAATGTATAAAGAGTATGGCTAATAGTCCAACTTTAGACATTGTTTCAGGTACAAAGATACAAATTTCACAGAAGCACATAAGAACAGGTGGTCCAAGTCCTGAGTTCTAGTCCAAACTTTGACATTCACTTCCTATGTGACCTTAAATCAATTCCTTAACTTTTTGAAATAGTGTTCCCTGTTGAAAAGAAAACTTAAGACAAGTCTTAGTTTTAACTAAATTTGGGCAACACCAAAATGGTCAACAAATACAAGACAAAGCAAAGCAAAACCAATTCATTAGTTGGGCAGCCCTCCAACCCACAGCAGGTTTATAAAACTCCAACGAATAACATGATCTGGCACCATTTGTGAGAAACATAAGTTCGGTGCAGAGACAACTTAATTCTTTATACCTTAATTGGTTAAGTGATTGCAGAACCTCCTGTAATAACTGAAGTTCAGCTACTGTAGTTAAATTCCATATTGGTCTGTTAGTCTTCATGCAGGATCCTAGTCCAAATTAGTGGCCTCCCACAAATTTTATTCAATAAAATCTCCCTTTAAATGAGACTCTCAATGCAGGGCAACAGAGCTATTCTCAGTCACCGTCATCCTGGATTACAGGTCTCAACAGCTCATTCACAGATAATGGTATTCTTATGATGACATTTTGTTGGGTCCTTATTTCAGCTGAAAACGGGCCTTTACCATTCAGCAAATGGCTGCATGTAGACATTTAAGACCGAGAGAACACAATGCACCAGGAAACTATTGGGACTATCAAGAGGAAAATATCAAGAATTTGCAGTATGCTGATCGCTAGGGTCCTCATGAACCAAACCAACTAAAAATAAAATGGATTAAAGAATGAGCCAGATGAGGAGTCTCTCCATTTTAAGCAAATAGCCTGTTCATTAGTTTCTTGTAACTGTCTACCACATCCAATGTATTTGTGTGCAATGAGATTATATTGCATCTCATAACTGCATTAAATTCAAACAGTGAGGATAATTGAGTGCAGATGTCTAGTGACAACATTATCTTGTCAAGCAAAAAAAGAAGCATAAGGAAACAAGAGGGATAAGAGTCTCTTTCTGATGAGTCTTGTCTCAATGTCTTGGGCAAAAGCTGCCCACATCCAAGATGCTACCTACTTCTAGGATAAAAACTTCCCTGGTCAGCTTTACCTTAAACTCTCCAATAGGTGTCCAGTTCTAAGAGTCTGAAGGGGTCCTTGTAAGTTGTAAAATGTGGACTCAAAGTTCAAGGCCCTGAAGCTTTCCTGCAGTATGAATAGTAAAAATAATCTGGTATAGTTCTTTCCAGTGGGATTTAAGAGCAGTCCTTCTCCAGTGCCATTTCCAGAAGATCTATCCAGGTTCTAGATCATGAAAGGTCTGGTTATCATCAACCGGTGGATTACAAAAAGCTTCCTTTATCTGGTGAAAATTCACTCTGGTACATCAGAGCCCTCAGCATGTAGAACTTAGAAAAGCAGGAGACACATACAGTTCCATTATTAAAGATATAGGCCTTCCAGTAACTATTTCATCCATTAAAGCTAGTGATAATACCCTTGGCCAAGTCAGTCCAATTAACCTGCCAATTTTAATTTCCAAATAGTATTTATCCTTTCAACCTTTCCAGAAGACTGAGAATGACAGAGATGATGGGAATGCCATTGTGTTAGTAACACCTTGTTTAACTTTTATAATTTTCCCAATATAGAGGTTTTTTCTGTCATTGGAGATCTCTCCAGAGATGTCCCATAAAGAGAACATGTTTTCCAATAACTTTTTAAACTGCAATACATTCATCTTCCCACATGGAAAGCTTCTATACAACCAAGGAACGTAGACTATTACAAGAACACATTTACATCCTATTGAAAACAGTAATTGAATGAAATTCCTTTGCAAATGTTCAAATGATCTGCCATGTACAGAAATTAAACACCTGGGGTTTTGATTGTCCTCCCAGTGTCACAGGATCTTTGAGGTGTCACTTTTCCAGCCAGAAAACTCTGTGGCTAGTGGCAACTTGGCCTGAGTTTTGCTCAGGCCTGCTGGGCTTATTCTGCCCACTCAACCTGGCAGGCTGCACTCCGGCTCGCACTACTGGCCTGGATCTCATGTCTGCCAATGGTGAGCCAGGCACAGAGTGGTGAGGGGTGTGTGAGTGAGTGATATGGTTTGGCTGTGTTCCCACCCAAATGTCATCTTGAATTGCAGCTCCCATAATTCCCATGTGTTGTGGGAGGGACCCAGTGGGAGGTAATTGAATCATGGGGTTGGGCCTTTCCCATGCTATTCTCATGATAGTTTTGAAAAAGTCTCACAAGATCTGATGGTTTTATAAAGGGAGTTCCTTCCCCTGCACACATTCTCTTGCCTGCCACCATGTAAGATGTGACTTGCTCCTCCTTGTCTTCCATTATGATTGTGAGGTTTCCCCAGCCATGTGGAACTATGAGTCACTTAAACCTCTTTCCTTATAAATCACCCAGTCTCGGGTGTTTTTATCAATAGAGTGAGAACAGACTCATACAGAAAGCAAGCATAGGGCCTGACCACTGCGAACAGCCAGGCATGCTGGCTACATAGGGGTGTGCAGCTCCAGTGCCAGCTCCCTGAGAGGCTGCGGCTGGACCAGGCATACCACAAGCAGCTTCCATAGCTGGCACCAGGGAATGTGGCAGTGCCCAGAAGCTTGGAGATACCAGGAACCACAGAGCCCCAAAGAGGGTGTCACAGCTATGGCTCAGGGAGCTCCTAGGTCTGGGCTCCCCAAAGGGCTGAGTTCTTCTCGCCTTCTCTTCTTCTCGTCACCCGCAACATGACAAACAAGGGGGCATGTTTCAGTTTGGGTTACAGCTCTTTCAGTCCTGCCATTCAGCAAGCCCCAAGTTCTTGTCCCATGTTCAGGAAGAATTAGGTACATGGAAAAGTGGGGGATGAGCAAGCCAAAGAGGTGCTTTATTGAGCAACAACAGCTCAGAGGTGACCTGCAGTGGGTAGCTCCTCTCTGCAGGCAGGGTATGCCAACATCTATTCAGCTCTTAGCAGAGAGAAGACCCACAGTGGGTCACTCCTCTCCGCAGGTAGGTCGTCCTGTTGTCTGACTGAGTCTGGCTGACTCCAGGGTTTTTATGGTCTTTAGAGGGGAGGAATTGTGTGCTGATTGGTCCATGAGCAGCCATGGGTGGGACCAGAAAAAAAAAAAAAAAAACAGTTCTCACTCCAGTCTGTGGAACTGGCAGCTGTGAGGCTGGTTCCCAGGTATCACACCATCCCTGTACTGAAGGTGGAGGCTCTCTGGTGACCCACCCCTTTCTACCCAGGAACCTGCCTGCCTCCTGCCACCATTAACCTGCCATCCACGGTGCCTACAGCATCCATGTTGTTTGTGCTGAGGGGTGCCTGCAGGCCCATGCTGAGCCACCCTTAGTCCTCCCTTGGCCTCCCTACCATTCTCATCAGCACCCAAAGTCAGGAGGGTGCCAAAGCATCAGGGGTCTGGCATGTCGGCACTGCCCCAAGCGTAGACACACCTGGCCAGATGGTGACAGCACCTGGGCTCAACCACAACTTTGCTCCAAAGTCGGAGTTGGTGCTGGGAGCAGGGAGAGTCCAGGCAGCAGAAGCAGACACTACAGGGGCAGGTGGGCTTCCTGGGCCCCCAAAGGTGCAGAGATGCCTCGGTCTGAAACTGACTGCAGCTGCATCCAGGAGGTTGCCCCTCCAACTTGGAAGGGAATGGGGCTTCTGCCTGTTCTTGGCTCCCACTGGCTCCGTGGAGCAGGCAGCCCCAGCTGCACCTCCCCCACTGAAGCCAGCACCATGGCAGCAGTCACTCTAGACAGGCTGCTGCTGCTATCACCAAGACTATAGGCTTGACAAACCAAATATTGGCCATAAACCATTTAAGCAATTTTAATACAGTCACCCTAAACTATGTATTCATCATTTGGGTCATCCTACATATTTCATGATGAGTTACAAAGTGCAAGGCTCTTTACAATAGGAGCTTCAGGGATTCGGGCATGACCAGGCAGGCATCCAGTTGCTTTGTGAGTACATGTTTAACACTGAATTTCTCATGTCAGATACTAATTTTGCTTTTCCAAATCTAGTACATTTATACTCTTTAATAAATCATTATAGGGAAGTTGATTTGGATCAATTTTAAGGAGTTCATTCAAATTGCACATCTTAACAGTTTCAGCATTGGCTGACCTATCATGAAAATCTGCCAGAAAACTTCCTTGGTATTCAATTAATTCTTGTTCTACTTTTTTGTTAACTTTATAAACCAATCATTAAGAATTTCAGGAATTCCCACCCCGTCTAATGGTAAGATCTTCGAGTTATCAAAAATTTGTACTTGTCAAAGTTCTTTCCATGAAACTTTTGAAAATGCAACACTTTTTGGACTATAATAAACTGAAAATGCTTTTAGAGAAGAAATAATTGAATGACAAAGACTGAGAATGGCCATGTTAAAGCATTATAACCAGCATTTGACAAGGAAGCTTAGTTATCTCTATTGCATACAACATTTGAAGATAACAACTAGAATTATCACTGATAGCATTATATTAGGACTATTAGATTTCTAAGAATTTCATAGAATTTCTAAAACACATTCATAAAGATAATTCAAAAATATTTAACATCACATTATTTACCAATGTTTTCCATACAACATATGAAACAAGCCTAATTAGTTTAACATCTCTACAAGATCAGATACTTCCTAATGCTCTCCAGGTACCCACATAGAAAATCCCAAGTCAATTCTAGATCAAAAAGACTAATTTATCATTTGATTTGGGATAACATCAAAAATAGAGGTTTACAGGTCACTGTGAAATGATCACTTAATCAGAGTGATAATTAAATACAGAAAGCCACATAGTGGTGGGAAAAATCCTAACTTTAGTAGAAAGGACTCAGTTTCCTTAAGTAATCTAACAACCTAATAAGGCTCTATTTCCTATTAAGAACAGATCAGTTCTCTACAAAACCCTCTTTGTTTTAACATAGAGTACTAGATTCTAATTTTGCATAGTTACACAGTTGATATCAATCCTCAGTTCTTAGAAAAACAATTCCCTTCTAATTCTTATCAGCTTGACCACATACAATTTCTTTCACAAGACTTATCTTCCATAAACCTTCTACAAGTTTCTTATCCAGTTTTATCTATCCTTTATTCTGAAACAACCTTTAAACAATCTGTAAATTAGACAAAATTACTCTCAACAAAAATTTTTTTAAAAACCCACATCTTTCATGTGGTCTAGATTCACTTACCAAAAACATGTCTTACTTCCCTCATATAGGAAGCCACAGTTTTTTTTTGTTTTAATTAGTTAGAATCTCCTAAACTCGTAGTAATCTTAATTTCCAATGGAAACCTTGGAAGCAAACAATCGTGAACTGTTTTATAGTGGCATTTTGTAGACGAGCACCATTTTAGCTTAGACACGTCTTCATAGTACCACCCTTTTTATGTTTAATAGACCAAAACACACCTGAGTTTTCTATACTGCAAAAGAAAAAACCACAATATACCACTAGCACAACTTATTATCAGACATAAACCGAGACCAGCACTATGTTTAGTATTAGATAAGTGGCACCAAAAATGGCTGACACAAGAAGTTCAATTCAGCCATTCAACTATTTGCAGATAGAAGTGGACAATTCTCTTTCCAGAATGCAACTACTAATTTTCTTATACTGTGTGTATGTGTGCATCTGTTTCTCCTATGACACAGAGAAAAACCACATCTACTCTGTTTGTGTATATCCCTGGCCCTAATACAATGTGTTACACATAGTATATAGTCAAATATCTGTTTAGTGAATGAATATGGCCATGCATTGATTATTAGCCTCAACTAACTCATCATTGCATTACTGTTTTCCAAGAAGACACATTCTACATTCTCAATGAAAGACGTGAACAGTTGTTTTATCTTTAGAACAGTTTCTATCAGCCTATCCCAATCCCTGAAGTTAATTGGAAAGTCCCCCACTAGTCAAAAAAAAAAAAAAAAATCACATTTCTCCTATCTTCAGGTTTTCCTCTCCCAAAACACAATGAGACAAAAGGGTTGAAGAGCAAGTTTCAGTATCTTAACTTACTGAAAAATGAGTCATACATTTCATAGATATCTATCACTTAATCCAACATAACTTTAAGACCTTGGATAATAAAAGATTCTTGTGACTCATTTACAAGTTTCCAACCTATTTACATTCACCTAGTTTACTCATTCTTAACAAATATGCTTAAATTGCTCATTACACATAGGTAGCCACTGAAGTTCAGAAAATATTACCCCCAGATATATCACTGATATTGATTGCCAATATGTAAGCAAGGCAAGGCGTTCTGAATTCCCCTTATCTGCTGAAGACAGATTCTCCCAAGGGACCCAACTGTTATCAATCCTCTGAAGATTAACTCACAAGAAAGGAAGTTTCATCACATCCTGACAGACCTTGCTACTAATCATCATCTATTCTCTTAAAGGCCCGTTCATTTTTCTCAAAAACCGTTCACAGGGCGTGAGAATATTTTCTTTACCCATTGACCAATTGACTTATTTCAGCAAGCGGGGTAAGGGATCCATGACCTTTTCCTGATTGACCTGACTGATTATTGCCCTAAGTTATTGTTACCTAGGTCACTCATTGAATTCAGGTTTCAGACCTAAATACCATTACCCATTGAGACAAAGAAAGTAGAAAGCCCAGCTAAGACAAAATGGTCAGAGGCAAGGCTTGTTATATAGACTCAGGTCTTTTTGCCTTCCGTATTGTAAAGCCTCAAGAACAGAAAAACCTGAAAACAAAACAAAACTTAGTTCTTCCTGTCTTCCTGGTGCAGAGAGGAAGACGCCTCTGTAAATGGAGACTTCCTCCACTGACACAAGTTTCCTTCATTAAAGATAGGTCTTAAAATAACTAAAAATAGGCAGCTGCTTCCCAACTCAACCTGTGTTCTTTTAACTAAATTACTGAGTTCTGGGCAGAGCCTATTAAGGAATAAGGCAGACAAAGCATTTTCCGTACAAGACTAGAATACTTTTTAACATTATTCTGAGCTCAAGTTTTAGACCCTACTGATCTAAGAGCTCAACTTACATAAACAATTTTGCCCCTCACATTTTAGTCTCTTAAAAGCCTGTGTGCTAATTAATAAATGAATGTCATGGCTTCTGTGGAGCTTTTGGTTGTTCCTTTTCTAATATATCCTACAAATAATTTTACCCAAATTAAAACTTTCTAATTGTGGCCACTATAATTCCAAATTACCTTTGGCAAGGTTTGCCCATTCCTCAAAAAAAAAAAAAAAAACACACACACAAGTATAATTCTGGGGTTTTTCTGGGGATTCTTATGCATGAACTTGGCTGGGATTTCAAATGTAGGAGTTCCACACCCTGGACCCACTCCAGTTTCTATTTAACACAAGCCAGCCACCCCAAGAAGGACACATGCCTTTTCAGAGCACAAACTAACCCTCAGTGGAGTTTCAGAAGGTGGAATGGAATTCCTTATTGGATAGAGTAACCTTACCTATTGAACCCAGTTCAGTTTTTGTGGAGACTTTAAACCCAGCTTAGATTTTTTAAAAAAATGTTCAAAAACACTCAGATAGCTCAAAACACACATTTGTGAAGCTTCATAATGTGAGAGAACTCACCAGTGATTCGCAGAAAATGCAGGAAAACAGCAAAGACAGCGGTCTCAGTGAGTACCTACGCCTGGTTGCTTGATGGTCCCGGGGCGGCTGGAGTTCTGTTCTGAATCCTACCAACAATAACAAATGTCTTAAAAGGAAATTCTTAGACAAGTTTAAAAGTTAAGTGAGTTTAACTGAGCAAAGAAAAACAAAACAAAACAAAAAATTCATAAATTGGGCAGCCTTTCGAACCAGAGTAGGTTCAGAGACTGCTGACCGATGACCTGATCTTAGCATTTATAGGAAATGGAAGTTTGGTATAGAGACAACTTAACTGGTTACAGCTTAATTGGTTAATTGGCTACAGAGACTCAATTAACTAAAACTCAGCTGCTGTAGTTAAACTCCATATTGGTTTGGTCTGTCAGGCTTTCTATAGGAGCCTAGTCCAAATCAACGGCCTCTCACAAATTTTATTTAACATCTCAAATGGTGACTTGGGTATAATTAGGCTTGTAAATATTTCTTTCAGCACTACAATGAAATCGAAAGATTGGTTGTGATTCCTACTTTAGGTAGCTTTGCTATTCTTAATCTGCTCACAAAAAGCTGAGGGTGTTTTCTTAGTCTTGAATCAGCTCCTAAGATTGCACTATTTTTAAAGAACTGTCCATTAATGTAAAAGAAACAACCTGGATAAAGCCAGCTCTGGGAAACTGGATGTATAAATAGAAAAGTAGACCAATCAATTGATGTTTTTCTTCCCTTTCTTACGAAAGAAACCTGGAAGATTCTCACATTCTCTGAAGGCAGTCCTGCAAACTGGTTTGGAGAGCAGATACAGACTCAACGTAATTAGATAGAGTAAGAAAGGGAAAAGAAAAGAAAATAAAAAAGGATGCAGGAGAAAGAAAAAAGGATGTTCTAAAGATTCCCCATGGGTTCAGACTGAAGCTAGTCTCCATTTGAGATACGTTCATAAACACCTTTTAAACCCACGCTATCAGGCTTTCCCCACTCCTTTTTTCCTAAGAATAGTTTCCTCCCATTCCCCTCATCAGTCACTTGAACAGAAAAACCTGAAAACAAAATAATCAGTGTCTTGCCACTTGGGGTGTGGTTCTTAGGCTAGCAACACTGGCATCACCCGAGAGAGAGTTTGAAATACAGAATCTCAAGGACTGCCCTGATCTACTATATGGGTAATGTTGATGGCACTGGGCAGATTTTTCACCTGCTTGTATACCCATTCTCTAGCTACCCTGAGTATTGACTGATAACAACAACTCTCAGCTGACCCCTTATCTAGAGCATTATCCACACCTGAAAGTCAATACAATACACATTCCCATCACGCCACCCAGCAAACTTCAGCTGATGACTAACTGCTGTCTAGGAACAGAAGCCTGGGCCTTCATCTCAGGATGGTACTCTTTGTTGCAATTTGTGTTCTAAAGATTCCCCATGGGTTCAGACTGAAGCTAGTCTCCATTTGAGATCACATTCATAAATACCTTTTAAGCCCACTCTATCAGGCTTTCCCCCACTCCTTTTATCCCGAGAATAACTTCCTCCTACTCCCCTCATCAATCACTTGAACAAGAATCCCCATCTCAGGCTCTGTGTTTAAGGAACTCAACCTAAGTCAGTTTATACCAGAAGTAAACCTAAGAAGAAAACCCTAAGGATGGAATTTTGCTGCAGTCAGCTTGCCAGTCCGACTACCTGCTGGTAGGTAGTGTATTAATAGTCTCTGGCATGCTGCAGTTTGCAACTACTCAACTTTCACATGGGGAGAATGCGATGGGATCCAGGTGGACGGGGTGCACTAACTGGTGAAATTCCACAGGTTTTGCAGAGATATGGGAAATGGCAACTGTGCCAAAGACTGTGAAATTGAGTGGTTGTTCCTAAGTGCCATTGATTTATTGAAGACAGAAAATGACAGGCTCAGACCTCTTAACAATTTAAAACAAAGTGTGTCGGAGGCCTCCTTGGCAGCATTTAAAAAGACTCATCCCCTGAAGACAGAGGGCAGATACTGCTGAAGACTGTGAACAGAACTTCAGTGTAACGTTGTCAGAACTTCAGAGGATTTTTGGTCTAGGCACATCTTCTGTGACAGTATGGGGCTCAGAGTTTGAGATGGTGATACAGGGGTGAGTAAACTTGTGAGCCTTGTATCCTTAATTTCTCAGAACCCCAGACTAGGAGACATGGCCCACTCCTTTTTGGAAAAGCACTCATCCCTCCTTGTTTAAGACAATGTAGGGGCCTCAAATGAGACAGGTTTCAAACAAGACAATGGCTGACCTCCTCACAACATGTCCTCTCCTTGCAGCCTTGGCACTAGGCTTTTACTTATAGTTAAATCTCAGCACAACCAGCCCCCAGAGAAGTGCAGGACCCATCAAGAAATAAAACGATTATACATCAAAGTTGCTATGGGGTCAATGATAGCATCATTGGCAGGAACCAGGAGATTATATCTGAGAGTGGATCCTGATGGGGCTGGATCAAGAAAGGTAGAATATAAAGCTGGATAAAGGAGGCTTCACAATGTGAGGGAACTCCCTGGTGTTACAGGATTTAACTCCCTGTCAGGAGCAGTAGGTGATGGATCTGGAATACAGGTGAGATGACTCTTAGAAGTCTGGGAAAAGCTACAGCTGACATGAAATCAAATAGAGATGGCAAAAGCACCATGGAAAATTGTGAGAAAGAGCTCAAGAGGGTAGAGAATTGAGCATGCTAGAACGGATCTGTTATACAGTTGACTCTCAAACAACATGGGTTTGAACTGCGTGCTTCACTTACATGCAGGTTTTTTCCTGCCTCTGCCATCCCTGAGACAGCAAGACCAATCCCTCCTCTGCCTCCTCCTCCTCCTCAGGCTATTCAGTGTGAAGACCAAAAGGATGAGGATCTTTATGATGATCTACTTTCACTTAATGAATAATAAATGTATTTTTTCTTCCTTGTGATTTTCTTAATGACATTTTCTTCTCTCTAGCTTACTTTATTGTAAGAATACAGTATATAATACATATACAGAAAATGTATAAATCAACTGTTATCAGTAATGCTTCTGGTTGACAGTAAGCTGTTGGTAGTTAAGTTTGTTGGGGGTTGGGGGTACATCAAAAGTTTATACCCAGAATTTGGACTGCACAGAAAGGGTAGGACTCCTAACCCCCATGTTGTTAAAGTGTCACCTGTTCAAGATGGGAAAATCCAACAGCTGGTCATTTTCCTCAGGAGGGCCTGGAGAGTACTCTGTTTACTGAGGCAACAAGAAATGAACTGGCAGAGAATACAGCATTGCCCCCAGACCCAGTAGTGCCTTTCCTCTGTAGGTTGATCTCCTCATAGGAGAGATGCTGTTACAGAATTGTACTATCTAGAAGCAATGGGGATAATAGAATGTTGGGTAGTATGGTTAGCAAAAACAGAATGACATGCAGGAGGATCTGACTTATGATGACCTATAGTGATGGCTTATACATGGTGTTCCTAGGGACAAGACAAATGGTCACCCAACAAGGGAACAAGGGTACTATTTTATATATATCCAAAAGAAATCAAGAATAAATGAGCAGAAGGCAAAGCTTTACCTCCTCAATGGAAAGTTATAAAATTTTGCCTAGTTTCCAGATAGGAGCCAGATCTCAGAGGTAGAATTCATTGACTAATGGAGGGGCATAGCTGCTGCACACGTGCCTGTGGTCTCAACTACTTGGGAGGCTGAGGTGGGAGGATTCCTTCAGCCCAGGAGTTTGAGTCCAGCCTGGAAAACATAGCACGACCCCATTTTAAAAACAGTATCATAGATCCTGTGGCAGAACTTGGGAAATAGGAAATAAAAAAGGCACAAAAATGTTAAATATATATATGGGGGGGGAGAGAGAGAGAGAGAGAGAGAAACTGAATCTCACTCTATCACCCAGGCTGGAGTGCAATGGCTCAATCTCGGCTCACTGTAACTCTGCCTCCCAGGTTCAAGCAATTCTCCTGCCTCAGCCGCCTGAGTAGCTGGGATTACAGGTGTGTACCACCATGCCCGGCTAATTTTTGTATTTTTAGTAGAGATGGGGTTTCGCCATGTTAGCCTGGATGGTCTTGAACTCCTGACCTCGTGATCCGCCCACCTCGACCTCCCAAAGTGCTGGGATTACAGACATGAGCCACCGCGCCCAGCCAATTTTTTTAATTAAAAAAATCAATGGCACCTATAGGCTTTCTTTTCCCAATGGAACCTATCACTATCTACTTTTAAAATGGCACACTCAGAAAAGACGAATACTCAGATACTTCAAGGTTATTTGGACGCAGGACCCAAGTGTAATTTGATAGCAGAAGATCCAAAGCGCCATCTTGCCCCCCTCCCTATGTTCAGATAATTAATGGAGTTCTGACCCAGGTCTGATCCACAGTGGGGCTACTGGGCCCACGAACCTGCTTGATTGTCATTTCCATGGTCCCTAAATGTATAATTCAAGCGGATATATTTGGCAGTCGGCAGAAACTTCCTTGATCTATTAGTAAAAGTGGTTATCATGGAGAAGAAACCCTGAAAATATCCCCACCCTCCCCAGCAATTAGAGTAAATAAAAACAATATCGCATCACAGCACAATAACACAGCCAGTGCTACACTTAAAGACTTTAAACACGCCGAGCTGATACTCCCTACTACATTCCCATTTGATTCACCAGTACGGCCCCTGCAAAAGGCTGGTTGGATTTACAGCACTACATGTGATTATCTTTCTTAGGCAAAATTAACACAGCCTCAGATATATAGTATGTAGACACTGAACTGGAAAGTATGCCATACTCACAAAGAAAGATTGGAGCAGTTTACATTCACATGGGATATAAACTCACTGTCATATCCCAAGATTATGTTAATTCTCATGTTGTCTGTCATAATATAGATTGAAGGGGCCGGGACTGTCTGGATAATTTTTTGAAAATTAATATCATATTGACTAAGTGATCATATTAGTATGATAACATAAATTAAATTAATATATTAACTAATTACATGCACATTTCCAAGGCATGTGCACTCCACTTTTTGGCATGCCTTGAAAATGCACATGTAATTCAGAGAATGGGAAAAGACCTCACATTTCCTACCACGAAGGATGAAACCCAACCCTTGGTAGTCTTCTTGGGTTTTGTAAGCAGCACTTTTTGCACTTGGGAATGTTGAAACTACCCATTCATCATGTTGGGTTCAAAGCTGTTACCTTTGATTGAAACCCAGAAAAAGAAAGTGCTCTGCAGTAGTTTCTCCTGTGGTTTTAGAATTGCTGGCATTTGATCTCTATGACTCAGCAGATTCCATGATACCAGAGGTATCTGTGGTGGATAAAGACACTGTGTAGAGCCTTTAGCAAGGCCCTTTAGGAGAGTCACAACAGAAACTCTAGTGATTTGGAAGCAAATTCATGCTGCATGCAGCAAAGAGCTACACAGCATTTGAAAAACAGGTCCTGGAACACTACTCAGTCCTTGCAGGATCTAAGCATCTGACCTCGGGAATTAAGTGACTATGTGACCATAACTACTCAGCATAAATTGGATACTTTCAAATCCACCACATCATCACTTCAGGTGGTTCTAGCAGCAATCCATAATATAACGGACATGGTACATCTACAGTCAGGCTCAAGCTGGTCAGGAGGACACATAAAGTGCATGAATAGCCTGCTCAGAACTCATGCTTCTCTGGTGCCTGTCTTCAGTTCATGCTTCAACTGCATAGGCATTTTCTATGACTAACTAAAGGGAGAGGAAAGACACCAGCCTGGTTCACAGGTGGGTCAGTTTAGTAAATGGACGCAAGCCAAAAGAGAATGGTAGCTGCACCATGTCCCCATTCAGGACCAGGCGAGAAAAGAGTGTTGAGAGAAAAGCCTTTTTTTGGGCAGAGCTTCAGAAACCTCATGGAGTGATACACTGGGATCATAAAAAGTGGACCAAGGTAAGAGGATCCATAGACTCAAGAACAAGGAGAAATGGCTTATCTGGAAGGTGAGTAGCTTGGAAACAATTAAATTAGATTACCGGGTACAACGAGGTCTGGGGAAGTAACAGATGTGTGGACTTTTGAAAGTGAGCACAAAGTGTGAGAATCTTTGTATCCCATGTTAATGCCAAGCAGAGAGCACCCACTACAGAAGAGGTCTTTATCCACCTAGTGGACAAGATGGTTCCACTAGTAGATGTCTTCTAACTGTTATGTTTCACCACACTGATGTTTGCACCATAGACCCATAAAGGAATTGGCTATGGCAGCAAAGATGGAAGCTATTTGTGAGGCAGATAGCATGGTCTCCCTCTCACTAATGCTTATATAGCTCCTGACCCTCTTGAATATCCCACCTGCCAGGAAAAGGGAAGAATATTGAGACCTCAAAAGAGTACCACTCCTCAAGAAAACCGGGCAGCCAGTTGCAGCAAGTTGATGTTACTGGACTTCTTTCCCCTGGTAGTGGCAGCCATTCATCACTGACTAGAATCAACACATATTCCAGGTATGGGTTTGCCTTTCTTGTCCGCATGCATTAGCTAGCATCGCTATTCAAAGACTGATAGAGTGTTTGATCTACCAACATTGTCTCAGTCCAACACATTTTACTTAAAGAAGTGCCTGGGACCAACTGCTATAGCCTAACTATGGTTTGTCTCATAAACTCTCTTTTTGTAAACTTTCCCAAAATTAACCAACCCAAATCCTAAAGAAGTTGTCTTTAGAAGACATGAACTTAAGTGGGAAGGATGCGATGAGAGACGCAAGAAGTTGATAGTAATAAATTCTAGTGGTTCCCCCATTGAGATTACCTCTATCAGGCAATGTACATGTGAATTTTGGCTTACAAAAACTCATGACTGCCCCCATTTCCAGATAATTGCCTATGTCCAAACAGGAGCTGCCTTGACCAATAGACTCTGCCCTGTCACCCCCTGGTATAGACCTTACCCAATGTGTGTCTAGCTGTGGTTACAAAAGGCCAGCTTTCTTGACTGGGAGTGGGGTAAACTCTCTAGCATATTCTGTGCTCAGGCAGTAGTATCAGACAGACTATTAAATCATAGGCAAATAATTTAATAATTCTTTTCTTTGGGTCTCACTCTGTTGTCCAGGCTGGAGTCCAGTGGCACAATCATAGTTCACTACAGCCTCGAACTCCTGGGCTCAAGTGATCCTCCTGCCTCAGCCTCCTGAGTAGCTAGGACTACAGGCACATACTGCCAGGCCAAGCTAATTTCCTTTTTATTTTTTTGTAGAGATGATGTCTCATTATGTTGCCCAGCTGGTCTCAAACTCCTGGCCTCAAATGATCCTTCTCCCTCAGCCTCCCAAAATGCTTGGATTAAAGGTGTGAGCCACCATGCCCAGCCCTAATGTAATAATTCTTGAAGCATGTTTCCCAATCCGTTAAACACATTATAAAAGCAAGCACCTCATAAGTTTTTTAAAAATTAAATAAACTAACTTAGAAAAAGTGCTTCAATGAATAACACTCATTAATGGTGGTGATGGTGTTATTATTAAGGCTAAAGACCAAATCAAAAACTTGTTTTTATTAAAAAATTTATCCTGTAGAATTCTGCAATCCAAACATTGAACAGGCAGTCTCAGCTAGGATTTTTTAGGTCTATAATTGTAGAAGAATAAGTGTAAAAGTGTGTGTGTGTGTCTATATGTGTGTATAGATATGTATTATTATAAACCTATGTGATATAAATATTTATGTGTGTTGGGAAAAAAATCAGTAGAAGAGAAAACCACTTCTACTATAAACAGCTATGTGGGCAGCAAATATATGGGCCATGGACCAGCCTACACAATTGTCAGGCCCCAAAATAAAAATGTTTAGCCACTTTTTAAAAAATTAAGAATTGCAGTATAGTGGGAGCAGAACATTAAACCAAATACAGGACCCTCCTGAGCATGGGGTTCTGGTAACTGCACAGGTCCCACACTCTTGAAGCTGGTCCTGTTTGGAGGACATGCACAATTGTGCATTTGAGGAGGGGATGTGACTGATGTTGTGAGTAGAATAACCCTAAACTTTGTCAACAGTACAAACATTTGGCAGACATATATGATTCCTCAAAATGTTTACAAAGTTATATATGGTCTAAGATGACTATTGGCAAAGATTAATTCATCTGAAATATATGTATATATCATTAAGTGCTCCTAATTCAGGGAAATGATGTTTCTCAGAGATTATATTGTCTTCCCTTTTAATAAATGTGTGCATACATACACCTAAGTAGCCACACACCTTCTGTTTGTCCTTTAATGCATAAGAGTGTTTTGATCTTCTTTTCTTTGTTGAGTAATACTTTGTTGCCACCTGATACTGCTTCCAGATAATAATAATATACTAAAAATTGTTCAAAAAAAAAAAAAAAGAAAAGAAAAAAAGAAAAAGAAAAGAGAAAAGAAAAGCAAGTATCCATGATGAAGGAAAATATCTCTAAAATTTTCCATGGGAAAAAAATATGCTCTGAGAGTTGTAAACAGTGTGTATAGTACAATGTGCCATATCAGAGGGCATATTAGAATATGACAGCTAGGTAAAGTGTTTAAAGCCAGCTATTGTTAGCTTTTATGTCAAATAAAATCTTCTAATGGAAGACTTTGTGGTGACAGAATATTCAGAGTAAAGGTGACTAGGAGACATGAAAGAAAGATCAATACTTCTTATACACAACGGTTAGTTTAGCAGCACACACGTTAAGGATGAGTCAGCAAAGGAGAAGCTCAGACTTAGTAGAAAACCACAGATTAAACAAAATAGATACACTTATTTCCTTCTCCAGAGAGTTCTAGGAGAAGGTTAGGAAACTGTACAGTAATCCTTCTGAATCATTTCTGTAGCCGTTTATAAATATTCTATGGTCTGATTGGGAGTATCCTAATGTCCGTCTGTTCACAAGATAGATGGTTTAATCTCCAGTTAATTCCAATTGTGAAATTGCTGCACAAGAAGCTGTCTGAGTGACTGCAGAGAGAACTGACTTAGCACCTGTGGCTTTGTCTTACCTGGAGAAGACTGGTGATGAGCACAAAAAAATAAGCTTCATCTGCAACCAAGGGGCACAATTAGGGTGGACCCAGCAAGAAACTGCATTGAACATGTTTCTTCCTGCAGGTACCTGAGCCCCAGGACACTTCTCAACTCTCTCCCTGAGAATTCTCAGCTCCCCCACTGCCCAGATTTCTCTCCTTTTCTTAGAGACAAACACACTCACAAACACAGTTTTATTGATCTGATATTTTCCATTTAAGACATGCATTAATGTCTAAGTGGAATTACTTACCTTATGAATTACCTTAGGAATTACTTACCCTTATGAATTACCTTAGGAATTACTTACCTATGAATCAGTCTTGTGCCAATAAACCTAATCCAACAGTAATAACCTAAAGTTTCCAGCAATAGGATTCCTCACACTGAATCTTCTGCATAAGACTCATGTTGGTTGTTCAGGGTTTAGTAAAGCAAGATAGCCGTTGTAGGAAAAGGGGAAATAGCTTTAAGGAATGTTGTAGTTCAAAGTCAGATTGCTTTATATGTCATTTCATGAAGGAAGGTGGCAAATGAGAGAGCGAAGACAGAGAAAATGACAGGAAAGAACTTGGATAATTTGGATAATTTGAGAGACCTGTTGTGGTGTACAAAGAGAAAATTAAAAGCTGATATTTAACAAATATATCCCATGCCCTGTGATGGCCAATTTGAAATAAATGGGTTTTAATTTTTATATTTTCTAGAAGAGACTATAGCTCAGAGAGGTTATATAACTTGTCCAAGATTTGCAGCTAGTAAGTGACATATCCCTGGTTCCGTTCCAGAGCTGTCTTTCTTGTAATATCTTGCTGCATAAGGAGAAGTCCCAGAGGTAGAGAGTCCCATGTATTACACACCAATAGTTCCACCAGATAATTAAGACATGATGAAAAAGTGCAAACGGACCTATTCCCTGTAATCTTCCACCACAGTGAGGCTGGAGGGAAAGCATACATGATGGGACAGGCTTGCTCTGTGCTATGGCTGCCAAAGGAAAGACCCCTATGAAGAGAAGACTATTAACAATCGCAGCTTCATTAAATTTAAAGCAGCTGCTAACAGTGGGGGCCTTTACATTGTCAATTATATGAATTTTCCTATTACTATGTCATATCAAAGAGCAATTATAGCACATTCATCAAACACTGCTTCCGCCTCTCTGGTTCTGTACATTAATGCCACAGTGGCAGGCCTTAGAAATCCTTGAAGACAAATCTGACACGCAGACTTTAATTGTTTCTAGGATTTGTGGTCAGAAACAACACTAGATGAGTAGTAGGGGGTCAATTACACAATTAGATGGTGATAGGCAGAGACCAGCTGAACTCTCACAATGCACTGAGTATTTACATATCAGTCCACTTCAGGAAATGCTTTGACACCTACTACTTCCCTCCAGGTTGACATTTATCCCATTAACCTGTCTTGGAAGTATTTAATTATTCTGCCTTTTCAACAGTGGAAGAAATGAGACCAGAGATCTCTGGCAGAGACTGAACCTGGGAGATGATTGCTGTGTAGTTTGACACCCACTGAAGGAGCAGAGCAGCAGCATATGACCAGTCTTATCTCATTATGCTGCATTCTGACAAAAGGAAATAAACTGCTCCTACAAAAGAGAAAAGAAAGAAAGAAGGACGAAGAAGAAAAGAGACAGAGGGAGGAAAGGTGAGTGCTAAGCTGAGCTTACTGAGGACAGCTCCTAGTTGAGTTAGCATCAAGTCTTTCTTCTTCCACAGCGTATCACGTGTGTGATGCTACAGCCCAACAAAGACAGAGACAAACTTTCAGAAAACAAGGGCATGAAGAGAAGGGAAAGGAAGTTAGTTCTCTTTAGCAAAGTTTAACTTCATATAAAGCCCACCTACTCTTCAAAAGGACAATTAGGGTGGACCCAGCAAGAAACTCCATTAAACACATTGCTTCCTGCAGGCACCTGAGCCCTAGGACACTTCTCAGCTCTCTAGCTCTCTCCCTGAGAATTCTCAGCTCCCCCACTGCCCAGATTTCTCTTTTTCTTAGAGACAAACACACTCACAAATACAGTTTTCTGATGTGATACTTTTCATTTAAGACATGCATTAATGTCTAAGTGGAATTACTTATGCCTACTCTGGTTTTGACTTCCACTTATGAATCAGTCTTGTGCCTATGGTCTCAACACAGTTTTGAAATCCCAAGAGAAATGCGCTCTGCACAAGATGATCCTCTTTAGTTCCATGCAATGAAGCACTCATTCAGCCCCTGTGTTACAAGTTCCTTTACTACATATTTGGTAGATACTGAAATGAACAGTAAAATTGTTCTGGCCTTTGGAAAATTCACCATTCATGGAAGTGACCCCCTCCCCCAAAAAAGGCAGATGATTCAATGCAACAATTTGATAGATGTGATAGAGATAATATCTCGACAAATAGTAGAGGTCAGCTCAGCTTGCTGTGAGAGGACAGGAGATGAAGAGCACCTAGAAAAGCCTGGAGGAGTTGCCCCAGAAATGTCTCAACTGATATGCAAGAGCTGTTGAGGTTAAAAGAGAGAAGCAGAGTGGGACCTTCCACAAAGGAATAGCATAAGATACAGATACTGTTCTACCACTTGGCCAAGCACATTATGGAAGGAGACAGAAGAATAAGCCAGCTTTAGAGAACAAATGCTTCTGATTAGATGCCATGTAACTCAATCAATAGGAAGCCTTAGTGTGGTGGAGGCCCAGGAAAGAGAAGTTAAGGTCTACAGATAGCTACAAATCATCAAACATTTCTTAAGCCCTGTACTCTTCACACCAGCTCCTCATATTCTCCCCAGACCCTGCTGCTTCCCTAGTTTCCTTGTCACTACCTCAGGTCTCCGGGGACACACTGATCCCCTGTCTGCTTTGACCAAGATGTGAAGAAATCCAATATTCTCTTACTTCAAGTAGGATAACCATCAAAAGAAACTAAGAATAAAACAAACTCAAGTTTTAACAAATTAAAAGTTAGCAATGTCAGGATTAGAAAACCAACTCATCCAGTTGTTTATTACTGCAAAACAAACCACTCCCAAAATTAATTGATTTAAATAACCGTTTCATTTTACTCACAATTTGGTGAGTCGGGAATTCTGAATGAGGTTGGCTGAATGGTTGGTCTCTGATCCACATTAGTTGGAAGGGCTGGATCTGGGGAATCCGTGTTCAAAATATCCTCTTTACTACACACTGGTAGCTTCAAAACTTCAGAATTTCCTGATGCATTCTCTCTAGCATGGTAATCTCAAGGTAATTTCCCTTCCTGCACAGCAGCTGACTTTCAAGAGAGCGTGCAAGAAGCTGCCAGTCCTCTTTCTAAACCTCTGCAACTTGAATAACATTACTTTTGCCACATGCTATTAGTCTAAACAGTCACAAGCCATCCCAGATTCAAGTGGAAAATAAATAGATCCTTCTTCTCAATGGAAGACGTGTCAAAGCATTTAAGGCCATCTTTAATCTGCCATAGTAACGCAATAGAGATTTGGCCAAAATGTAACTTCAATAAACTAAAGTGTATCAGAGCCAGCATCTTCTGACTTCTTATTTCTCATAGTGATGAAACAAAAAACAAGTTTACATCATAAGTTCTTTCTCACAACTGTATGCTGTGCTTACAACACTTTGTACAGTGGCCCAATAGAAGGAACAGGGAGACAGGGTGCTAACTGCAAAGAGATCCACCCACAATGATACCTGTTTATCCCCTTTGGGACTTGTGTAGTAGATGAAATACAGACAAGGGTCTTTGTGAGATCCACACAACTCTCCTCGCCTACCTACCTGTAAATAATTGCCGGAACAAGCCAGGCATGGCCGGGCACGGTGGCTCATGCCCGTAACCCCAGCACTTTGGGAGGCCGAGGTGGGCGGATCACCTGAGGTCAGGGGTTCAAGACCAGCCTGACCCAACATGGCGAAAGCCTGTCTCTACTAAAAATACAAAAAAATTAGCTGAGTGTGGTAGCAGGCGCCTGTAATCCCAGCAAGTTGGGAGGCTGAGGCAGGAGAATCACTTGAACGTGGGAGGCAGAAGTTGTAGCCAGCCGAGATCGTCTCATTGCACTCAGGCCTGGGCAGCAAGAGCAAAACTCCATCTCAAAAAGAAAAAAAGAAGAAGAACAGGCTAGGCATGGTGGCTCATACTTATAATCCCAGCACTGTGGGAGGCCAAGGTGGGAGAATTGTTTGAGGTCAGGAGCTCAAGACCAACCTGGGCAACATAGCAAGACCCTATGTCTACAAAAAAATTAAAGAAAACCAATTTAGCTGGGCATGGTGGTGGCAAGTGCCTATAGTCCCAGCTAATAGGGAAGCTGAGGTGAGAGAATCACTTGAGCCCAGGAGATCAAGGCTGCAGTGAGCTCTAATCATGCCACTACAATTCAGCCTAGGTGACAGAGGGAGAGCCCATCTGTATAATAATAATAACAACAACAATAATAACAGTAATTGCTAGATTTTTAGCATTATCCTAACCTTCCTAGTCTGCCAAAATATGTAATTCTGAATGTGAATCCTATTTCTCTGTTAACTTCAGAGTCACTGGCAGAAAAATCTGAGACCTAATTTTCCGTGTGTCTTTTCCAAAAATTCCCCATCAAAACCATTCTCAACATGAAATATAATGTGATTAAGTGGAATCAGTATTTAAACCCTTAAAAAATGGTTAAGTATGCTGCCATCATAAGTAATTGATGGAGGTGAGACTGGAGCCCTGGATATCTGACCACCTGACACCAAAGGCCATTTTTCTACTATCTGTAGTTACCTTCCCAATGCGATTTTTAAAAAAATTTTTTAAAAAGCTCAAGATGGGGGCAGGGACAAAAAAAATGCCATCCTTGCTGAGAGAGCCTAGGAGCTGCCACTGACTGCAAATCCTTTCAGTTGCCAAGTGGCCTTGACAGGTGAGCAGACAGGGTGCCTCTAGGGAGCTGCTAATGAACACAGGGCCAGGAGAAGCAAGGGAGGATTAAAGGGGAAGCAAGCTATCATATCAATAGTTGCCTCCTGGATCTGGCTGCTGCTCAGGGGCACTCAGGGTGGCCCTAGGCACATTTTCAGAGCAGGAAGCTTGTCTTCTAAAATTCGTTTTCCCTCTTTTTATGTACTCTGGAACTCCACAGTTTATCTGTCCCCCAACCATAGTCACCACAGCTTCTTGAGTATCCAGATGCTTGGCAATGTTATACTCCTCCCTCCTTCACCACTGCATCACTGCCACATCCTCTATGCAATAGAAAGTGGCATGGAAGAATGACTCCAATATCTGCCATTTGCACTTAGGTATAGGGTTTACCAGTGTAGCTTCTCCTTCAGATAGTACATGCAGTTTCATCTTCCCTCACTGGCATCCCCCAAACCAAGTAATGGAGGCGACAGCCATTTGGTCATCACCCAATCCTAAGAAATGCATTATTCCATCAAAACAGACTTTAATCAAAGGATTTAAAGAGAGGAGGAAAAGGAGAAGCGATAAATAATTTCACCTAAAATTAGCCAGTAAATAGTTTCTGAAAGTAAGTAAAAATCTACCATGTCTTTACAAGGCTATGACAATTAATTATAAGAATGCTCTATACCCTATGGATTACTTTTCTAGGTAGGAATGATATTTTTTAAAATTGAGTAAATAATGCTTTATACATTCAATTTGTCTTACATAAAACATGAATAAGAATGAAAATGAGACTAGGACAGAGGTCATCTAATTGCAAATCCCTTGGTCTTTCTAGTCCCCCAACAGATTTTCCTATTACTTTAGCTCTCAGTCTCTACAGTAACATAATGAACCTTTCCAGATGTCCTTATGGCTTAATAAGAACCTTCAAATGCATGTTTTCATGTGCTTAAAGGTAATGAGGATCCGTTAAAAGATTTTACTTTGTCTCAACCATGTTAGACCAGGTTAAGCTACAATAAAGAGAATCCTGAAATCTTAGGGGTATAAACCAATGAAAGTTTATTTCTCACACACATTCAAGTCCAAAATAGGTCAACAAACAAAGTCTTTTCTTCACAATCCTTGGGGGAATGCAGACTGAGAGAGCTCCATGTTGCAGATGCCTTCACAGACTCTAAAGCAATTAAAAGGAAGACGCTGAACTGCACCATGGCTCTTAAAGCTCCCACCTAGATGTGACACAAATCTCCTCTACTCACATTTTATTGGCCAAAGCAAGTTGCATGCTATGCCTAAGTTCATAAGGGATGGGAAGTCCTACCCCACCTTGTGTCTGGATGGAGAAGAGATGGAATATTTGTGAATAACAAGAATTATTACCACATACACAAAACAGAAATGAGCATGAGCAAAGATTATCTTAAACACTAGATAACACAGCACCTCAAATATAATTCATCTGAAACTCATTTGTAGTCTATGAGTGGACAGCAACAAAAGTAAGATGAAACCTGGGGGTGAGCATGGTTGACAAGAAGAATAAAATCTGGAAAAAAAAAGTTTTCAAATAATCCCCCAAGTTAGTCACAAGGATAACTGATGGTTAGACATCAGTTTACATGTTTACATGTAAACTGACATCAGTTTACATGTGTTACATCATATTTACACATCAGACATCATGTGTAAATATTTCATATATCACTGATTCCTGGTTACTAGATTAAAATAGTACCATAATTAAAACCCCCAACAACCAACAATTACTGTTTTTTGAGAAACAGTGTCTTGCTCTGTTGCCCAGGCCCAAGTACAGTGGTGCAATCTTAGCTCACTGCAGCATCAAACTCTTGGGCTCAAAAGATCCTCCCACCTCAGCCTCCTGAGTAGTTGGGACTATAGGTATGTGCCATCGTACCTGGCTACATTAAGTTTTTTTTTTTTTTTTTTTTTAGAGATAGAGGTTCGCTAAGTTGCCCAGGCTGGTCTTGAAATCCTGACCTCAGAAATTTTCTCATCTGGGCCTCCCAAAGCTCTTAGATTATGGGTAGGATCCACCAAGGGGACCTAAATTCACATTGTTTATCCCTCTACACTGTACATGGAGATTTCTCACATATCATTGCCTAAAACCTGCACAACAGTCAAGCAAAGCAGGTTATCCTTTTTTATCTCCATTTCACAGATAAGGAAGCTAAGGGTCTGAGATTTAACATGGTTTGCCAGAGATCACTCTTATGAAAACAGTCCAATTTTGAACCCTCTTCTCTCCCATCACCACCTGCTCAAGAGTGGGCTGAAATGTGACAATAAAATCATAGATGTTATATTCTGAATGCTGGAATTATTTTCCTTAGTCTTTCATTCCTTAAGTTGTGTCTCATAAAAGAACAGATATTCTTGGAATTAAAGAGAAAAAGAAAATAGGTTTGGAGCCCTCTAGGTTAAAGAAAATAAAACATAATTATTTACAAGACTTTACAGAACCTTTATTGTGTGTTTAAACATTGTGAGTTTCAGTGAGTGAGGCAGAATAATGACCCCCCAAAATGCCTGTCCTAGTCCCCAAACCTGTGACTATATTATCTTACATGGCAACCTGGGATTTGAAGATGTAATTCAGTTAAGGATCTTGAGATGGAGAGGTTATTAGGTTAGCCTGGATTATCCAGGTGGGCCTGATGTAAACAAAAGAGTTCTCACAAGACATTGGAGACAGCGGTCAGGGCGCTTTGAAGGCTACAATCCAAGGAATGTGGGCAGCTGGAAAAGACAAGCCAAGGAAAGTGAGTGAACACCAGAAGCTGAAAAAGACAAGAAAGTGGATTCTACTCCAGATCCTCTAGAAGAAAGACAGCCTGCCCCCACACCTCGATTTTAGCCCAGTGAGACCCATTTTGAACTTCTGACTTCCAAACTGTAAGAGTACAAATTTGTTTTATTTTATGCCAGTACCTTTGGACAGTAAGTGTTTCCTCTTGAATGTATTGGCAACTGAACCTTTTATCTCCTGAAATACCTTCCTTGGGGAATACAGTTGGGGGAACATTGGTGTAATCCGACCCCCTACAATTTTCCTGAGATGTGGGTAATTGCACATTACTGATGTTTCATCAGGGTGAAAAAAACTCTAGAAAAAAGAGAAGAGAATATTAGAATTAGATAACTGGCACTTGGTGAAATCACTTATTTAGTCACCCCTCAATTTTAGTCCCAAAGGTTTTTATCTTCTAACCATGGAATGTTCCTTTCTCTCTCAGCTGCCTGGAGTGAAAAGGTGGCCCTCCCTCCCTGGTCTTCTTTCTCTTCAATACCCTGTTCTACTAAGCTGCAGGCGAAAACAATTTGAAGCAGGTGACAGCAGAGCTTCTCTTTTTAATGCCCTTCGCCCCAGGCACAAGACTGGATCTTTCCAGGCACTAGAAATGTTTTGAACAAACCTTCACCTCTTCTCCCCTTGGCAAAGCCAAAGCGTACTTTCAGCTGGCTCTCGGAAATGCTGACGACTATCAGAGACCCAACAGCCTGCTTCCGAAAAGGGTCTCCCATGTGGCACTTTTTACCTGTGCCTCATTTGGAGCCACTGCACAGGAGAGGGGAGAAGAGGGAGGGCAAGTCTCTCCAACCTTCTCTCCTGCTCCTGCCTAGCAGAAATGAGAGATAGGGGTTGGGAAAATCTATCCTGTTAATGCAATAGGCTTGATGCTGGTTGGTTTGAAACCAACAGAACCACAAAATTGCAAACCTTCTCACAGTGCAGCATTTCAGGATCATAAAGAAGTATAAATCATCACTAAAATAGCAGAAAACTGTGCCCCCAGCCTTCACAGATTTCTACAAATCATTTTTACCTCTTACCCAGGAGAACCACTCATGATTCATTGGGTTTGGAGAAAGGAGAAAAAAATTCCTGGTGAGTACAGCTCTGGTTATGTCACTATCATTGAGGGGGCCAGCGTGATTGAGCTGTTTTGCCAGGGCAGTAGCTTCAATCCCCTGAAGGCAATTGCAATACTCCAGTAAATACAAAATGAAGGCCTGCACAATAACCTAGAATGATTGTTAATGTGAGTTCCAAAGACATTAAATATGCTTTATTCCAGCCTGTCAGAGGGCCATTGTTTATGCGATTTTCACAGCCTGCCCTACTTCAGTCTGATCAACATTTGTTCATTGGGATTATGGCCAATATCCTATGGGCTGGAAAACAAGCGACTATGAAACAAGCAAGCTGCTGGCAGACTGCTACATTTTTCTTTATCTGGTTGGAGGGCTCAAGTGATGTGTAGATGTCTTCCAAATGATGTCTGCTTCTTTATACAGAGGGAAAGCTATGGCCATAGGCTATTATTTAATATTTTCAGCTGTCAAAAAACTTTCGATGACTGAAAGTATTCACCTTGCTTCTGGGAAGATAATGGGTTGATCTTTAAGAAATACCTGGTACACACACCACTCATCACCATTATTGTTTCAATGATTCATTCCTCAAACACTTGAGAGTCTTTTTGGTACAAGAATACAGAGATGATTAACTCCTTATCCTCAAGGATCTCATGGTGTTTTTTGCATGAGTGAAAATACATGTAAATATATAGAATAGAATCAGAGTTTAAAGAGCAAAGTAATCACTCTGTCTAGGGGTCAAGAGAAGGCATATATTGCAAGAAACACTTGAATTGAGTCTTAAGAAAACAAGTAAGAATTCAGAGGTAGTGGCTTTCCAGATCTGGCAGAGGTATGGAGAAGGGAAACAGTAATGGCCGCTTGGGGAAGGCAAAGGATTCTGAATGGCTGCATCGTGGGACAAGGCAGGAAGGGTCAGAAAGTAGGTTAAAGAGACAGGCAGAAGTCATATTAGGGAGAGCCTTGTGTGACATGAAGGAGCTTCAGCTTTATGCCACATCAAAGAGAATTAACAAGTTTACTCAGCACCACTTGAAATAAATCGCATGAGCTGAAATTGAAATACCCTGTGTTCTCTTTGTTTACCCAGCTTTTTCACTTCTCATATCAGTTGGGTCCAGGTATTTCAACTCCAAGTATTTCAAACAAAAACAAATTATTTTTCGAACGAGAATTTAATGCAGGGCATTGTTTACAGAAGTGATGGAAAAGTTAAGAAACCAAATAGGGACAGTGAAGCAATCCAGAAATTAGCAACAGCAGAAAACCACTGTGTTGTGCTATGGAAACTCAGAAGCCAAGGATGCGCGACTGGAACTAGGATTATGGCAGGAACTTTTCCTCTCAGTGATAGAAGATAGTACAATACTCTTCCTGGCAGGAGTTGAAATCATAAGTAAGATGCACCTGCTTCAAAGATGCCACCAGCTAGAGTGAGGGAGGAAGAAATAGACAAGCTTCTTCCTTTGTCTGTTTATTTCTCCCTAGTACTTCCCATTGGTCAAGCACATCTAAGGAGTTCATAAGCAAAGGAATATGGGAAATGTATTTATTTGTGACACAAACCAGAGCTGGAGAAGTGCAGAGTATGAGAGAAAACATCAGCTGACCGACACAGTCCACCCTTTTTTTGGTGTCCAACATTCATTGCATGTTTATATATTTATTGGTCTGTATATTTATTTATTGCATGCCCATATCTAACTCCCTAATAACAGCCTTATTTTCCCATTTTACAAACTATTATCCAAAGAATCCACAGAATAGCTCTTCTGCATTAAATGAAACTGTTCTCATCCTGTTCCCAAATGGGGAGATGTAAAGCCCACCAATCATCATGTCCATATCAAAGTTGAATATCCTCACATCTTACGCTGTTCTCCCCTTCAGGGCATCACTAGTCCTGTGACCTATTCTCTTTTTCTCTTTGCAGAGTCATCCCAATAAATAGTTTGAAGGCCCTTTAGAGTATAATTTGGAGGATGATTTATAATATATACTTGTGGCAATTTTTCAGAGTCCTTCTTCAAGGGAACATAGCCTCCTACTTAGGCTCTAGATCTGTGAACTAACATCTGGGAAGAAGAGAGGCTGTGACGTCCTGTGGCACTTATTCAAGATAATTTTCTGTTCACTAGATCAAATAATGCTTTGTTGGGCTATCCTTGTATTTAATTCCTAGGCAACTATAATCAATTAGCTACCATCATAGATCCCTGTAGGTAAAAACATCTGAATTGCCACTCAACCCTCCCTGCTCATTACAGTAATTATGGTCATTTTATCTCTGTCAGTAAAGTGCTATTGCTACCTGATCCCTGACATTCCAAGATCTCATCTCCCCATTAAAATGAATTTATTTCAAAGTCATAAATCTTGGTGTCATCCACAGCCTGTAGAAGAAATTCACCATAGATGTTTAAAGATGTTGGGGCTCCCCTCATTAATGCATTTATCAATGGTTTAGTAAAAGAAGAGTCCTCTGGGTTCTCTTGCAAGAATAGTCAGGAAGAGAGTGAGTAGGGTGAATATAATAAATTCACTCTGCCGGGCGCGGTGGCTCACGCCTGTAATCCCAGCACTTTGGGAGGTCAAGGCAGGTGGATCACCTGAGGTCAGGAGTTCAAGACCAGCCTCAACATGGAGAAACCCTGTATCTACTAAAAATACAAAATTAGCCAGGCATAGTGGTGCATGCCTGTAATCCCAGTTACTCAGGAGCCTGAGGCAGGAGAATTGCTTGAACTTGGGAGGCGGAGGTTGCAGTGAGCTGAGATCATGCTATTACACTCCAGCCTGGGCAACAAGAGTGAAAAAAAAAAAATTCATTCCAACATGATCATCTCCTTATGCTTTTGAATCCTCCTTCAGCATTATTTCAGGGAAGTTTGGGGATCTTTTCCTCATTTCGCGTAGGCAATTATTAACTCTATGTTTCAGTTAACCAACCAATCAAAGTTTTAGTACAATCTTCAGTTGCTTGAACTAATACATTTAATACAGACTCTCAAATAAATATACCTATATTGAGAAATACTGCAAATCCTACATTATATTCTGTGCTCTTTATTCTTCCTCATATAGATTATATCTCCACACACATTTTCCAGAGAAATTCCAATAAAAATTAGCAAATATATGCAATTCTTTTCATGTATACATTACTTATTCTTGGACCAGGCCTTATAATTCTCCACCTGAAGTGTGCTGGCATCTGACTATAGTTGTGGGTTTGGAAGCAATAAAAGATGCTTCTTGTGAGTATTCAGAAAAACAGACATCTCCTCTTATGGCAACTTTTTCAAATGAAGAAAATATAGGCTTCTTAAGTAAAGAAAGATGAGCCTCATTGAATGTGGTTGCATTTGCTCGTTATGGAAACTTAGGGATATATTGTGTTCAGAGTTTTCAAATTCAACTGCATCTGCTCAAATATCCCCCATCCCAACTCTCAGGGCTTCACTCCTTACAATTAATGGGTTAGTACTAACATGCTAAATTGGTGAGTCTGTGTTTTCAATTTGCATAATAACTCTGTATACTACACATGATTCTGATGCTCAACCTTAATTTCCCTCTTGGTAAAAAAAAAATTCTAAGAGTGCCAAAGCAGTTCTCTGATTCTCTGGCTGTCTCTTGAGCTAAGAGTTTAAAGGTCTAGGCTTATCATTTTCTTTCTATAAGTAGTTCAGCATAGTCAGAGACAGCCATTCCATTTTTGTAGTCAAATGAAACACTACTTGTTTTCCCAAAAGACTTGCTTTCAACTGGCACATTATCTCAAACAAAGTAGGCAATAATTTAAGTTATTGTGATGTTTTTTGATGAAGCTCTTTAATTGTAATATTCCATTTTTCACCTGAAAGAAATTCTTCTCCGTGTTCAAGCTAAAAGAAGGAAGCAATCTAAGCTCAGAATTCCTTCTTATGGATCTATTTCCCAGGATTGATCCTAATATAAAAAATTGTATCAGTCCAGGTCTAGTCAGGAAAATATAGATCAATCTAAGTATTTTGAATAAAGAAAATTCAATACAGGCAAATGGTTACACAAATTTTTGTAGAGCTGAAAAACTAAACAGGAGATCATGAAGCAACCCACAGATTAGTAACAACGGGAAAGTCAATATCATTCCACAGGGCTAGAGAAAGAAGAATGTGATTTTATTGAAGCCCCAAAGCCAAGGACATGTAATGAGGGCAAGAACCACAAGAGGAGCTGCCTATGGGAGCTGTGACCACTGAATGACAGGTAATCTGCCAAGAGCTGGAGTTGAGGAGGAGATGCAGCTGCTGCCTGAGATGCTGCCTAAGTCAACATGAGAGGAGAGATAAACCTTAAACTCATCTCCTGCTGGGCACGGTGGCTCAAGCCTGTAATCCCAGCACTTTGGGGGGCCGAGACGGGTGGATCACAAGGTCAGGAGATTGAGACCATCCTGGCTAACACGGTGAAACCCCGTCTCTACTAAAAATACAAAAAATTAGCCGGGCGAGGTGGTGGGCGCCTGTAGTCCCAGCTACTCGGGAGGCTGAGGCAGGAGAATGGCGTGAACCCGGGAGGCGGAGCTTGCAGTGAGCTGAGATCTGGCCACTGCACTCCAGCCTGGGCGACAGAGCAAGACTCCGTCTCAGAAAAAAAAAAAAAAACAACTCATCTCCTTACTCTTCAGTCTTATCTTCCTGTTGGCTGACCCTACCTAGCGGCTGGCAGTTCCTTGCAACAGAGTAGAAAAACTAATTTCTAGTAATTGATTGGAGAACAAATAAGCATCCTTCTACAAAGAGAAGATTAACAGGGAGAGTTTGCCATTATTTGACTTGGAGTTTTGCCCGGGCCAATTCAGAAGTAACTAGAATCCCTTGAACCCACTTCCTATAGAGTTGCTTTCTGTATCATGCACATGTTTCTAGTTCAATCCAAGGTAGAAAAATAGATGTTACACAAAAAACTTCATAATCTAAAGGAATTTAGACAAGAAAGTTTGGGTTTGGATTAATGGCTATAAAAGTTAACTAATTATAATAGGCATTAAATGCAGACTAGTAATTCTTCCAGTGCCACCACTGTTAAAATAACTGACGTTGACTTCACTCAGATTTGCATAAATATGTAAAGAGAGCATAAAACACATTTAAATACATAAAATTATATGACAGATTAATCCCAATACTAAAGTTATGCAATTTGAGTTTAGATTTTAGTGATTCACCTGTCTGGGATTCAGTCTCTCACTCTCTAAAACAGGTTAAAATCATGTATAAGTCTTTTCTATACATTTATTCAACAAATGTTGTTGTTTATTTTTCCCAGTCATCTTGTTAATTGACTTTAAGCACAAAGGATATAGTGGCTTAGTACTGTATATATGTGTGTGTGTATGTGTGTGTGTGTGTGTGTGTGTGTATACATGTGTTTCATGAAGCTATGTAGTATTGTTATCAATCAAACAATTAGACAGCTAAATATTAAATTGTACCTGTTCTAAGTGTTATGAAGGAAAAACACATTTTTCATGAGGGGGATTTGGTCTAGTTGGCAGCCTCAAAGGAGTCTATGAAGACGTGATCCTTGATATGCAGGAGTTTAACAGAAAAAAAGCGATGAGAGGAGAGTGTTCAAGCATATACAAAAACCCTGTATCTGGGGCTGGGCATGGTGGCTCACACCTGTAATCCTGGCACTTTGGGAGGTCAGGGTGGGCAGATCAGTTGAGGTCAGAAGTTGGAGAGCAGCCTGACCAACATGGCAAAACCCTGTCTCTACTAAAAATACAAAAAAATAGCCAGGCATGGTGGCACACGCCTTTAATCCCCAGCTACTTGGGAGGCTGAAGCAGGAGAATCACTTGAACCCGGGAGGTGGAGGTTGCTGGGAGCTGAGATCGTGCCACTGCACTCCAGTTTGGGCAACAGAATAAGACTCGGTCTCAAAAAACATATATATATATATATATTATATATATATATGTCCCTGGAAGAATATGACTTGCATATGAGGCTGAAAGAAGGACAACATTCCTGGAGTGAATTCATGGTATATGGTGCACTCTGATACTGAAGGGGCAGTGAAGGGCTACAATACAAATGACCATAGGCCATGGAAAGTAACACTGTTTTTATTCTTAGAGCAGTAGGAACTCATCAAAAAATTTTAACCTGGAAAGTAAGTTATTCAGATTTGCATTATGAAAAGATTATACCAACTATGTTGCAAAAAATGCATTGAAAGGGAAATATTTACTGTGGTAGTTTAGACTAGGTCAAAGTTGATAGAGATGATGAGTAGTGAATATATTTGAGTGATTCTTTAAAAAGTAAAATATGATAGAGCTTAGTGCTAGATGGGATTGGGGCATTAGATTAGGGAGATTTGTCAAAGATGATTACTAGCTGCTGGCTTGCATATGTATGGGGATGCTGGAGCATTCACTGATGGCATTAGTGATGGCATTCACTTGAAAAAGACAAAGGTGAAGGGGTAGGATACAGAGTAAGTATAAGTGTATTCCTGGACATATTTATTTGGGTAACTTTTAGCTACTTACGAGAAAATGCCAACTAAGTGGATGGATATTCAGGTGTGAAACAAAGAAATAGTCTTGGCTAGAAAAAGATCTTTGGAATTCATTAGCTTAGAGATGGTAATTGAAGGTGTAGGCAAGAGTTAGATTGCCAAGGAGGAGTGTATACAATAGAGAGAGAAGGTCAAAAATAGAACTGTGATTGACTCCATCAGCCAATTTAGGTTCAGAAGGTTGTGCCTAAAATGGAAATAATTAAAGAATGAACAGATAAGTAGGGAAAATTCCAAGAAATACTGTGTCACAGAATCAAAAGGAAAGTCTTTGAGATGGAACTGCTGAGAGACCAAGAAGAAGAGAATGAAAACATTCCTTTAATATAGTGAAATAGACATTATTGGTAACATAAATGAGAGCAATTTTAGTGGAGTCAGGAGATCAAATGCCAAATTGAGGTGAACTTAGAAGCAATCTGAAGAACTGTGGCTGTGGAGGGGAGAAAAAGATAATGTGATATATAAAGGATAAGGAGGATTCTTTTTGCTGATCTGAAATAGTATAAAAGACAAGCATGCTTGAAAGTTGATGGAAAGGATCAGTTGGCTAGCCATAAGTAGAAAGCTGAAACTGGATCCTTTCGTTACTCCTTATACGAAAATTAATTCAAGATGGATTAGAGACTTAAATGTTAGACCTAATACCATAAAAACCCTAGAAGAAAACCTAGGTAATACCATTGAGGACATAGGCATGGGCAAGGACTTCATGTCTAAAACACCAAAAGCAACAGCAGCAAAAGCCAAAATTGACAAATGGGATCTAATTAAAATAAAGAGCTTCTGCACAGCAAAAGAAACTACTATCAGAGTGAACAGGCAACCTACAGAATGGGAGAACATTTTTGCAATCTACTCATCTGCAAAGGGCTAATATCCAGAATCTACAAAGAACTCAAACAAATTTACAAGAAGAAAACAAACAACCCCATCAAAAAGTGGGCAAAGGATATGAATAGAAATTTCTCAAAAGAAGACATAGATACATACAGCCAACAGACACATGAAAAAATGCTCATCATCACTGGCCATCAGAGAAATGCAAATCAAAACCACAATGAGATACCATCTCACACCAGTTACAATGGCAATCATTAAAAAGTCAGGAAACAATAGGTGCTGGAAAGGATGTGGAGAAATAGGAACACTTTTACACTGTTGGTGGGATTGTAAACTAGTTCAACCATTATGGAAAACAGTATGGCGATTCCTTAAGGATCTAGAACTAGAAGTACCATATGACCCAGCCATCCCATTACTGGGTATATACCCAAAGGATTATAAATCATGCTGCTATAAAGACACATGCACACGTGTGTTCATTGCGGCACTATTCACAATAGCAAAGACTTGGAATCAACCCAAATGTCCATCGGTGACAGACTGGATTAAGAAAATATGGCACATATACACCATGGAATACTATGCAGCCATAAAATGGATGAGTTTGTGTCCTTTGTAGGGATATGGATGCAGCTGGAAACCATCATTCTCAGCAAACTATCGCAAGAACAGAAAACCAAACACCGCATGTTCTCACTCATAGGTGGGAACTGAACAATGAGATCACTTGGACTTGGGAAGGGGAACATCACACACCACGGCCTATTATGGGGAGGGGGGAGGGGGGAGGGATTGCATTGGGAGTTACACCTGATGTAAATAACAAGTTGATGGGTGCTGATGAGTTGATGGGTGCAGCACACAAACATGGCACAAGTATACATATGTAACAAACCTGCACGTTATGCACATGTACCCTAGAACTTAAAGTATAATACTAAAAATTTTAAAAATAAAAATAAGTAAATAAATATATAAAAACAAAAACAAAACAAAAAAAGAAAGTTGATGGAAAGTGTCTTACTCAGTTTATGCTGCTGTTAAAAGGATGCATGAGACTGAGTAAGTTACAAAAACCAGAAATTTATCTCTCACAGTTCTAAAGGCTGGGAAGTCTAAGATCAAGGTGCTGGCATCTTGTGAGGGCCTTCTTGCTATATCCTCACATAGCAGAAGGTGCAAGGGCAAGAAAGAGCTGAACCACTTTTCCAAGCCCATTTTAATAGCAGCATTAATCCATTCATGAGGTCTTCCTCTCTCTCTACTGTATACACTCCTTGGCAATCTAACTCTTCCCCAGACCTTCAATTACCATCTCAAAGCTAGTGAATCCCAAAGATCTTTTTTTAACCCATACTATTTATTTGTTTCACACCTAAATATCCATTCACTTACTTCACACATTCTCATAATTAGCTAAAAGTTACCTAAACATCTCTCAAAAGATCCCACCTCCCAATACCATTGCATTGAGGATTAAGTTTCTAGCACATGAATTTGGGGGAACACATTCCAACCATAGCAAGAAGAACCCAGTTAAAAGGGAAATATTTGCTACAGAAGAGCATGAAGAAACAAGCAATTGTGGAAAGTTATGGAGCATGTCACAGGAAGTAGAATCCAAAATTTTGTATAGTAGAGACATCTCCATTGTAATAAGAAGAAAAGACAGAATAGATGCAAATTTATGTTTGGTTTGCTATTGGAAAGTTACTTTGTTGTTATTGGGGGGAATAATAGAGTTGTCTTGTGAAGGCTTTTAATATCTCTACAAAGTCAAAATCCTCTTCCTAGAGAGACAACAGAAAACAGTATAGAGGATGAAAAGAGTTGGAAAATAAGGGAAAGCAAGAAGTAGGACATTTCCAACTCAAGTTTTCAGTGATTTTATTATTTTGCTCCTATTTGGTGTATCCTGATTTCAAATTAGAAAGCGTTTCCTTGAACTAGTATCAGAATCGTCTTTTGGAAAGATTATTTTGTGTCTCACGAAGGCATTTCACCTCTCACACACACATACATACCCACACCCACACACACACACACACCATTGAACTCTTTGAAAAACTTAATACTATGTGAATATTGCTATTAAAAATGAATCTATGGCCACACGTTTTACAGTTAAAAAAAATCTCAGTGAAACTTAGATTCCCACTAACAAAGAACCTAAAGAACCACTGCCTGACATTTGCTAGATCTGTACAGAGACCTCCCTGGGGTGTTATTGACTCTCTTTATCACAGTTGAAGTTGTAGCAGAGGCACTGTTTTAACCAAAATCCTGTACAGCCTTTCCAAAGTCCCTATTAAAACTACAAAGAAAAAAGAGACAGCCTTTCTTTTCTTACTTTTCCTATGTCTGGTGTGAGTGTCCAAGAAACTTAAGTGAGAGATTTTTAAACTCCAACATTTTACAGGGTAATAGAGATTGTATGAAAAATTCATGATAGAAAATGTACTTGAAAAACTGTCTATACAAGTGAATCCTGGTTTCATATTTATTTGTTGTTTCCAATTAGTGAAGTTGCCAACTGAGTTATGCCAAGATTTTCCTAGTCTCAAACACAAACTAATATTTTCTCTGAAGACTGGCTTCCTTTCTAGATAACATTATTAGCCATAGAATATTCACCATGACAGTGCAATATGAGAGTGATCTTGGCAGATTTCACTCTTATAATCCAAATTGAGAAAAATCTTGCTAATATAAAGTGAGGGAGCATGTCCTCTCCTATTTTGTCAACTGTTATAAAATCAGCAAAGCCCTACTTAGCTTGGGCCTTTCGTCTACTGTGAATGTAATTAAGATTAAATTTAAGAATAAATGGTAATAGAATTATACAAGTATATTTCCATGGCAGGATGTTGCCACTGAAAACTGGCTTCTAAAAAGGACAATGATTAGAAAGGAAACATGCAGAGGGCAATTATTAGAAAGGAAATGCACAAAGGTGAACTATGCAAGTAAATTTCAGTCAAGGAGTTTGCCACTGTAAATTGGCTTCTGAAAAGGGCAATGATTGGAAAGGAAATGTACAGAAGATGCCAATGTAGCATCTTCAATTATATAAAATATTTCAATTAAAGGCCAGAGAGGTTAGGAAGACTTTTATTAAATAATGCAATTAAAAGCTAATAAGTCTACGACTCAACCTATACTTAGAAAGAAAATTTGGTGAATTCGTTTTCTATTGCTGTTGTAACTTAGTGGCTTTGAAGAAGTTGTTTTGTTTTGTTTTGTTTTCTTATCTTACAGTTACATAGTTTATAAGTCTGATGCAAGTTCTACTGGGCTGAAATCAAGATTTGACAGGGAAGCATTCCTCTGAAAGCTCTGAGAAGACAATTTGTTTCTTTGCTTTTTTACCTTCTAGAGGTGGCCTATATTCCTTGGCTCATGGCCTCTTCGTCTATCTTCAAAACCAGCAGTATAGTATATTTGCTCAGGTGTGCTTCCATCATCATCCATCTTTCTGTGACTTCACTTCTGCTTCCCTCTTCCAATGAGAAGGACCCTTATGATTACATTAGACCCATTCTTATCATCAAAGATAATCTGCCACCTCGAGGTCCTTAAATTAATAACATATGCAAAGTCTTTTTTTTTTTTTTTTTTTCTGTGTAAGGTAATGTATTGACGAGTTTTGAGGGATTGGCACATGGATATTCTTGGGAGGCTATTATTCTGCCTACCATGTTTGGAACAATGGAAAGGCATGTTTCTAAAAGAAATTTATTTCTGGGGTGTTTATGTTTTCTAGCCTACTATGTTCAAAGATGAGATTAAGAAAAATTTAAAGGATTTTTCCCATAGCTATGCAGTACATCAGATAATCAGACAACTCATTTTCAGTGACAAGAATGCTAAATATGAAAAGGATTCTTTTGGCAAAATGAAACTAACTCAGAAGATATGAATGGATGATTGAAAAGCTACTGGGGATGCCCAGAGGATGTCATGCATCTCCTTCTCAGGAAATTACAGCAGGAGAGAGAGCAGGCAAAGAGAGTAAAAGGGTAATAAAAATGTATTTTAATTAAATTATTCCACAATAAAACTAAAATGAATCTAAAAACAATGGCTGATTATTATCCTCATCATGCTTCTTGAATGGCCCGTGCAAGAAATTATTTGGAGATGAGAGATGAGATGGTTACAAACTATTTCACCCTGGCTCTCTCTCCTCTTTCCTTCTCTGAGTTGCTTTCTCCCTTTGTCTCTGTCTCTCAACACTCTACTTCCTCCCTCTTTCATCTTGTCTTGCAGGAGGGATGACCTGAGTGAAGACTCTCAGTGCTTCGTTGCCTTCTAAATCACAGTATTATCAGTGGACTGCATCACTGTGGGTTAAAATTGGCATTAAGGCAAACTGTTGCTCTAGCTGCAGCATGTTTTACCTTTAAAATCTGTCACATTCTAAGAGATACAGCTGCCAGGAAAGCTGGGTTTCCAGGAAACAATAATTTTCATATTTTTGTCAGCATAATCTAGATCTAGATTTGCTTTAAAAAAAAAAAAAACTTACGGCATTAAGCATCCATATTTTCCAAATAAAATATTGAAACATGTGGTCTAACAAAGGATGTTTCACCATTTATAAATTTAAATAAAAAGCACTGCAAGCTCATGAAAAACAAATTGCATTTAGCTGCATATTGAATAAATTTATTTTATTGAAAAATAAAATAAAATTATAAGTTACCAAGACCATCCTGGAAAACCCAGGATTCATGGTCATCATTATTTCTACCAGGCAGTTCAGATTGTTATTTTGTTGTAAAGCCCACAATTTATTTTGTGCAGTATCTGCCAGTGCCTCAAAAGCTGGAGAAAAAAAAAAAGTTTTTTATTCCATGTGAAATCATGTGAACTGAGAATTTGGCAAGTTTAATTATCCCAAGAGTCTAGTTCAGTAGTGTGGTGTCTGGCACACTAAATGCTCAATAAATGTAGATTGAATAAATGAACAAATGCATGAACAATTTAAGATTGGCCATATAGATAGCAGGCCAAATTTCCTCTCTGCCAGGACCGAGTGAAAAGCTCATAAGAACCATCTGGAGGAATGACCGCTCAGGACATTTGATCCTATAAGAAGAGAAATCTTTATAATTAGTAATTAGTTTGACAGATTTCATCAAGGTGTACCAACTTAAGGTATCATCATGAAAATGTTCTTTGTTTGTTTTTTCCTTTCTCACTGGATTTGACTCTCCCTAGTGATATCTCAGTCTCATTTTATGGCATCTCAGACTAATTTGGTGTTTTCCACGTAAAAACTTTGATCTCATATTCAATTCATAGAACTCTTCCTCTACACTCCCAGGTAGGCTAGACTGGTGGCTTCTGCAGCTATAGAAGGATATACAGTGTAAATGATAGGGTCTCTTCTCTCATGTCATTCCCACCGTCTCTGCTGTCATTTCCTTTTTGGGGTTGGAGCAGGGATGAAGGGGAGGAAAGAACACATTTCACAGGTGACTGCTCATGGCATATCAGCCTCTCTTTGTCACGCCATCCCTGTCTGGTCTTCATTTCCCTTTCCCCATCAGATGCTGACTTCCTCATGGGAGGCATCTATGGGTTCTTAGGTGGAAACTCCAGAAGTTTTATCCCACACAACTGCCTGACATAAGGTAACTGACTGGGACTTGGCTTCTTCCTTTTCTCCCTGGGTCCTACTCCAGATGATCCACTCCATGTCCCCTTAATGTTAGGCTCCCTTTGCCCAGTGGGTGGTACCAGGAAGGGAACCGTGATTGAAAAGAGCTTGACTCTCAGCCTCCAACTCACCTTCAGTCAAATTCCACTCACATGTCCTTGTCATACCAAACATCGACATGCAGGCTGCACCCTGGAACTTTCTTTTTCAACTCTGTCACATCCCTCTGGCCCTTTTCTCCACATTCAAACCTAAAGAACAGATGATCCATCCGTTCAGTGGCTCAGCATTTTCTAACATATCATCCTTACTTTTTACTTTATGTGAGGGTTATGGGGAGGACAGGGAAGTCAGCTTGGCCACTCCCAATCTTGTGGGAAGGTGGGAGAACCCATCATGTCATCCCTTCTTTGGGGAGATAAAATTGCTACTGCTCTATACAATTCATATTTCCCTAAAAGATGGCATTTCATTCTCTCTGTAGAGCTATTTAAATACGTGGGGTAAAGGGAGGGTAGGTGTACCCTCCATGAAACTGTTATCCATGGCCTCTCCTGGGGAGAGGTAACTGGATGACCTGAATGAGATGAACTACTCTTAAATTTTAAGGTAACCAATGCCTGTTATCCTCACTTGTGGATGCTGGTTGAGTCATCTGCAAAAAACAGAATCACAATGTAGAAAGCTTACCGTAAGGCCAGGCCTTTCTCTTACACACAGTGCTCTACACATATCAATCAAGCCATTTGTTTTTCACGAAACAACTCTAGGAACAGAGGACATGACTATGTTCCTTTTTCTTTTTTTGAGATGGAGTCTCACTCTGTCACCCAGGCTGGAGTACAGTTGCATAATCTTGGCTCACAGCAACCTCTGCCTCCCAGGTTCACGTGATTCTCCTGCCTCAGCCTCCTGAGTAGCTGGGATTACAAGCATACACCACCTCACCTGGCTAATTTTTTTTTTTTTTTTTTTTCGGTAGAGACGGGTTTCACCATGTTGGCCAGGCTGGTCTTGAACTGACCTCAGGTGATCCACCTGCCTCAGCCTTCCAAAGTGCTGGGATTACAGGTGTGAGCCACCGCACCCAGCCATGACTATGTTTATTTTATAGCTAATTTTTAAATTTTTTTCTATATATACATCACTTTGCATCAGGTAACCATATTACTCAGTGATTAAGAAACAGGTTAGATATTTAAAAATTCATTTGGAAAAAACTATATTAATTTAGAAGATATTATCATCATTTTACATGATGATATCAGTATTGTTATGATTTTCATTTACAAAAATGTGTGCAACTTCACCAAACCTGTAAATGTTAGAATTAGAACTCATTGTTCTAATTCCATGGCCAATGTTCTTCCTTAATTCTGGGCTATTAAGGGTAACTTGTACTTTTCTTATTAAAGGACCAATGGTTCTATTTCAAAACAACATCTGTGCCATGCATCAAGATATATATGGTGAGCCCTATACGAACTTAAAATACATAAAATAGGCCAGGTGCCGTGCCTCACGCCTGTAATCCCAGCACTTTGGGAGGCCAAGGTGGGCGGATCACGAGGTCAGGAGATCGAGACCATCCTGGCTAACATGGTGAAACCCCATCTCTACCAAAAATACAAAACAATTAGCCGCGCATGGTGGCAGGCACCTGTAGTCCCAGCTACTTGAGAGGCTAAGGCAGGAGAATGGCGTGAACCCAAGAGGCAGAGCTTGCAGTGAGCAAAGATTGCGCCACTGTACTCCAGCCTGGGCGGCAGAGCAAGACTCCATCTCTAAAATAAAATAACAAAAAGACAACTAAATTCATTCACGGTGAGTTCATCCAGCAAAAACTTGATACTAGAAGAGCTTCTCCATAAATAAACAACTGCAGCTACCACAACATTAAATATTCTTGGACTTCTGGTAAATAACTCTGCTTCCACCTGGAACTTCGCTTCAAGGGCAGGCTACTTAAAGGATTGAACAGCAAGACAAATTGCACTGCAGAGGAAATCCCACTCGGTATGCAAATATATTCACCATGTGGTTATCAAGATTCATAAATGTTTTCCTGTGTCTAAGGTCACGTGGCTATTATACTCCAGAGTATTTTGTTCTGTTTTTTTTTTTTTTTTTGGATGTTTTTTGACAGACAGGCTTACTCTGTTTCCCAGATTGAGGTTCAGTAGCATGATCTCGGCTCACTGCAACCTCCATCTCCCGGGTTCAAGCAATTGATTCTCCAGCCTCAGCCTCTGGAGTAGCTGGGACTACAGGCATGTGCCACCACGCCTGACTGACTGTTGTATTTTTAGTAGACGGGGTTTTGCCATGTTGACCATACTGCTCTCAAACTCCTGGCCTGAAGTGATGCACCCGCCTTGACCTCTCAAAGTGCTGTTTATTAAAACAGATGTGAGCCACTGCACCCAGCCCAGAGTATTTTGTAATCTAACAAATACCCTATCTATACATTTATTATTTACAAGGTAGGGAAAGGAATACTGAGAGTAGTTTGGGTAGCAATATACCATTCTGGAATATTGGTGCTGAAACAGGTTCTCATGGAGACTCAACTTTCCATGATAGGAAAAAGAAAGTTCATTTTTACCAGACGAGTAACAGAAATTCTGAAAGTACTGGGAATATCTCTCTCCCTCATCATATATATTCTTCATATCCACCCCTTCCTCCTAATTTCTGAAACTGTTCAAATGATCACCTCAACCATTATCGGTTAAATTTAGCTCACAAGTGGGTATCTTTAAAATGCAAAGTCTAGCAAAGGATTAAATTATTATGAATCAATCAGATATTGGTGAGAACTATTTAACTATGTCATCTTATCAACTGACAAAAAGCGCTGGTGAAATAGCAACATTTGAATTGGAAGGGAAAATGACTGTGAAGGAGGTAACCACAATAGTGTTCACCGCAGCATAGCTTGCGATAGTGAAAAATCAGAAACACTAGATACTTATCCAAGGGAATATAGTAAATTACTATTGATATGATTGATATTTCTGACAGAATGTTACATAACTGTAAATATTAATGATTGGATTAATACACGTCTTCAAAACACTCTTGAGGCTGGGTACAGTGGCTCATGCCTATAATCCCAGCACTTTGGGAAGCCAAGGTGGGTGGATCACCTGAGGTCAGGAGTTTGAGACCTGCCTAGCCAACATGGTGAAACCCCTGTCTCTACCGAAAATACAAAAATTAGCCTGGTGTGGTAGCATGCACCTCCAGCTACTCAGGAGGCTGAGGCATGAGAAGCGCTTGAACCCAGGAGGTGGAGGTTGCAGTGAGCCAAGATCGTGCCACTGCACTCCATCCAGCCTGGTCAACAGAGGGAGACTCTGTCTCAAAAGGAAAAGAAAAAAAAAAACAAACACTGTTGAAAGGAAAAATAAATTAAAAGAGATTTTTTAAATTGTATTTTTGAACATTTAGAAAATCACTCAAAGCAATACCACAGAAGACTGCATAACACTGGTGTGGTTAAAAGCATTAGCATATGATTAAGCCCACCATCTCTGGAGTCAGAGGCCTCCTTTTGAAACCCATCTCTGCTACCTATTAGCTGTATAATCTTGCGCAAGTTATTTAAGTTCTTGGTATCTCAATTGTTGCATCTAGAAAATAGAGATGATAATGGCACTTATTTTCAAGAGTGAAGGAAGGTTTATTTTCAAGAGTCAAGAAAAAGATGCATGTGAATAACTTAGAACGCTGCTAGGTGAATACTAAGTGCTTGGTAAACATTAGTTATTATTCACTATTTATGGACATATAGATGCAGAAAATGTAATAATATCAACTGGAATTCATGATATAGAATACCTCTATGGAGAAAGGGAACGCAGAGGCTGAGTAGAAAAACAAAGAGGACTTCACCTTTATTCTGTCTCTTTTATTAAAACAAAACAAATACATAAAACCAAAATGCAAATGACGATGATACTTTTAAAGCCCAAATGTCAAAGAGCAGAAGCAACACAAAAGGCAACATGGGAAAGAGTCAAAACAAACTTTACAATTTCAATCATCTCTGCCCTAATTTAATTGAGGCTCAGCCATACGAAGGAAACCAGATTAGGAACGGTAAGAAGGAAAACTTGCCTTGCAGAGCAGTTGGATCAGCCCAAAAAGAAGGCTTCTGAGCAGGGCAGTGGAGCAAGTTTATCTGTACTCTAAAGCATAAGCCAACTTCTCAGGGAGCCCAGGTTAGACAGAATACCACCAGTACTATCTACCTAAAAAGAGTCAAGACTTGAAGAGTTTATTCAAACAAGAAACAGGCAGGTGATGGGGTTTGGCAGATGCTGATTGCCTCTTGGACCTCAGTCTGGTATCACTCTTAGGCAAAGATCCAAAGAGATTATAGTTAGCCTGAGAAACATCTGGCAGCTGATGTCAAACAGCTCAGTCTCTGCGAGCCTGCTTTTCATGAATACAGAAGCAGCCAGAGGGGAATGAGTTGAAGACCAGATACTAAACAGCCATGAAATCAAGGTCAAAGTGGGAAGAGCTGCAAGGTGGACACAAGCCTGAAACACTGACGTATAGTTACAGCTACAGAAGCCTTCTATTTGCCCTCCATGGTGCCAGATTCTGTCTGGAGCTTGGTGAGAGATTAAAGTAACACAACTGGAGGAAGTCAGGTGCAAGCCCCAGGCAGTTTCCATAAGACAGTAGCTCAGAAAGAGAGGTTGCTTCTGCCCCAAATCCCAAGTTCATTCTTCCTTTTTCCATTACTCCCTTCTCTCTACAGTTCTCCATCCATCAGGGGGACTAACATGGTGTGGAAAGAGCTGAGGTTGTTTTGGGAACTCCTGTTTAGAATTTGAACCCATTATTTTACCTTTTCAGGTTTCAATTTCTTTATTTCTATAACCAGGAATATAGTATCTATGTTAAGAAGATGTTGTAAGGCTCAGTCACAATGACATGTTTAAAAAGTTTAGAGAGAGCTGGCAAGATGGCCGAATAGCAACAGCTCTCATCTGCAACTCCCAGTGAGATCAATGCATACGTCGGGTGATTTCTGCATTTCCAACTGAGGTACACAGTTCATCTCATTGGGACTGGTTGGACAGTGGATACAGCCCACGGAGGGTGAGCCGAAGCAGGGTGGGGCGTTGCCTCACCCAGGAAGCACAAAGGGTTTTGGTTTTCCATTTCCTATCCAAGGGAAGCCATGAGAGACTGTACCAGGAGAAATGGTGAAATCCAGCACAGATACTGCACTTTTCCCACAGTCTTCTGCAACCAGCAGACCAGGAGATTCCGTCTGGTGCCTGGCTCAGCGGGTCCCACCCTCACAGAGCCCAGCAAGCTAAGATCCACTGGTTTGAAATTCTCACTGCTAGCACAGCAGTCTGAGGTTGACCGGGGATGCTTGAACTTGGTGGGAGGAGGCACATCCTCCATTGCTGAGGCTTCAGTAGGTGTTTTTACCCTCACAGTGTGAACAAAGCCTCTGGGAAGTTCAAACTGGGCAGAACCCACCACAGCTCAGCAAAGCCAACTGCCTCTCCAGATTCCTCCTCTCTGGGCTGGGCACCTCTGAAAGAAAGGCAGCAGCCCCAGTCAGGGACTTATAGATAAAACTACCATCTCCCTAGGACAGAGCACATGGGGGAAGGGGCAGCTGTGGGTGCAGCTTCAGCAGACTTAAACATCCCTGCCTGACAGCTCTGAAGAGAGCAGCAGTTCTCCCAGCACAGCATTTGAGCTCTGATAAGGTACAGACTGCCTCCTCAAGAGGGTCCCTGACCCCCTTGTTTCCTGACTGGGACACACCTCCCTGTAGGGGCCAACAGATACCTCATACAGAAGAACTCTGGCTGGCATCGGGGTTGTGGGGGGGGGGTGCTCCTCTGGGACAAAGCTTCCAGAGGAAGGAACAGGTAGCAATCTTTTCTATTCTGCAGTCTCTGCTGGTGATAAAGGGTCTGGAGTGGGCCTCTAGCAAACTCCAGCAGACCTGCAGCAGAGGGGCCTGACTGTTAAAAGGGAAACTAACAAACAGAAAGGAACAGAATCAACGTCAACAAAAAGGACGTCCACTCAGAGACTCCATCCAAAGGTCACCAACATGAAAGACCAACAGTAGATAAATTCACAAAGATGGGGAGAAATCAGGGCAAAAAGGCTGAAAATTCCAAAAACCACAATTCCTCTTCTCTTCCAAAGGATCACAACTCCTCGCCAGCAAGGGAACAAAACTGGACAGAGAATGAGTTTGACGAATTAACAGAAGTAGGCTTCAGAAGTTGGGTAATAACAAACTCCTCCGAGCTAAAGGAACATGTTCTAACCCGATGCAAGGAAGCTAAGAACCTGGAAAAAAGGTTAGACAAATTGCTAACTAGAAAAACCAGTTTAGAGAAGAACATAAATAACCTGATGCAGCTGAAAAACACAGCATGAGAACTTCGTGAAACATACACAAGTATCAATAGGTGAATTGATCAAGCAGAAGAAAGGGTATCAGAGATTGAAGATCAACTCAATGAAATGAAGTGAGAAGACAAGATTAGAGAAAAAAGAGCAAAAAGAAATGAACAAATCCTCCAAGAAATATGGGACTATGCGAAAAGACCAACTCTATGTTTGATTGGTGTACCTGAAAGTGACGTGGAGAATGGAACCAAGTTGGAAAACACTCTTCAGGATATTATCCAAGAGAATTTCTCCAACCTAGCAAGGCAGGCCAGCATTCAAATTCAGGAAATACAGAGAACACCACAAAGATACTCCTCAAGAAGAGCAACCTGAAGACACATAATCGTCAGATTCACCAAGGTTGAAATGAAGGAAAAAATGTTAAGGGCAGCCAGAGAGAATGGTTGGGTTACCCATAAAGGGAAGCCCATCAGACTAACAGCAGATCTCTCGGCAGAAACCCTACAAGCCAGAAGAGAGTGGGGGCCAATATTCAACATTCTTAAAGAAAAGAATTTTCAACCCAGAATTCCATATCCAGCCAAACTAAGCTTCATAAGAGAAGGAGAAATAAAATTCTTTACAGACAAGCAAATTCTGAGAGATTTTGTCACCAGCAGGCCTGCCTTACAATAGCTCCTGAAGGAAGCACTACACATGGGAAGGAACAACCAGTACCAGCCACTGCAAAAACATGCCAAAATGTAAAGACCATCAATGCTGGGAAGAAACCACATCAACTAATGGGCAAAATAACCAGCTAACATCATAATGACAGGATCTAATTCACACATGACAATATTAACCTTAAATGTAAATGGACTAAATGTCCCAATTAAAAGACACAGGCTGGCAAATTGGATAATGAGTCAAGACCCACCAGTGTGCTGTATTCAGGAGACCCATCTCATGTGCAAAGACACACATAGGCTCAAAACAAAGGGATGGAGGAATATTTACCAAGCAAATGTAAAGCAAAAAACAAACAAACAAACAAAACAAAACAAAAAACAACAGGGTTGCATTCCTAATCTCTGATAAAACAGACTTCAAACCAACAAAGATCAAAAGAGACAAAGAAGGCTATTACATAATGGTAAAGGGATCAATGCAACAAGAGGAGTTAACTATCCTAAATACATATGCACCCAATACAGGAGCACCCAGATTCATAAAGCAAGTTCTTAGAGACCTAAAAAGAGACTTAGACTCCCACACAAAAATAATGGGAGACTTTAACACCCCTCCATCAATATTAGACAAATCAACGAGACAGAAAATTAACAAGGATATCCAGGACTTGAACTCAGCTCTGCACCAAGCAGACCTAATAGACATCTACAGAACTCTGCACCCCAAATCAACAGAATATACATTCATCTAAGCACCACATCACACTTATTCTAAAATTGATCACATAATTGTAAGTAAAACACTCTTCAGAAAATGCAAAAGAATGGAAATCATAACAGTCTCTCAGACCAGAGTGCAATCAAATTAGGACTCAGGATTAAGAAACTCACTCAAAACCACACAACTACGTGCAAACTGAACAACCTGCTCCTGAATGACTACTGGGTAAATAACGAAATAAAGATGTTCTTTGAAACCAATGAGAACAAAGACACAACATACCAGAATCTCTGGACATATTTACATCAGTGTGTAGAGGGAAATTTATAGCACTAAATTCCCACAAAAGAAAGCAGAAAAAATCTAAAATTGACACCCTACCATCACAATTAAAAGAACTAGAGAAACAAGAGCAAAGAAATTCAAAAGCTAACAGAAGACAAGAAATAACTAAGATCAGAGCAGAACTGAAGGAGACAGACACACAAAAACCCTTCAAGAAATCAGTGAATCCAGAAACTGGCTTTTTGAAAACAGCAACAAAATAAATAGACCACTAGCAAGACTAATAAAGAAGAAAAAAGAGAAGAATCAAATAGATGGAATAAAAATTGTTAAAGAGGATATCACCAATGATCCCATAGAAATACAAACTACCGTCAGAGAATACTATAAACACTTCTGTGCAAATAAACTAGAACATCTGGAAGAAATGGATAATTTCCTGGACACATACACCCTCTCAAGACTAAACCAGGAAGAAGTTGAATTGCTGAATAGACCAATAACAAGTTCTGAAATTGAGGTGGTAATTAATAGCCTACCAACCAAAAAAAGTCCAGGACCAGACGAATTCACAGCTGAATTCTACCAGAGGTTCAAAGAGGAGCTGGTACCATTCCTTCTGAAACTATTCCAAACAACAGAAAAAGAGGGACTCCTCCCTGACTCATTTTATGAGGCCAGCATCATCCTGATACCAAAACCTGGCAGAGACATGATAAAAAAAGAAAATTTCAGGCCAATATTCTTGGTGAACATCAATGTGAAAACCCTCAATAAAATACTGGGAAACATCAAAAAGCACATCAGCAGCACATCAAAAAGCCTATCCGCCACAAACAAGCTGACTTCATCCCTGGGATGCAAGGCTGGTTCAACATATGCAAATCAATAAACGTAATCCATCACATAAATAGAACCAATGACAAAAACCACATGATTATCTCAATAGATAATCAATAGATGCAGAAAAGGCCTTTGACAAAATTCAACAGCCCTTCATGCTAAAAACTCTCAATAAACTAGGTATTGATGGAATGTATCTCAAAATAAAAGAGCTATTTATGAGAAACCCACAGCCAATATCATACTGAATGGGCAAAAACTGGAAGCATTCCCTTTGAAAACCGGCACAAGACAAGGATGCCCTCTCTCACCACTCTTATTCAACATAGTATTAGAAGTTCTGGTCAGGGCAATCAGGCAGGAGAAAGAAATAAAATGTATTCAATTAGGAAAAGAGGAAGTCAAATTGCCTCTGGTTACAGATGACATGATTGTATATTTTGAAAATCCCATTGTCTCAGCCCAAAATCTCCTTAAGCTGATAAGCAAATTCAGAAAAGTCTCCAGATACAAAATCAATGTGCAACAATCACAAGCATTCCTATACACCAATAACAGACAAACAGAGAGCCAAATCATGAGTGAACGCCCATTCACAATGGCTACAAAGAGAATAAAATACCTAAGAATACAACTTACAAGGGATGTAAAGGACCTCTTCAAAGAGAACTACAAACCACTGCTCAAGGACATAAGAGGGTACATAAACAAATAGAAAAACATTCCATTCTCAGGGATAGGAAGAATCAATACCATGAAAATGGCCATACTGCCCAAGGTAATTTATAGATTCAATGCTATCCCCATCAAGCTACCATTGAGTTTCTTCACACAATTAGAAAAAACTACGTTAAATTTCATGTGGAACCAAAAAAGAGTCCACATAGTCAAGACAATCCTCAGCAAAAAGAACAAGGCTGGAGGCATCACGCTACCTGACTTCAAACTATAGTACAAGGCTGCAGCAACAAAAACAGCATGGTACTGGTACCAAAACAGAGATATAGACCAATGGAACAGAACAGAGTCCTCAGAAATAACACCACACATCTACAACCATCTGATCTTTGACAAACCTGACAAAAACAAGCAATGGGGAAAGGATTCCCTATTTAATAAATGGTGTTGGGAAAACTGGTTAGCCATATGCAGAAAGCTGAAACTGGATCCCTTCCTTACACTTTATACAAAAATTAACTCAAGATAAATTAAAGACTTAAATGTAAGACCTAAAACCATAAAAACCCTAGAAGAAAACCTAGGCAATACAATTCAGGACTTAGGCATGGGCAAAGACTACATGACTAAAACATCAAAAGCAACAGCAACAAATGCCAAAATAGACAAATGGGATCTAATTAAACTAAACAGCTTCTGCACAGCGAAAGAAACTATCATCAGAGTGAATGGGCAACTTACAGAATGGGAGAAAAGTTTTGCAATCTATCCATCTGACAAAGGGCTAAAATCCAGAATGTACAAAGAACTTAAACAAATTTACAAGGGAAAAACAACAACCCCATCAAAACTTGGGTGAAGGATATGAACACCCACCTCAAAAGCAGACATTTATGCGGCCAATAAACATATGAAGAAAAGCTCATCATCACTGGTCATTAGAGAAATGCAAATCAAAACCACAATGAGATACTATCTTATGGCAGTTAGAATGGCGATCACTAAAAAGTCAGGAAACAATAGATGCTGGAGAGGATGTGGAGAAATAAGAACACTGTTACACTGTTGGTGGGAGTGTAAATTAGTTCAACCATTGTGGAAGACAGTGTGATGATTCCTCAAGGATCTAGAACTAGAAATGCCATTTGACCCAGCAATCCCATTACTGGATATATACCCAAACAATTATAAATCATTCTACTATAAAGACACATGTATACATATGTTTATTGTGGCACCATTCACAATAGCAAAGACTTGGAACCAACCCAAATCCCCATTAATGATATACTGGATAAAGAAAATGTGGCACATACACACCATGGAATACTATGCAGTCATAATAAAGGATGAGTTCATGTCCTTTGCAGGGACATGGATGAAACCATCATACTCTGCAAATTAACACAAGAACAGAAAACCAAACACCACACGTTCTCACTCATAAGTGGGAACTGAACAATGAGAACACATGGACACAGGGAGGGGAACATCACACACCTGGGCCTGTCAGGGAGTGGGGGGCTGAGGGAGGGATTCTTACATTGGGAGAAATACCTAATGGAGGTGATGGGTTGAGGAGTGCAGCAAACCACCATGGCACATGTAACAAGCCTGCACTTTCTACACATGTACCCCAGAACTTAAAGTATAATTTAAAAAAACAAAAGAAGTAGCCTAGGGTCTGGTAGCATCCATTACTCCTAGCATGCACTCATCACTTAGTAGGCATTCAATAAATATTTGCTTAACTAATTATTCCAAAGTAATGTTAATTAAGTTGAAGTCTCTAGGTAGATAATTACTAGTAAAAATATCTGAGCTAATCCAAGTGTCTTTTGTTTTTTCACGTATAAGGATCAGTTGCTAAGAATAAATCATTTTAATACCTGGGCTTCCACGGATAGCCTTTTACCCTGTGACACTTATCTTGAAATATGTATTCTGTTTGCCGTGTTGTCTTACTTGTCATTTTTAATGCCTGACCTCATGAGTGGAGCAGCAGAACCTCATGTTAGTACTCCTCTTGGTCATATGGAACATGGGAACAGGGGTCCAGGTTTTGACAAGGATGGCCAGACACTTAGTGACCCACATAGCATAAAGGTTCACACATCCAGAATATCAGTTTTTACAACTAGGCCACAGAATCCACTACTTCTGATATTTTATGTTTGCTAGATTCCCTGTTATCACCCAGAATTCATATATTTTCAGTCCCTGCTTATACATGTATTCTCAACCAGAAACAACCACAATTAGAACTAAGTGAACATACTTTCAAGGGACATTTCTAACTAAGTGGTCTCCAAATGCCTTGATTGCAAATCCAATTAGAAAAAGCAGCAGCTCTAACATATGCACGCTTGTATTATACACACATACATACACATTATGTATATATATGTATGTATACATTACATACATATACACTATGATTAAACTTCAACACACATTATTTTGTGTCAGTAAAGGTGGATGTAAAACCTCATTTTAATAAATTCTCTTTATGATTTTTTAAATTAATTGGCCATCTTCTTGACAGACATAATCAGATAACAATTATTTTTACTTCCTGGCGTGGTTGACAAAAAGCTACTGCTAGAACTACAGCTCTGCCCTGTGTGTGTGTGTGTGTGTGTATTTTGTTTTTGGTTTTTATACTTTAGGTTCTAGGGTACATGTGCAGAACACGCAGGTTTGTTATATAGGTATACACGTGCCATGGTGGTTTGCTGCACCCGTCAATCTGTCATCTACTTTAGGTATTTCTCCTAATGCTCTCCCTCCCCTAGCCCCCCGACTCCTTGACAGGCCCCAGCGTGTGATGTTCCCCTCCCTGTGTCCATGTGTTCTCATTGTTCAACTCTCACTTATGAGTGAGAACATGCGGTGTTTGGTTTTCTGTTCTTGTGTTAGTATGCTGAGAATAATCATTTCCAGTGTGTGTTTTTTAATTGTTTGTATTTTTCTACACTTTTCAATCCATGCATTTGTTTCAGACTTTTCCATTTTGTAAAGTATTGTGTGCTTAGAAGTAATAAACAAACAAACAGGCTAAACACTGAGTCAATGCCTCCATACTGTGGGGCTCCTGTCTTATTTCAGAGTAGTATCTCATGTGTGGTGTGTGGCATTGGACAGCGACAAATGGGTGTGCCAGTTCCAATCCACATATTAAACACTAATGAAACTGAAGTTTTTTTTATTTTAGATAAAAACTGAAAGAGAAGTTCTAGTGTTTCCTTCCCACACCCTAATGGATCATCCCATTCACTTACTGGCTATTCTTTTCCCATTTAGAGACCACTGGCATGAAGTAATACACACTTCAGTAATATGAAAAATATTTTTGGCACAATACAAATATCGTATGGGAGGGAATCCACTTAAAAATTATCTGATAAGAATCTCAAACTGAAGAAATTCTGAATTGTACAAATAAACGTGTCTAAATGTGCTGATGAAGCACAGGGGCCATGCGCATGAGCAAAGAGAAGCCAGGAAGAATAATGTTGACTTTGGCCTCATCATTAACGGAAAAAAACAAGAAGTTTTCCGGGGACAGCAGCAATCAGAAACCTCTATGAACATCTCCATATGTATCATATTTAGAATGATATATTGGTTCAACAGGCTTTGCTTTGGTCTTTTATGTGAGGCATTGTGTGATATTTATGGTGTATTTGCACCTGATCTGTTTATCAATGTCATCCTCCTCAAACCAGACCTAGTTGTATTGACTCATGATTTTCACAAAAGTGATGGTAGAATGATAGATGGAAACCCACCAAAGAAAACCCAATCACTATCTCTGCTGCCATTTTTCACTGAGAGAAGCCAGCTCCAAAAGAGCCATTGTAACCAGGTCCTGAATCTACTAGAAAGTAATGTTTCATTCATTACAGTATTGCTTTGAATCATTTTGCTGATTTGGAAAGGAAATTTATAAACAACTGACACTTACAAATTCTTATTCTTTAAATCCTTTCCCTAAGAATATTTTATTTACATTTTGGGGAAGTGAACACCCTACATTGCAAACTTCATATTTTCCACCTCGTTCCCACGCTTTCTAGTTTTAAAGAAAGAACAAAATATATTTCAGTGTTCTACCTCTACTTGGATAAATTTATGAATACCTGTAAGGAATACCTGTGGCATATATTTCCCTATTTAAATTCTATTTTCCATGTCTACAAAACTCAACTGTGGTAAGGAGTTAGTAAGTTTGTGGGAAAGCCAGGTAATATTTTTAGAAAAATAGAAATGCTGTAGGTTATTAATGAAGTAGTAGTAGTAGTATGCGTGTGTGTGTGTGTGTGTGTGTGTGTGGTACATGGGAACAATGTACAACAACTTGGTGTTATTAGAGAATATTTACCTTCAAGTTAATACATAGTTAGAAATGAGTTAGCCTCTTTGGATGTTAGTTAAGCTACAAACTGCCAGAATTAAGATTGTCCTTCTGTTAAACCATAAAATGGACATAAACGAATCAGAGAAGAAAGAAATGCCAAATCATCTAAGAGAAAAAGTAATCCTCAGACCAGCACAATACTGATGATATTAACATAACTGAAAAACAGAATGTGTCCAAATGAACGAACCTTGGTCAATGCAGAATTTTAAGTAAATATAATCACAGAAACATATTTTCAATTCCTTTCTTCATTGTTCAGGATAGATGTAACCAGGCAAATTTGAGCAAAACATTACTGTAGGCGGTGAATGTTTCTGTTGCAAGGATAGACACAGTCAAAAGAGCTGATGTCTCAAAGATTTTATTCAGCAGCCTACTTGCCCGCCCTTGAATTTTTTATAGTCTCATTGAGGCATAATTTACATATCATAATAGTCACCCATTGTAAGTGTACAGTTGAATGATTTTTAGTAAATTTATACAGTTGCATAATCATAAGCACAATCCAGTTTTAGAACATTTTTATCACCCACAAAGTTCCCCATGCTCATTTGCAATCAATTTCTACTCCCACCCTCAGCCCCAGGCAACCATAAATCTGTTTTCTGTCTCTATAGATTTGTCTTTTCTGGAAGTGTTATGGAAATGAAATCATACACTAGATAGTCTTGTGTTGAGCTTCTTTCACTTAGCATTATATACTTGAAGCTTATCTGTGTTATTATAACTATCAGTATACCATTTAAAACTTGCTGAAGAGCATTCCTTTTTATGGATCTACACTTTGTTGATCTATTCACCAGTTTCTGGACATTTGGATTGCATGAATAAGCTTCCACGAACAGTCAGGAACAAGTCTTGGCAGGAACATATGTTTTGATTTATTTTGAGTAAAAAGCTAGGAATAGAATTGCTGAGTTAGACACAAGTATGCATTAGATCTTTTAAGATCTTGTCAAGGTGCTCTCCAAGGTGACTATACCGCTCTACATACCCATCAGTAGTGGATGAGAATTTCAGTTTTTCCAAATCCTCACCAACACTTAGTATTGCAAGTCTTTTGGATTACAGCCATTCTAGTGGGTGTGTAAAGGTATCTCATTGAGGTTTCAAGTGGCATTTTTCTAATGAATAACGATATTGAGCACCCTTTCATGTACTTATTAGCATTTTGTATATCTTCTTTGTGAAATCTCTACTCAAATATGTTGCACACGTTTAATTAGGTTGTTTGTCTTCTTATTGTTGGGTGATAAGTGTTCTTTATACATTCTGGAAAGAAGTCCTTATCAGATACGTATTTTGAAAAGATTTTCTCCCAGTCTGGTATTAGTCTTTTCATGTTCTTTCTTTTGAATTGAAAAAGTTTTAATTTTGATAAAGCCAAATTCATCAATTATATCTTTTATTGATCTAAGAAATTGTTGCCTAACCCAAAGTCACAAAGACATTCTCCTATGTGTTCTTCTAGAAGTTTTACAGTTTTAGCCCTTAAATTTAGGTCTATAACCCATTTTGAGTTAACTTTTTTGTTTATGGTGTGAAGTAGGGAGCTAAGATTATTTTTTTTTTTTGCATGTGTATATCCAATTTTCCCAGTTAAAAATATTATCCTTTACTAAATAGATTTGATGCCTTTGTTGAAAACCAATTGACCATAAATGTAAGGGTTTCACTTTTAATGTGATACAGACCACAATTTCCTCTTATGATAACTTGACTCCCCACATAAATCAGTCTTCATCCAAGGAATGTACTGCTAAGGCCAGTGTGAACATTAACGCATCATTCTCACTTTAAATAAAATAATTGGAATAACAATTTATACAGAAGTTTGTAAGTTCAGTTAAACTAAGTTTCTGAGCCCACCAAGCTGAGGAACTAATTGGGATACATTTTTTAAGGTTATCATAATCTTGAGAGGGTATTTGGCAGCCAGCTGTCTTCTCCTGACATCACTTTACAGAAACTTCCAAACTATAATCATCAAGAAGTATTTGTTGAGGCTCATTTATACGGAAGGCACTAGGAAAGATTCAAAGAAATATAAAACGTGTCAGTATTCCACTGGTATGTGTCAGTAGGACCAAACAGGGTGTTCATGTCCAGAATCTACTGTGATTGGTGATGTCTGTACTGCACTGGTTATAAACATTTTGAATATCATTACTGAACATAAGATATGGTTCTCCATCTTTTGAGAGCGCGTAGTGTGGTTGGAGAGATAAGACAACCACGTAGCTAAAATATTCAAGGCAGAAAGTGACATGCTGGATTTAAAACATGGAAAAGGGAAGATCACAGAGAGCTACTGGTATTATTAGCAGAAAAATGTTTCTAAAGATAAATAAAATCAGTTTGCTAAAGAAAAATATTATATAAAATTTAGGCTTTTTAAACTTATAATTCATCAGTGCCCCAACTATCCTAACCAGTAGTGTCTGATCACATTGTTAAAATAATAATGCTGATTGCTATTACTTATTGACTGCCTACCAGGTGTCAGGACTACATTATATTAACTATATTATCTAGCTATGCAAGGTGGCTACAGCTCTAACTATCCTAGGCTGTAACGTATATTATCTCTAATCCTTACAACAAACCTAATAAGTTGAAAATATTATTGTAGCCATAGGCCTAATTTGACCAGCTTGGAATAAGAAAATAAGGCTACAAAAAGACAATAATGTTCAAATTTAAATATTCTAATTTCTATACCTAAAATCCAAAGCTTATGGAGAAGTCCAATCTTCCTCATTCTAAAGGACTACTAAGAACCCCCAAAATGCTTAAGTGGATTTTAAAATAGTCTTTCTCATTACTTCTTGCTTCTTGCCTTTAACCAGTAGAGGGCTAAATCCAGCCACAGACTAGTCACCATGATGGCTGGTCTTTAGACAGCTGATATAATGTTCTTGGTTTCTTCCCACAATGTTTTACCATTGTCACTGATGAACCTCACTGTGATTTTGAATCTTTAGTGTTCATTAGAATACAAAAAAAGATGATGTTTCTGTCTCCCCATTGTCATGCTAGTCCTAGAGCCCACTGCATATATAGCTTCTATTAAGTGCAAGCAGAAGCAGTTTCCTGGGTGTGACCATGGTGTCAAGGAAACCCCATCTCTACTAAAAATACAAAAAATTAGCCAGGTGTGGTGGCGGGCACCTGTAATCCCAGCTACTTGGGAGGCTGAGGCAGGAGAATGGTATGAATCCAGGAGGCAGAGCTTGATGTGAGCCGAGATCGGGCCACTGCACTACAGCCTGGGTGACAGAGCGAGATTCTGTCTCAAAAAAAAAAAAAAAAAAAAAAGAAAAGAAAAGAAAAAGAAAAAAAGAAAAATTATAAGAAGCCAAGGACTTGGTCACAATTTGTGTCAAGATGTAAGCCTTTCCCAAGATCTCCTCATCCAAGCCCTTGAAATTTAAAGAAGTTCATACTTCTCCCCTGCCAAAGGCTACCACAATTCTTATTCTAGGATAAATTACTGAAGTAACCAAGGTTTGCTTTAGGAGAAAATTCTCAGTTTTCCTATCCCCATTTAATAACTAAGAAAACAGAAGCTAGGAGACTTTAAGTGAGTGGCCAAAGATCACACAGTGAACATGAAATTCAAACTTGGCATTTTCAAATTCACAAGCTAATCTTTTGTTACTCTGCTTTACTGTTTATAAAATCCCTGATACTTCATAAGTCAGTTCTGGGCAGATTGGACCTAAGAAAAGAGTAGCCTAAAGTCTTCTCTCAGACTCACAGATATACCTAGTGAAATAAAATTTAAAAAGTGTCTGACAGCAACTTGCAAGGCTTCTTATTCTCTCATAGTTTTCAGTCTGAAAGAATCTTTGTGCAAACCAGAATGTGTGCTGTTAGTAAATAACCCAAAGCTATTTATTAATTGGGAGTAAACAAAAATGTAGTTGGGTTTGATTTTGCAAACAAGCTCATAGAATCTAACAAAGACAGTATTTCAGGCTAGAAAAAGGGAGACAGAAAGAGAAACATTCCAGCGTTACCTTCCTGCAGTGGAAAGGCTCTCATTAGGACAAGCGCAGGTTTTCATGGACGTGTTTTTATCACTAACTGGCTGTGAGCATTCTGAAAGTCAATGCTTCTCTGTAGGCCCTTGCTATCCAGCTTGTTCACCTTTAAGCTGGGGTGAGAGAGGGTGGGTATAAGGACAAGATGATATAAAAGAAATTTAAGGAGAAAAAAACATAATACCAATAAAACTGATCATTATGAAACTTTCTTCATTGGACAACACAATAATATAAATAACAGCGTGGCATATTGACTGAAGTCAGGTAAGTTGTAATAATTAAATAAAATAATATAAATATAATCTCTATCATTTACTGAACATTTGGTCTTGAATGAGTTATTTCCCTTAACCTCAGTTTTCATACTTATATACTAGGGCTAATATTGCCAAAAATTGCAATAAGGAACAGGCTAGTCATGCTACTGTCTAAGGTGCTGATCCACAGCAGTGCCAGAAGACCAATAGACTGGATTGAAGCTTTGCTGTTAGTTGAACCAAGTCCCCACACATGGCTCCTGATAAAACTGGTGATATGTCCTTGGTTCTCTTTTGACCAAAGCAGTCAAAGCCCTCCAGTTGACATTTAAAAACTTCTTTATTTATAGACCTAACTCCAAATAAATAAATGTACAAACATATAAATAATATCTATTTGAAGGGACACTATATTAGTGAGGATAGTTTATTGTATAGTGTCATAATAAATAACTCTAAAATCTCAGTGACTCAAAAAATAGAGATATATTTCTTACTCACTCAATGTCTTGGTTGGCTGTTCTCCAGTTTGAATTTATGCCATCGGAAATACATGGTAAGTATTTGCAAGTTTACTATGGTAAAGAAATAAAGAGATGGAAGATACACACTGGCTCTTATCTGCTCTGTCTCAAAGTGGCACCCACTATTTCTGCTTCCAGTATCTTGGACAAAACAGTAGTAGGTATCAACCTAACTGGTAAATGTAGAGAATATTTACTGTGCCTCAGATGCCACCACATTTACCTGGCTGGGTGCCTGAATATCTGATTGTAGCATCAATACTCATAGAGTGATTGTGAGAATTATTTGAAATAACTCAGTAAGAACCTAGCCCTGGGTCTGGCATACACTTAATATTTAATGATTTTTAATTTCTTTTTTCTACCACCAATCTCAAAGGAGAACCTTGCCAACCCTATAGAATCAACGTCAGCCATTAATGTGTTTCTAGATACTATAGCCAAAGCCTCCTCACATCTTGCTTAGTGTGCCAGAAAGAGTTAGGTCAACATGAAGGCTATGTTCCTGGAACAATTTGCAACCATCTTTTCATATCTCCACTATCACAATTTATTATGGCATTCACCTGCTCTAGGTCCTTCTATGACTCCCTAAGCTTAAAGGAAAAAGTTGAAATTCCTTAATGTAACACACAAGACCCTTTTAGAGTTTGTCCTTCACCTCCCTCACTTGCCTCCTACACAACACTTGCCTCGCTCACACTCACCCTCCACTCCAGTCCTGACAAATGCCTTCAATGTTCCTGGGCAACTCGGCTTTATGCCATGCCTACCTGCATGAACAGGTGCCAGGGGATTTTCTTGGAATGTCTTTCATTCACTTTTCACCTATATGTTTGTGCTTTAACATCTTTTCTAAAATGCCTTTACTGGCTTTGCCAGTATGCCTTAAATGTCTGTGTCTATGCCTCACAGCATAGATATAGATGAATCATTGCTGAATACTAAGTATGTGCCAGCCCCTGAGCTATCATGTGCATACCTATATCACAAATTACTGAATATCAAACACTGACCCAAGGGTTTGTCACTTCCTCTCAACTGGAAAGTCTCAGAAGGCAAGAGCTATGTTGTATTTGATGCTAGATCTTCAGCGCCTAAAAAGGTGTTTGGCACATTGTGGGGAAACACAAAAATTCATCATGTTAGTAAATGCCAACCTCATCACTGTGTGGTGTTTTATATATCCAACCACGCCTCTCCCTTTGCCCTGATTCTAGATTTCCCAGCAAATACTAAATCAAGGATGCTGCCTCCTTGCCTACTGTCAGCTTCGGATGCCACGGACCACTTCTAACTCCAGCTGGGCAAGGCCCCAATCTCTATTTAATGAATTAGTTTAAGGGGTGGACAATGCATTGTTTGAAACCAGAAAGATGTGAAACCAAACCCTAGATTCACCACTTAGTAATTGCATGAACTCAGGCAGGCTCTCTTAACTTTTAACACTTTATTGCTTCATAAGGAAATTAGGACAATTATTTCCATGCCATGGAGGGATATTATGAACATTAAAAAAGAATCCTAATTTTGTTGCTTGTCTGCATGCGTATTTCTCCAAATGGAGAAAATTGTACTCCAGAAGCCTCTTTAAGAAGGGTAGAAATTTATTTTTCTGAAGGAAAGTTCTTAGAAAGCTGTTTGCAATAACAGATAAGACCCTGTAAGAGGACTGAATATGTACAGAACCACCTTGTAAGAGACAAAAAGAATTGTTTCTCAAGAGTAGCAGATGAGCAGGGTAAAAGGGAGGATATAAGAGGGAAAAAAGAGAGGCAGGAAATTGTGGAAGACCTCTCTATGACGCCTCAAATTTTTAATGAGTTCAAAATATATAATATATATATTTTGAAGAACTTAGTAGTATATTCTGTCATAGAATAGTCTATAAATTATAGATGCAATTATTAAAGTGTTGTCATTTTTATTATCCCAGACTTAGTTATCAGTTAGTCCCACAAGTTTGCATTCATTAGTCAATTGAATGAGAGGAAATATTTGTAGGGCTAAAATAATCGAGCTCAGATTTTCTTCTCTCTAGATTTTGTCCCTGGCTTTGCTTTTCACTCCAGGATGGGTTCTTACTCCTATCCTGATTTGCTTTGCTCATGTCTGAGGTGTTTCCTTGACTGGGTCACTTTTTATCAATTTTATTGAAGTCCAATTTATGTACAAGAAATAGTATTCATTTAAAATATGCAATTTGATGAATTTTAACAAATATATGCACCTATGAAACCACAATCAAATACAGAGCATTTTCATCACCCTCAAAAGCTTTCTGGTGTCCCTTTGCAGTCCATCCTTCCCTCTCCTCTTACCGCAGGCAAGCACTGATCTGACTTTTATCCCAAGAAAGTCTTAGTTTGCTAGAGTGTTATAAGAGTAGAATCAAATGGTGTATGGCCATTTGGGTTGTTTTGGATATTATAAATAATACTGCTATGAACATTCACATACAGGTTTTTGATTGGACCTTCATGCTTTCATTTCTCTTGGGTATATATCTGAGAGTAGAATGGCTGAGTGATATGGTAAGTATGTGTTTAACCTTTAAGAAACTTCCAAACAGTTTTCCAAAGTGGTTGCAGCACTTTATACTCTCATCAATAACATGAGAGATCCAGTTGCTCTACATCCTTGTCAAAATTTGGTGCTTTCAATCTTCTTAATTTTAGCCATCCTAATATGTATATATAGGTATCATATTGTTATTAATTAATTATTTATTTATTTATTTATTTTTGAGATGGAGTTTCACTCTTGTTGCCCAGGTTGGACTGTAATGGCAAGATCTCGGCTCACTGCAACCTCCACCTACCGGGTTCAGGTGATTCTCCTGCCTCAGCCCCCCAAGTAGTTGGGATTACAGGTATGAGCCACCACACCTGGCAAATTTTGTAATTTTTAGTAGATATGGGGTTTCACCACTTTGGTCAGGCTAGTCTCAAACTCCTGACCTCAAGTGATCCACCTGCCTCGGGCTTCCAAAGTGCTGGGATTACAGGCGTGATCCACCGTGCCAAGTCGCATATTGTGATTTTAAGTTGCATTTTCCTAATGCCTAAAGGTGGCAAGCATCTTATTTTGCATATCTTCTTTTGTCTTTGATTGACTTTTCAGCTCTTCGAGCATTCTTTGTGGCTATATGCTGTCCCAGCTGTTATTCTCAGGCATCGCTTTCAAGCACCCTTTGAGTGCTGAGAATGCCCCTTTTGCACATTAACTTACTGTTTTGTGCTGGCTTTTGAATTTGTTTTTAGATTTATGGGACTCCTTTCACCTTTGATACAAGAACTTGTCAAATCTCAACTTTTGGAGACAATCTCCTATAAAAATACATTGCTTCATCAGATGAAAATTTACTCAATGTTTTATTTATCTTGATATCAATTTTATCTATCATTATTATTAGTTATTGTTATTATTATTTTGAGACAGGGTCTCATTCAGTCACCCAGGCTGGAGTGCAGTGGCACTATCTCAGCTCGCTGCAGCCTCGACCTTCAGGGCTCAAGCAATCCTCCCACCTCAACCTCCCAAGTAGCTGGGATTACAGGTGCATACCACCACGCTCAGCTAGTTTTGTATATTTTTTTGTAGAGACAAGGTTTCATCATGTTGCCTAGGCTGGTCTTAAACTCCAAGGTTCAAGCAATCGGCCTGCCTCAACCTCCCAAAGTGCTAGGATTACAGGCATGAGCCTCCATGCCTGGTCTAATTTTATCAATTATTTTTTATATAAGTTCAAGATATCAAACTGGAATATTTATTTTAAAAACTACCTCTAACTTGAAAAATCCTAATCACAGCCTCTCAGCCAAGCCAATAATATGACCTTCTCCCTACTTCCTACATACTGGCTTTAAAAATTAGAAGTTAAAAGAACTTGAACATGCAAACAAATGTATCATAGCTAAGCTATGTAAGGTAAGTAATGATACTTAACAATTTAGATTCTTAAAATAAAATGAATATTTAATATATTTGTCTCCAGGTGCATTAAATTTAAAAGCATCTGTTCCCTCCATGAATTCATGATTAAAATGACAGCAATCAGAATGAAGAAAATCTTTTCTGAAGAGTAAAATATACCCTAGATTATCTAATGTTGACAAAACATGCCTTGTGATGGGTGAAATTCACAATATTCACCTGAGAACCTTGCTCAGTTGACCTAAAAATTCAGAGGTGTCTATTCTACTGAGCTGGACATACTCCATGAATATTTGTTTCCAGGTTGTATGTGAAGGAGAAAAATAAAAGATCTCTTTTTTGTCCTAATGTTTTAAATATTTGACCGTGAAAAAGAAGATTGGAATAAGGAGTTACTTAAGCGTTTATAAGCATATATACAAACATGTGTTTAATGATTGTATATACATTAGTGCATAATTTTAAAATATGGTTTTTAATATATGAAAATACATCTTGATAAAATGCCTTGTATTTTTTTCTCCTAAAAGAATAAAGAAATGTTCGGGGGAATGTATTTTAAAGACACAAGTTAGAGAAAAGTAAAATGCATTCACTCTCATCACAGAAAATATCAAGACTACTCTGGCCTTAGGAAATGCAGATGTTCTGCTCCAGCAGGAAAATGGGAAGTTGTGTAGGACAACCAGGGTTAAATAAATCCTCATTCAATAGCAAGATTTTTCTCAGGCAAATGTAACCATCATTATCATCTAATTAATGAACACCTTTTCCCCTTTCTCTTTTACCTTTGTGTTCCTACATGGTCTACAAGTTAAGAGCCTAAAGATCACGGTGCTGGATATCATCTACTCTTCTTTGATAATATATTCTGGGAAAAAATGTCCTAAGTCTCAACATTAAAAATAGAGAAATTCTAATATCATCTGTTTCCAGTAATGCACTCTAAACCAAGCAGGCTGTAAATTGCCTATTTTGGTTATACCTACCAGGAAAAACACATATATTTACCAATAGAATTGGGGTTAATTTGGCCATTGTTTTTAGAAACTGATGGGGGAAAACTGAGGTACAGAAAAGTTATAGGACTTACGAAAGCTTACACAGCCAGCGGTAAAGCCAGAACCAGAAACCAAAGTCTTCTGACCCTCTCATGAGAACAAAATTAGTGAAATAAGTGTGTTAAGATACAAATTAGGAAACCAGCTACTTTAATAATTACTGACCCTTTTTTATTTATGTCAATGCTGTGTACATTGCCACCTTAATTTTGCCATCAAAAATTTAGTAAGTTTCTCAATTTACTCAAGAAAAATTCAATGTAGGAGCTATAAACATGAGCTTTACCTTCAGGAGTTTCTAGTGTTGTAAAAGAACATTGTAGGTATATTTCTATGTGACAAGAATAAATAATACAAGGATAAATCATGAGAGATGTGGACAGAGCAAGTGGCATGGTAATCAGGGTGGGTGTTAAAGACATGCCAGTATACTCCTGTATGGTGTCTAGATCAACACAGATGCTTAAAATATATTTCAGAGTTATATAAATGCATGTTTAACTGATGTGTAAACTATACATGCTATGGCACTGCAATAAACTAAACTATAGTTCCTTGAAAAAGACACCATATTTTTTTAAACTTTGTATTTCTGGTACATAACAGAGTCTCTAGCATGACACAGTAGGTACCCAAGAAATATGCATGTATACCTGAATGGGTGAAAATATCCAATATGTTGAGTGGTATGTTTATCTGGAACAAGCATGGCAAGCAGTCTAGGTACTGGACACTCAGAATAGGTATAAAACTAATCTTCCTTGCAAGCCCTTGTAGATCGGGCTTCAATTGATAGCTTCTAATATTAGAACAGTTTATATCTTGATATCCCTAAAACGTCATGTCTCTATACCTAGTGAGCACGCAAGGTGTCTTTTATCTGGATGCACTGGAGTTCTGGAGAATTGACTTGTAAATCCACTAGCATTACAAACGTCATTAATTTGGTGCTCAAAGATGAGTCGTGCAATTTCATTATTCCACAAATAAGACAATAAAGAGATAGAGGTAGAATTCTAATAGTTTATTTATGATTCTTCAAAGAAGCAGTTTGAGTTACATAGAGGTGTTTGTTAACATAAAGGACAGGATAAGACTGAATATCAGAATGGAAGGTACTGCAAACAGTAAGAGAGAAGTCAGGTTGTCTGTTTGTCAGTATTAGCAAGACTTGGGCTTATTTTCTCAAATAAAGCCAATATGTGAAATAAAACTCCTGGAGCAATATGCCAGAACTTTTTTTTCTCTCTCTCTCTAGTATAGTCACGAAGGCAATTCATCAGTTAGATGGTTAACTCCAAAACACAATGGCCAAGCCTTTTAAGTGACAGGTTCACCTGGCAGAAATAGCCAATACTCTTGGCAGTTTGCATGCCCTTTAATGATTCACCATCTGTGTATCTCTAGGGACTGGCTTTGGCTGAGCTTTGAAGCCTACAAAATTAGTGTGAGTAATACTACAAGTGAGCAACTATGGACCTGAGAACAGTCAAGCTCAGTGGTGTGAAATGTAAAGGATCAAGAAAGCAGCCATGCTCAGCTGGGTGAAGTGAAGCAAAAACACACATAGGAAGGCATCTGGATAACAACCCTGAGGAAATGAAGAGTGACCTCCACGGTTCCAGGCTGCTTCCAAACAGGTTTTCCTCCCCATGCCTGTAAGCTCTGCTATGCCCACAGAGGTAAGGCTTGAATTAAATCATTCACTGATGTAAGATGTCAAATGCCTTAGCACCTAAGTACATGCTTCCATCAGGAAAACGAAAAGAAAGGAAAATGAAGCAATAATCCACATATTGATAACCTATATTCCTTGATAAAATCAAGATCTACCCAAACTTAGGGCAGACCCATTGTCTACAGTGAAATCATTCATTCATTCATTAGTGCATTCACAATATTATTTAGTAAACTTCATTAAGACATAATAAATAGCACAAACATTGCTCCTTATAATATTAAATTAATAAAAGCAAAAACAGTCACAGCAAATAACTTTCCTAATTTCAGTGAAATTAGTATATTTTGTATATAACAGATTTACTTGGCAAAGAAGTTGTTTCTCTCATCCAATTCAAATATTAAGGAATCCAAAAAGTATGTATTTTTTACTTTAAAAGAAGACAGAGAATATTTGGGGCTGATATTGAAGAAGGCAATAAGTCAGGATTTTAATTCATTGCTATCCTAATGAAAAAATCAAAAGTGATATTAAAAAAATCATGTGTCTTGCCTGAGAGAACAATATAGTAAAATTGTAATCAGTTGCTAAAGCTTAATCGATATTATCACATTGCAAAGTTTCTGGAGAGTGTTTTCTTTAATGAAAATTGTGAGGTCACGAAGCTTTGTTGGTTTCCCTGAATTAAATCATCAGTTCCCATCAGACAGCATCTGTATTCGTTGATATAAATCAAAATCTACCCAAACTTAGGATGGACCCATTGTCTGGAGTAAAATAATTCATTCATTCGTGAGTTCACAACATTATTTAGTAAAATTTCCTAAGACACAATAAATAACACTCACATCGCCTCCTGTAATATTAAATTAATAAAAGCAAATAACTTCTCTAATTTCATTGAAAGGAGTATGTTCCATATACAGAAAATTCACTTGGCAAAGAAAACCTTTTCATCAGATCCTGTCAGAGACTGTTTGTTTCTTTCATTACCCTGACCGCGAGCCCAGGAATTTAAATATTTGTGGATAAGTTGGCCATTAAAGGAGTTAAAAAATAAACCTCATATTCCTGTTTCTCTTATATCTTTTAAAATACCAGTTTGGTAGTTCGGTGTGTTGGAAGAGGAGTCACATCATATTTCTACGTGTTTAATTAGGCTATTCTGTTAAGAGCAATACAAGGAAACACATGGTCATCTCTCTCTCTCTGTTTTAAGAAAAAAACTCCCTAATCCCAAGAAAGATCATGAATTCTATTGTGATAGTCTTGGTTCTACCAGTTAAAGATGACTTCTGACTACAACAATGTTTCTATCAAAAAATATTCTAGTCATTTTTATCTATAACTTTCATGTGAGGTGATACTAACACAACAAGCAACATTTTCCAGTAAGGGTGAAAAAAGTAGACTGCAAAATTTAACTTCTCCTTGTTCCAACAATTATACTTCTGAAATAATTCCTTACTGTAAAACTTCCTTAGGCTCATGGCTCTAATGTTAACCTTTGCCATGAAAAATTCACGTTCTCATCAAACTTATTTGCATGAAGCAAATATAAAAGGAAGAAAAGCTCAAAGAATTAGTGACAGAAGATAGAGAACATCTCAGCATAATAGAAAGTTCAGTCTTTTATTTTTCCATTCCTATTCCTATATTCTACCTATTGCATCAAATACAAATATACACTGAGGAAATGTGTGGCCAGTGAAAATCTTATGAAAGAGGCTATGCTGCTAGCATGGTCCTGCTTAAATGATATTGATAAGGATTCCATGTGACAGAAGTAATCACATGTTCCTCCAGCCACTAGCTGAGTGATGTTAGGCAAGTCATTTAATCTTTCAAAATCTGTTTTCTCATCTGGGAAATTAGAATAATATCCAGCGCTGCTTGAGGTTTATATTAAATAATGTATGTGAAGAGTCTGGGATAAGAAAAGTGCACAATATATGACGGCTAAATGGAAACAAGTCAATGAATTAATCTTACTCTAGGCCGGGCACGTTGGCTTATGCCTGTAATCCCAGCACTTTGGGAGGCCAAGGCAGGTGATCACTTGAGGCCAGGAGTTCAAGACCAGTCTGGTCAACATGGCAAAACCTTGTCTCTACTAAAAATACAAAAATTAGCCGGGCATGGTGGCCTGCACCTGTAGTCCCAGCTATTTGGGAGGCTGAGGCAGCAGAATCGCTTGAACCTGGGAGGCAGAGGTTGCAGTAAACCAGGATTGTGCCACTTCACTCCAGCCTGTGTGACAGAGTGAGACACCATCTCAAAAAAAAAAAAAAATTTAATCTACTCACCATTTTTGATGAGGAATAAATAACAATTATATAACAAAGCTAAAATAGTTCTCAGAGTTATACTCATCACCTTCATATTTCTATAAGAAAAAAAGATTAAAATTATACTATGCACTCATTTAAATAATTTATTTTTAAAAAATGAAATATGTGAAAAGTAATCAACAGAAATGGAGGTACAAAGAATAAAGCAAAACATCAAAAGAATGAACAAATCCAATGCTAGTTATTTCGGGGGAAATAAACACTATATAAAAAAAATTCTAAAAAATGTTTGGAGCAGCTATCTCTATGCACTCAGAACAAAGTAGGCTTTTTCTAGGAATACCATATTGATCGTTAATAAATCCGTCAATATAATTCACTGCATCAATACATATTAAAGGAGAAAATCTATGTCATCTAAATAGAGGCCAAAATTTTTTCTATAACATTCAATACCTATTCATAACAGTGAAAGAGAATACCTGGAAAGGTAGAGAACAAAAGAAAAGGTGGCTTAATTTATTTTAAGCCTATCCATGGTGAACCTGTAGTACTCATCCTTCTTACAGATGACATAATTGAATCATTTTTCACTAAATTCAGAAACGAAACAGAAATAATACAGGAATGACTTATTTCATAACTTCCACTGAACATTGTACTTACCCAAAACAATGCAGTAAGGTAAGGATGTAAGATATAAAAATTATAAGGCAACAAATTTAAGGCAAGGCATAAAATTATAACTATTTGTTAATAGTATGACTGACTTCATAGAAAAGTCAAAGAAAGTCACAGATAAACTATTAAAATCAAAAGAAATGTAGAAAGTTGGTAGTATACAATGTTATTGTTATTAGGGTTTTGTTTTGTTTTGTTTTCTGTTTTGAGAGAGGCTCTCGCTGTGTCACCCAGGCTGAAAGTGCAGTGGTACAATCCTAGCTCAGGGCAACCTCAAACTCCTGGGCTCAAGCAACCCTCCCGCCCTCAGCATCCCAAGTAGTAGGACCACAAGTGTGCACTGCCACACCTGGCTAAATTTGTTTTTTGTTTTTTCATACGGATGAAGTCTTGCTGTGTTAACCAGGCTAGTCTTGAACTCCTGGACTTAAGTGATCCTCTCGCCTCAGCCTCCCAAAGTGCTGAGATTACAGACATGAGCCCTTGTGCCCAGCCACAATACTATTTTTAAAATAAGATTTTGTTTCACCAATATAAACCAATTATGTAACATAATAAGAAAAATAAAAGCCATTTCCTATGGTAACAAGAACTATGAAGTACTTAGTAGTCAATCTAATAAAAATTTACAAAATATTTCTAGAGAAAATCTTATTTAAAGGCCTAATAGAAGACTGCCGTAGTCTGTTCGGACTACAGTAACAAAGTACTTTAGACTAGTGCTGTGGTTTGAATTTTTCTTCTGTCCGAAACTGATCTTGCAACTGAATACCCAGTACAGTGGTATTAAGCAGTAGGACCTTTAAGAGGTGATTTGGTCGTGAGAGCTCTGTCCTCATGGATAGAATTAGCGGCCTTATAGAAAGAGCTTGAGGGAGTACTTGTCTCCCATCTCTTTTGGCCTCTTTCAACATCGGAGAACGCAGCAAACGTTGGAAGCAGAAAGCAAGCCCTTTACCAAACATCAGATCTGCTGGCACTTCGATGTTGTCAACCTCCAGAACTGGGAGAAATAAATTCCTGCTATTTATTTATTTATTTATTTATTTATTTATTTACTTATTTATTTATTTTTGAGAAAAAGTTTCGCTCTTGTTGCCCAGGCTGGAATGCAATGGCGCCAACTTGGTTCACCGCAAACTCCGCCTCCGGGGTTCAAGCGATTCTCCTGCCTCAGCCTCCCAAGCAGCTGGGATTACAGGCATGCGCCACCACGCCCGGCTATTTGTATTTTAGTAGAGACGGAGTTTCTCCATGTTGGTCAGGCTGGTCTCCAACTCCCGACCTCAGGTGATCCGCCCACCTAGGCTTCCCAAAGTGCTGGGATTACAGGCATGAGCCACCACGCCTGGCCTTCAAATTCCTACTATTTATCAATCACCCAGTCTGAGGTGTTTTGTTATAGCAGCATAAACAGACAAGAACAACTGGGTATTTTATAAACTACAGAAATGTATTCACCATTCTGGAACTCGGGAAGTTTAAAAGTTTAAAATCAAAGTGCCAGCAGATTTCGCGTCTGGACAAGACTTGCTGTCTGCTTTGGCACTTTCTCACTGCCTTCAGATGGCAGAAGAGGGTAAGGCAGCTTTCTTCATCCTCTCATTATTTTTTATTTTTATTTTTTTTTTTTTTTGGTGGGGGAAGGGGACGGAGTCTTGCTCTGTCGCCCAGGCTGTAGCGCGGTGGCGCCATCTAGGCTCACTGCAAGCTCCGTCTCCCGGGTTCACGCCATTCTCCTGCCTCAGCCTCCCGAGTAGCTGGGACTACAGGCGCCCGCCACCACGCCCGGCTAATTTTTTGTATTTTTAGTAGAGACGGGGTTTCACTATGTTAGCCAGGATGGTCTCAATCTCCTGATCTCGTGACCTGCCCGCCTTGGCCTCCCAAAGTGCTGGGATTACAGGCGTGAGCCACCACGCCTGGCCTCTTCATCCTCTTTTATAAGAGCACTAATCCTATTCACGAAGACAAAGCCCTGATGACTTAATCACTTCTCAAAAGACTCCACTTCATATCAGGTATTAGATTACAACATTTACGTTTGGGGGGAAAACCATCATTCAGACCATAACAAAACTTGAATAACAGAGTCTTATGGGAGGACTCAATATTTTATGGATATTATTTAAGCTCAAATTAATCTATAACGCACAGTCATTCTAATCAGCTCAAGTGGCTCTAAAATTTATATGGAAGAGTGCCAAATGTTAGATACATTAATTAGGATACCTTTAGCTACAAATAACTGAAGCTCCACTTAAAAATACCCTACACTATAACGAGACTCTAAAGTGTAGAACCCGATTTCTTTTCATGTCACTGTTTTGTTTGCTCTCAGTAGGGTAGTTTGTCCAATTAATCGGGCTACTGTTATGCTCAAAATATGGTTGTCACATTCGCAGAAGTCCCACGAGCAGAAAGCAAACAGAGGCTTGCAAGGGATGTAACTATCCCAGCGTTTCTCTTTTCAAATTGAGAGGAAAATAAATACCCATAAACACATCTCATCACATGCTCAGTCCTCAACTAATCACAGGCAAGGGGGAATGCAACTGTCACAATTATTGAGAAGAATTATAATTTTACATTCCCACCTCCTTAAGATTTGGATGAGAACTCAGATACCCAGAATTACATCACTGCCCAATACCTAAGAAAGAACTAGAGTTCTACTGGCAAAAAAAAAAAAAAAAAAAAAAAAAAAAAAAAAATGGGTGCAGAAAATGACTATTAGGTAGGAAACCACAGTGTGCAGCAAAATCTGTATTCAGAATGTACAGAGTTCATTCAAATCAATTTTAAAAATAGAAACAAAATCAAAAATGCAAACAACAGACGATTTACAGATAAGAAAATACAAATGTCAAATAAACATATGGAAAAAGCTCAGTTTTACTAAGTAATCATGAAAATGCAAATTAAAACAATCATGACATACCCTTTAATATCCATGAGATCAAGGATTAGCACATTTTTTATTAAAGTACCAAATATTAACTATATCTTTGTGGGTTAAGCAGAAAAATAAAGGACATTTTATAAGTATGTATCAAACCACTTAAAATGTAATCATTTAAAAATATTAAAACCATTCTTAGTTTACAGGCTTGAAAAAGTACAGTTAGCTGGATTTGGTACACAAGCCAGTTTGCTGATTCTCCATTATATGGACAAAAACTTTAAAGTGCAAAATATTAAGAGTTGGTGAAAATGCAAGTAAAAGAGTGTCCTACAAGTAGCAAGGTTTATTCCTGCAACCACTGGAGAATAATATAGCATTCTCTAATGTAAAATTAAAATGTTCACACCTTACAACCTAATCATTTTTCTACTCACATTGCTCTTTAGAGAAATACTTGCACATATTCACAAGAAAGTATGTCCAAGAAAAATACTCAAGACGCTGTTACATATTTTCTATAGGATACATATAGATAGCTATCTATATAAAGAATATATTTGAAATGATAGACTAAACTCATAACTCCTATTATTTTCAAGCAGAACAAAGGGACCAGGTTTTGAAAATGCTTTCAGAGGATCTAAAGCTATTTGCATTTTTTCTGAAGTTTTTAATATTTTACAAGAAGAAAATGTTCATATGTCACTCATACTTAATTAAAACTTTTAATGCATATGTAAAACATCATAAGAACTGGACATAGTAGAGAGATTAACAAGAAAAATATAGACATAGTTAGCTATAAATTGTTTAAATATCACAGCTAAAGATTTTACCTCAATGTTAAAATATATATATAAATTTTTAGATACAATTTAGGGGTAAAATTGACCAAACATTTGAACTCCTAAATATTGTTAAGCCCCAAATTTTATAAGGCAGCGAATGAAAAATTTAGAACTCCAAGAGTTGAACGTAAGTCATTAGGAATCTTCAACAGATTCCGTCTATTTATTCTAAAGATAACATTAAAAAGGAATCAGACACTAGCCTTGCTGGATTTTCAATATTTGGTTTTAAAGGCCTTCCTTCTTGAATCATTTCAAATGAAAAACAGAAATACACCACACACAGACACACACACACACACACACACACACGCACATCAATCTTAGGTGGAATGAAACAAAGAATGTGCATTCACAGACAAGCTCTCAGACATTGCCTTTCTCATAGAAAGTGACTCACCTCCCTTTTTCATACACTGAATGATTAACAGGAATGAGATCCAACTATTGCTTTTATCAATTGAATATTGAGAAGCCATTTACTCTATGATCTGTCAAAGATTCTTTTTTTATTTTTTGAGACAGAGTCTCACTCTATCACCCAGGCTGGAATGCAGTGGTGCAATCATAGCTCTCTGTAGCCTCAATCTCTTGGGCTCGAGAGAACTTCCCATCTTAACCTCCTAAGTAGCAGGGACTTCAGGCATGTGCCATTATGCCCGGCTGATTTTAAAATTTTTTGTAGAGATGGGGTCCCTCTGTGTTGCCTACGCTGGTCTTGAACTCCTGGGCTCAAGGGATCCTTTCACCTCAGCCTCCCAAAGTGCTCGGATTACAGGCACAAGCCAATGCTTTCAGCAGAAGTTTCTTTTATTAACCAAGAACTATTCTATTCTAGCTCTGAGACATTCTTGACAATGGAAAGAAACAGAAGATAAAGATATATCAACAGGGAAGAATTCAAACATTCTTATAATGTAGCACTGAGTAAAGCATTATTCTAAAATTGTTGGGTCTATAGTAAAGATGTCTGGCAAAATGTCTCAGTAAGTTCACACCCTGAAGAAAACCCAACTCTGTTCAAAATACATATTTTCACCAGATATAGAATTCTGAGTTATTTTATATTTTTTGTTTTCCTTTCAGCACTTAAAAGATTGTCTTTCATTTTCTCCTGACCTCCACAGCTTCTGATAAGAAGTCAGTAGGATTTCAAACCATTATTCCACTAAATGAAATTTGCCTATTTTTTTCTGGATAGTTTTTCTGGATAGATTTGTTCATTATCTTTGGGTTACTGAAGTTTGACTATAATTGCTCAGGTATTTGTGTGGGTGTGTATGTGTTTATTATGTTTGAGTTGTCCTGAGCTGCTTAAATCTGTAAAACTGTGTCTTTCAGCAATTGAGGAAATTTTTGGTCATTGTTTCACCAAATATTTTCCCCTTACTATCTCTCTCCTCTATTTCTAATAATGTCCCACAGGTCACTGATGCCCTGTTTCTTTCTTTTTCAAATATTTTTCTCTCTGTTCCTCAACTTGGATAATTTCTATTAAACTATCTTCAAAGTTACTAACTTTCTTTCTGTTGTCTTCTGCGTGTCTCTATTTCTGATATTTTATTTGCCAAACAAGTAATCTATATTTTGTTCTTTATACTTTCTATTTGCCTGATGTGATATTTTCTTTTCATTCGCCCCAAGTATATTTTTCTCATTGAGTGTAGTTCTGACAGGTGTTTTAGAATTCTTGCTATCCCAACTTCTGAGTCATCTTGGAGTTGTTACTCTTTGATCGTTATTTATCTTAATGATGAGTCATATTTTTCCAATTCTTCACATGTCAAGTAACTTGAGGTTGTATCCTCAATGCTCTGACTGTTATATGGATTCTGTTTCATTCCTCAAAAGAGTGCTAATTTTTCTTTAAGTAGGCAATTAACTTAGTTGGACTCAAACTGCCAACTTTGTCTCTTCGTTAGCATCTCAAATATCACTTCATTATTTTCCTTTAATTGGATTCTATTCCACACAATAGTGGCTCTGGAATCATCCAGTAATTTGGGCAAAGTTTATATACAAATTTGAGGACTTTCCTTTTTCAGCTTTCTCTTTTATAAGATTCTTTCCTAATATCCTAATGGCTGTAGTTAGCCTCAATCTCTATTCTCTTATTCCTCAGGTCAGAGAACTGTGATTTCCTATCAAAGTTTTAGCCAGCCCATGCAGCTGTGACCACACACTGCCCTCAGGTTGAAGTCCCCAGAAATCTCACCTCATGAGAGAGATCCATTTTTCCTCCCAAATTAAAACTACCCTTCAATAAGAACTTAATCTTTCACACTGGAAGGAGAACCCTTGTCAGCTTATTCTATTCTTGATTTGGCTGAATGGTGGCAGAGACATGGAATTGATTCTTAAAAGAGTTTTGAAAGATTTAAATTCTGCGTGCGAGATTTCTCTCTCATGATCTTTTGAGCTTCAAATCTATAGTATTAGTAATGTAGTCAAATCTAAGAGAGGATGTATCTCATTGAAACATCCTATTTTATACATTCACATTTAGAAATACCTAAAACACTGGTGGAAACATGTTGAAAATATGAGAAGAAAAATTGTAAGAAAAATAAAAGTAATATTGTTGTGATAATACAGGTCACCTGTGTGAAGGGACAAAATAGTATGTTCCTCTTTAGCACAGAGGCAAGAAAAATATAGCAATGACGAGGACTTCATTTGTCTATGAAAAGGATCAAATCTCATTTGGCTAAAACTAAAGGTCCTGAGAAGTTCTTGTCTAGATTTTCCAATAATCTCAATTACCCAGTGGTGGAAGAAATGGTAAAAAGTTCTACTCTAGACCTAATTTTAACAAACAGAGTTATTTGGTGATGGGGAAATGATAAATGTTGTATTAGTCCATTTTCACACTGCTATAAAGAACTACCTGAGACTGGGTAATTTATGAAGAAAAGAAGTTTAATTGACTCAGAGTTCTCATGCTGTACAGGAAACATGGCTAGGAGGCCTTAGGAAACTTACAATCATGGTGGAAGGCAAAGCAGAGGCAAGTGCCTCTTACCATGACAGAGCAGGAGAGAGACAGGGACATGCCATACTTTTCAACCATCAGATCTTGTGAGAACTCATTATCACTGAGACCAGCATGGGGGAAATCCACCCCCATGATTCAATCACCTCCCACCAGGCCCCTTCTTCAACCCTTGGGGATTACCATTTGACATGAATTTGGGTAGGGACACAGAGCCAAACCATATCAAATGTCTTAGAAGAAAGCAGTTCTATAATCTTAGATCATAATATCTATAGTAGTAAAGGTTGAGAAAAGCCTGTTCCAAATACCTTGTTGAGATATTTAGAGGGGTATGTTTTAAAAATATTATAATTAATGGTTCCCTAGTATGTGGTTCCAAGCATGACTCTTGAATGGTTGGATTCAAAGGAGTTGGGAAACACTTATTGATGCATTTTCAATTGTGGAACGAAAAAGTCATCTTAGGAGAAAGAAACAAGGAGAAAATGGATGAAGGAAATCTTGCCCCAAGAATGGAAAGAAGAATAAATAACCAAGGATATGTATGAAACCATGCTGTTAGGAAGTCTGAGACCAAAATTAAGTGAGGCATATATCAAGTGCTAAGGACAGCAAAACTATTTAAATGTTATTTTATAAATAAGAAAATGAACAAAAGAGGTCCGGGACCACTACAGGGGCACAAGCTGCCACATAGAAATTTGATATAAAGAAAATGGAATATCTAAATTCCTGTTTTTGCTTCTGATTTTTCTGCCAAGCATAAAACTAGTATTCATAAGGGAAAAGAAAGTCCAAAGGTAGTAAAGTTATTTTATATGAATTCAGGTTATTTGGCTTAGATGAATTGCATCCCAAGGCTCTAAGAGAACTTGTAAATGAAATCACTCAACAACCATCCTTATTTTATGAGAAATTTTAGACAAGGGCAAAGGAGTCTGAAAACTGGAAAAAAGCCAGAGTCAGTCCCACTTTCAAGTGGAAAATTATAGGTTTGGCAAACAAACTGCTGGATGCAAGGATGGACTACTAAAGAAATGGATTGTAAATACGTGGGAAAGGGAGCAGCTATCATAAAATGTGTATGAATGGCTTGTCACATTCCACTCATGTTTTGCTCTGAAAGGATTATAGGACATATCTAATATGAAAATCCAGGACACAAAGCTAACAGGGACTTAGTGAGTCAATTGGTAAACAAATGGTTCTCTTTTTATATCTCTTTTATAGAATGGAGAAACATAGGTTGAATGCTAAGAAAGATTATCATTGTAGTAGCCAGTGGAATTGGAATTATTGTACACAAACAGCAGAGACCCGTGATTTGATATTAACCAAGCAAAATGTTGACAGATGTTATGGTTGCAGTGTCTCCCCCAAAATGATGTGTAGAAGTCCTATCCACCAGTACCTAGGAATGTGATCTTATTTGAAGATAGGGTCTTTGCAAATGTTATTAAGTTCACGTGAGTCATCAGGGTGGGACACAATGGGACAAAATGCAATAGGATGGAAAGGAAGATATCATGTGAAGATGGAGACACAGCGAGAACGGCCTGTGACAATAGAGGCAGAGATTGAAGTACTGCAGTGGCAACCCAAGGAGTGCCCGGCATTGCCAGCAACCACCAGAAACTAGGAGGAAGCAAGGGAGGATTCTCCCCTACAACTTCCAGAGGGACATCGCCTTGCCAACACCTTAACTTCAGAGTCTTAGCCTGCAGAACTGTAAAAGAATGCATTTCTGTTGTTTTAAGCCACCTAAGTTTTGGTATTTTGTGACAGCAGCCCCAGAAATCAAATACCCTAAGTATATCCCAGAAGCCTGCTTCTGACCCTGTCAATTCAACATTCTAAAAGGAATTTGATAAAGACACAAAAAAGGGTGAGGAACAAAAATTATTAAGAATAAAAAGGTAGGCCAGGAGCGGTGGCTCACGCCTATAATCCCAGCACTTTAGGAGTCTGAAGCGGGTGGGATCATGAGGTCAGGAGATTGGAACCATCCTGGCTAACATGGTGAAACGCCATCTCTACTAAAAAATAAAAAATTTGCCGGGTGTGGTGGCGGGAGCCTGTAATCCCAGCTACTGGGGAGGCTGAGGCAGGAGAATGACGGGAACCCAGGAGGCGGAGCTTGCAGTGAGCCAAGATTGCGCCACTGCACTCCAGCCTGGAAGACAGAGCGAGACTCCGTCTCAAACAAACAAACAAAAAAAGAATTAAAAGGTACTTAATCGAAAATAATTATATATAACTAGTTTAATGTAAATTTTCATCACCATTTAAAAATAAAACTACACTCCAAGTACATGCTGCATGTGTTCATAAGTTTTCAAATTTTGAGTTACTCGAAAAAATTTTTAAAACCTATTGCTTGTACTTAAACATTGTAGGTAATTTAAACTTCTAGTAGAAGTTTACAACTAGAAGTTTAATTGTATTAGTTTACAACTAATTTACAATTTAATTGTATTCGTTTACAACTAGAAGTTTAATACAATTAAAGTTTAATACAATTAAACTTCTAGTAGAAGTGTAATTCCAAATACAATGCATTAAAGAGCTCTGAATAATGAAGCCTAGTTTAGAGAAAAGTGTTGGAAAGAAAGGGTTTCAAAACCATGCCATATTAAAAGTCTGACGAAAGTGACAGAGTTTAGTGTGTAGAAGAGGGTACTAGAAGATGCTACACTGTCTGCAAATACAATAACGTGTCACTTGATGAGGCTACACTCTGAGAAATGTGTCGTTAGGTGATTTTGTTATTATACAAACATCTAGAGTAGACTTACACAAATTCAAATGGTATAGCCCACTACCTAGGCTATATGATACAGCCTATTGCTCCTAAGCTAAAAACCTGTACAGCATGTCACTATACTGAATGCTACAGGCAACTGTAACACAAAGGTAAGTATTTGTGTATCTAAACATAGGAAAAGTACAGTAAAAATATGGTCTTATAATCCTATGGGACCACCATCATATAAGTGATCCATCATTGACAAAAATGTTGCTTTTTGGTGTCTTACTGTACTAATGAGGCATCTGGCTATTTTTCTGGGACATCAGGAAGCTGGATGAGTTTCAAAGAGTCTCACACTACTATTATTAACAAGGTATATTAAGTAAATGTTCTATCTTCAGTTTGTATTTATAATTAAAGTATTACATTGTGGCTAATAACATAAATGCAATATTTAATTAATTTTGAAATATATTTTGTTCCACATTTTAACATCTCCAAAAATAAGGAGCTGTCTTACAATCACTGACTGTAAGTTGGTGTCATAGAGTTTTCATTGACTGTGCTGGGACAAATTTGGACATGCCTGTTCACATTTTTTGTCACCTCAGTTATGTGCATTGCCAGTATGTTCCATGTTGGGTTTAATTGTCATTTTAAAATGTCTTCAAAATAGTGCACTTTGATTTAGCAGTGAAATGAAACTATTATAAATAAACATGGAAACAGCAAAAAATTACATATATCTAAGATTAGCAGAGCAAACACTTGCCATAGGAGGAATGACTACAATTCTGTGTTTTCTTGCAATGCAACAATCAAATGACTTACTAGATCTAGAAAAATACAGGGCATTTTGTTATATTTTGTTACTGGTTTACATGTAGAAAAAGATTGCCTACCTTCTGCTAAACAAAACAATTGAAAGCAATAAGTACTGCCATATAGCTTAAAATAAATTAAAGGACATTCAAAACTAAAGAGGCTGGTATGACCCATTTATGCATCAAACAACAGTATGTCACTTTTTATACTTAAATTGGCAGCATTTTTATTCTTAATGGAATGTAACTAATGGTACATCTTATGATTGCTAATCTCCTAGATTGAGAAAAATATAGCACTTTCCATTTATACGGAACTTGATCATTTACAAAGTATTTTCACAAATATTGTAATTGCCTTCAGTGGCCACATGAAATAGGGTAAGTCTGTTTTATAGTCATTTAACAGTGAAGAAGATTAATGATCAGTAGTTAATTAACTCGCCTATGGTATCACGTTTAACACATGACAAAACTGGAGAGTTAAAAGTTTCCAACTCCTATTCCAGGACTTTTTCTACTTTAAAAAATATAATGAATTCATTTTTTTCTGAAGATATTTATAAAAATTAAGGTCTAGTGAAGAGAATGTCTACGATATATAAAAATTCAGAAAAGTCTTTTCTTTTGATATCCAAATTACAAACCAAGTGAATAATTATCTTTTCAAAGCCATTTTTATTTATACCTGAAGAATGGAGGTTCTAAGAAAACAAAATTCCTTCAGAAAATTGTTTCAAGTGATACAAACAAAAACCACTTATTTCTCTCCTGGATAAGAATGAATAACTTTGCCATTTTACCTCCACTGAAACCAATGCAATTCTTAAATGGAATATTACTGACAGGATTTCATAATATAGGTTCACACATATGTATGACTACAAATACAATTTGTAATTTTCAAATATTTTCCTGTCCTTTGAGGCAAAAATTAGGCTAATATATCTCCTTGAAACAAAGCATACAAATATTCTAATTCCTGAATTTAAAATACAATTTAAAAAACAAAACAACTCTGGTATTTTGTATTTTTAGATCTTTTCACAAACCTCACTAATTCATTTTATTCACACTGCATCTTAATCTTGACAACAGTCCTGTGAAGTGTCTTCATCACCAGCAGCAGTATCACCATCATTATCATGATCATCCTCACCAACAGCAGCCCCACCATTATCATCATCACTATGATTGTCATCATCATTATCACCACCAGCATCACCATAATCATCATCACCACCACCACCATCATCACCACCATAATTATCATCATTACCATTATAATCACTACCACCATCACCATTACCACCACCACCATCATCACCACCATTGTCATCATCACCATTATCATCACTACCACCATCACCATTACCACCACCATCATCACCATCATTGTCACCACCATCATCATCACCACCATCATCATCATTACCATTATCATCATTACCACCATCACCATTACCACCACCGTCATCACCATCATTGTCATCATCATCACCACCAGCATCACCATAATCATCACCACCACCACCATCATCATCACCACTATCATCATCATCATCATTACCATTATCATCACTACCACCATCACTATTACTACCACCATCATCATCACCATCATCATCACCACCATAATCATCATCATTACCATTATCATCACTACCACCATCACCATTACCACCACCATCATCATCACCATCATCATCATCATCATCACCACCAGCATCACCATAATCATCATCACCACCACCATCATCATCACTGCCATCATCATCATCATTACCATTATCATCACTACCACCATCACCATTACCACCACCATCACCATCATCATCATCACCACCAGCATCACCATAATCATCATCACCACCATCATCATCATCACCATAATCATCATCATTACCATTATCATCACTACCACCATCACCACCACCATCATCATCACCATCATTGTTACCACCATCATCATCACCACCATCATCATCATCATTACCATTATCATCACTACCACCATCACCATTACCACCACCATCATCATCACCATCATCATCATCACCACCACCATCATCATCACCATAATCATCTTCATTACCATTATCTTCACTACCACCATCACCATTACCATCACCATCATGATCACCATCATTGTCACCATCATCATCATCATTACTATCATCATCATTGCTTCCACCATCATCATCATCACCATTATCATCATGAACAACATCACCATCATCACCATTCAACAGAGAAAGAGACTGAAGCTCAGAGCAATCATATGACTTGCATAAAGTCAGTCTACCAACAAATGATAGAGCTAGAATAAGAATCTCTCTACTATGACTCCAAATCTCAGGGCATCGTGCAGTCAGTTTGGTTACATCTTGAGAGAGGAAAGATAGAGTAACTTTGCTAGATCGTATGTCATTATATAGCAAAGGCAGTTCTAGATGCAATTTATTTGATCTGACAAATAAATGGTCTTACATAATATGAAGAGGGAAGGAGGAACTCAGAGAAAAAAGAAGAAAAGATTGCCTATTTTGGAATCCTGTGTTTGGCAGGCCCTGATTTCAGCCCCAAAGCAACTGATTGTTGGTCATCTCTTAGGACCTAAAATTTTGCAAGGGTTAATATGATTTGTAGGTTTAGAAATAAAATGATCCTTATTATAAATCCAATGCTACATGGCTATAGAAGAGATCCACCTATTATTAGGCCAAGAATTACTTAGAGATGTTGTCAAAATGATCACTTTAAATATCCCTGTGGCCAGTTCTACTAAATGTGCAACAAGAGAGTGACCCAAGCTAGCAAGTATTTACAGACCACTCTTCCTAAAAAGAGGAAAACTGTTTTAGTTCTTGAATAATAGCAAGTATAATGTCTCATTCAATAACAAAATGTGGCTCTAACACAGTCAGAAGTCATTATACCAATGAAAGGAAATATTACATTCCATAGTATTCAATTGGTCTGAGGTTTCCCCTATTATAGTTTCACAGAGTGTGCAGGCCTTAAGCTTCCTAGTCAGTTTTGTAATGTGTAGATCTTAAGCTCCATTTCAGAACTACTGAATCATTATCTCCAGGATTGGGTTCAGGAAAAGTAAATTTTAAACAAGGTCCCCAGGTAAGTAGAATTACTGCTAAATGTTGATGTCATCAAGTAACTCAAATGATTAGTAATTCCACAAAAAGGAATCAACCTCATCCCTTTCTTGGAGGACTCTCAAAAGATGAAGGCGAAGAAGGGGAAGAGAAAGGGAAAAGGGAAAAGGAGGAGAAGGGGGAAGGGGAGAGACGGCTCCTCTGTTGTTGGACACGGGTTGTTCACACCTGGAGCGAGTATAAATAATGCTGCACTGAACACAGGCATACAATTATTTGTTTGAATTCCTGCTTCCAATTCTTTTGGGTATATGCCTAGGAGTGGAAGTGCTGGGTTATGTGGTAATTTCATGTTTAAGTTTTTGAGGAACTGCCAAATTGTTTTCCACAGCGGCTGCACCATTTTACACCTCCCACTAGCAATGCACAATGGTTCCAATAGCTTCACATCCTCTTCAACACTTGTATTTTTTTCTTTTCTTTTCTTTGAAAATGACCATCATAATCATAACAGGTGTGAAGTGGTGTCTTACTACAGCCATTGCTCGTTTTTAATTCGGCTATTTTTCCTTTTATTGTTGAGTTGCAAGACTTTTTAAAATGTGTTCTGGATATCCCTTTTGATAAAATACCTACTACATATTGATAATGCCCAGCAAGAGACTGACACACAACAGAATCCCCTATAATGGTTTTCATTTAGATAGTGCCCCAAAATTGCATGATGCAAGGGGAATTTACATGTGGGTGAATAGCATTTTTACTGAGTTTGCTAAACAGCCAAGGCAGTGTGCATGTTTAGTATTTAGAACAAATGTAGCTGCAGTTCCCACCATGCCTCTTTGTGCACATGGCACCTCCATGTGTATGAGTTTTTATTTTTGAAGATATGTTACTTTAAGAGCCATTTTCAAACTTCAGAAATTACTTTAAAATTCACAGTAACTTCCAATGGGTGGGATTAGAAGCTACCATTTGGCTATTAATGAAGAGTTCTGAAATGGCAATTTTAGAAAACCACAGGATGGTAGGAAATGCTATTTTACTAAATACTGCAAACCCTCCAAGCACAAAATGGGTAGACGAGCAGGGAGAGGGACTGTTACTGTGAAGGGCTAAATGATGCCTTTCCATTTCCTTATCACAGAATGTGTCAGGGCCGCGCTAAGGATTCCCATTCAAATCGAGCAGCCGCGGACAACCCAGAAGGAATACAAATAGATGCAGGAGAGTGGAGCAGGGTTAGCGAGGTGTGCAGTTGGCGAGATTGATGTTGATACCCTTCACTGCCAAGTGAAATGCCAATAATGCTTGTATAGCATTTTGTGAGGGCAATGGGAGTATTGATTCCTGAGCAATAATAAAGAATGAAGCTGCTCTCTCAGGTATAAAAATATTGGCAACTGTTACAAAGAATTGACTCATAGGGGCCTGAGTGCTGGCCTATCTTAATACAAATAATTCAGGCTTCAGAAGGATTTCAAGAGCAGCCAGGCATGGTTCGCAGGCACTAGCTCTGCTATTAATTTACCTGTGGCTTTCACGGGCCTCCCAGTCTATCAGCCGATCGGTCTTAGTAGGGCAGAAGCTAAATGGATTCCTGAGGTCTCATTGAGAGTTGAGAAAAGACAATAAAAGTGGAGGACTAAAAGGAAAAGAAGAAAAAAAAAGAGAGACTATAAAATGTTTACAAATGCATTTTTAAAGTTGCAGATTCTGTTCGCATTTTTTTTCTGAAGATGAAGTAAAGCATGTGGCAGCCACCTTAGAGAAGGAGCACTGTCAATGCTTTTAAACACGTTTCCATTAGAGGTGTGATTTCTGAGTGTTTTATGCTATGGATTACAATAACTTGTACACACAGAACCAAAATGGAACACTCACAAATGTGTGGATCTATTATATTTAATGATATCAAATACTTGTCAGGAAAGCCAACAAATGCTCTAAGTGTACATAAAGCTGGGAAATTGACCTGAGAAGGAATGTGGTTCCTACTCTCATAGTCACCCATTCCCAAAACAGAATGACCTCTTGGAGGAATAAAAAGAAATGGTGCTGGGAAAACTGGCTAGCCGTTTGCAGAAAACTGAAACTGGACCCCTTCCCTACACCTTATACAAAGATTAACTCAAGATAGATTAAAGACTTAAACGTAAGACCTAAAACCATAAAAACCCTAGAAGAAAACCTAGGCAATAACATTCAGGACATAGGCATGGGCAAAGACTTCATAACTAAAACGCCAAAAGCAACGGCAACAAAAGCCAGAATTGACAAATGGGATCTCATTAAACTAAAGAGCTTCTGCACAGCAAAAGAAACTATCATCAGACTGAACAGGCAACCTACAGAATGGGAGAAAAGTTTTGCAACCTATCTGACAAAGAGCTAAAATCCAGAATCTACAAGGAACTTAAACAAATTTACAAGAAAAGAAACAACAACCCCATCCAAAATTGGGTGAAGGATATAAACACACACCTCAAAAGAAGACATTTATGCAGCCAACAAACATGAAAAAAAGCTCATCATCACTGGTCATTAGGGAAATGCAAATCAAAACCACAATGAGATACCATCTCATGCCAGTTAGAATGGTGATCATTAAAAAGTCAGGAAACAACAGATGCTGGAGAGGGTGTGGAGAAATAGGAACATTTTTACACTGTTAGTGGGAGTGTAAATTAGTTCAACCATTGTGGAAGACAGTGTGGTGATTCCTCAAGGACCTAGAACTAGAAATACCATTTGACCCAGGAATCCCATTACTGGGTATATATCCAAAGGATTATAAATCATTTTACTATAAAGACACATGCACATGTATGTTTATTGCAGCACTATTCACAATAGCAAAGACTTGGAACCAACCCAAATGCCCATCAATGATAGACTGGGTAAAGAAAATGTGGCACATATATACCATGGAATACTATATAGACATAAGAAAGGATGAGTTCATGTCCTTTGCAGGGACATGGATGAAGCTGGAAACTATCGTTCTCAGCAAACTAACACAGGAACAGAAAACCAAACACCACATGTTCTCACTCATAAGTGGGAACTGAACAATGAGAACACATGGCCACAGGGAGAGCAACCTCACACACTGGGACCTGTCAGTGAATGGGGGGCTAGTGGAAGGATAGCATTAGGAGAAATACCTAATGTAGATGATGAGTTGATGGGTGCAGCAAACCACTATGGCATGTGTATACCTATGTAACAAACCTGCACATTCTGCACATGTATCCCAGAACTTAAAGTGTAAAAAAAAAAAATTTCAAACCCACAGAAAAAGTAGAAAATATATGGCCAATCACTCTTTTGTACACCATCCACTTAGAAATACAAGTTGTTAACATGTTTCTAAAAAAAAAATCACTTAGTTGTATACTTTTAAATGGTGAATTATATCTAAATTAATAAAAAACCTAAGAGGGAAAAAAAACAAAATTATCACCACGATCATATCTAAATGTCTTCACAACTTTTGCAAAGAGTAAAAAGCACTTGTCTCACATGAACTTAATACCTGGCCTAGGAATTATCAACCTACTTGAAATAATGGACCCTTTAAACTATAGAACACTGATCAAGGAAAAAAGTCTTAATAAGTGTATATATGTATAATAATTTTACATATATATAATATATAATAAATATATAATATGTTGTATATTAATATATAACCTATTACATAATAATAATTCAGGCTTCCAAAGGATTTCAAGAGCAGCCAGGCATGGTTCATAGGCACTAGCTCTGGTATTAATTTACCCGCAGCTTTCACAGGCCTCCCAGTCTACCAGCCAAATGGTCTTAGTAACGTAGGAGCTAAATGGATTCCTGAGGAGATACACACACACATATATACGTATATATACATATGACCAGCATATGTGTGTGCATATATATACACATATATACATATATATACACATATATATATCTTGCTTTGTGACCAGCATGTATATACACACACATACACACACACACACATATATATACGCACACACACACATGCTGGTCACAAAGCAAGATACGTACTGATTCAGGCCCAATTCTCCCTTATAGATAATTGGATGTTTGGAAATTTATAAAAAAAATGTTGATTCATTCTAATAAAATCTATCCTTTCTAATCTATTCTCTTTGGCTTTTCCAAAATTTTCTTATGCATGAATCACTTAAGTTTTGTTTGTTTGTTTGTTTGTTTGTTTTTGTTCTGTTTTCTTTGCTACTCCTAAGGAAATGTTTGCAACTATTGTTAAAATATGAAGGAGAATTAAAAGAGCCTGGATTGAGAAAACAATAGCTTGATACAAATTCAACATCAATAATCTGAAAGAAGCATTGGTAGCCTAAATCAGCTTGTGACATTACCCATACTACCTAATTCAGGTTCTGTACAAGCATAGATTTTCCTCAACACAATTTAGAAAGTCCTGGCCAAGATTTTTTTTCATGCTCAATATTGTCAAAGGAACAATTATTCTCACATACTGCTGGCAAAAATGAGTGACCTTCCCATGGGCAACACCTCAATATATTTCAAAGCTTTAATATGTTGCTTAATTTAGACCTGAAATTGCATATATAAACATGATCTTCACAATCATTTAGCTATAGGATTTTCCACAGCTGTGCTGTTTATATTAAAATATTGAAGAAAAATATCCAAATATCCAACATCAGAGAACTAAGTGATTTTAAATGAAATAGGATTCACTTCTTTAAAAAAAAAAATTGAGGAAAATCTGTGATTAACACTGCAGGTTACCTAATGTCAATATACTTCCGCCCCCACCCTCTTCCTTTGGAATAGGTTGCTGATTTTGTTAATCTAGCTACCCCTCCTCCTCCTCATGTAACTCAAGAAAGGTGACCCTCTGTGCTGTCCCAAGAGAGATCACACTCAATATAAGCCAACCAGAGTCATCTCTTAACCTTTATCAGTGATGAGAGAAAATAGATTTATTTACTGCTAGGCCCATTTGACTTGAAACTTTCTGCTACTTACAGTTGAATGCATCCAAAATAATAGATTATTTTAATATATTATCTTAAATAGCAAAAATATAAAACGGAATATACCCTCTGGCTTCAGTTTTGTTACCAATATTACATAAATGTGTTCAAAATTATTGTTAGTCTCACAAAGGGTAATATTATACATAAAATTTTGTCCATGTGTTCTAAATGTATTATTGTGAGCATATATTGTAATTGAAGTAAGAAGATTTACAACAGCATTTTTAAAAATCCCTACCAATATTAGTTAACACAAATAATTTACTGGTTATATTTGCTTATCTGGTTCCATAGCAACTGAAAACCATGAATTCCTAGTCATATTTTAAGGAAGAGGATAACAAGATTCAAAGATTCTAATTTTGCTTCCATATCAGCAGGTATCATTTAGAATTAGGTCCCCCACTGAATTATTTGTCTGCACTGTAGTAGGTACTAGATGAGAAGACAAATATTGTCTAAAATTGAAAACATTTTCCTGTTGCTAATTTGATGTAATAATATAGCTTTATTGTTTCGTTAATATATTTAAAGAACATTATTGAGCCTCTGTTATGCTCTGAGCAACACGCCAGCCAGGCAGAGAGAGATGACAAAGATGAACAAAAAATGGCTACTGCCCTGCAGGAGGCCATATTCTAAAAGGCAAAACAGTCATGTAAAAGTTTGTATAGATACTACTGAAACAGAGGTATGCAAAAAGTAAATGGTAACATAAATAAGAAAGTGATGAGCTTCCATTACGTGATAGGGAAGATATACAGAGGCAATGGCCCTTGATTTGGACCTTAAATAAATAGTAGAAACTACCTGTGGACTGGAGACAGTAATTCTGGCAGACGAAAAACAAAGAGGTGTGATTACAAATGGGGTATCCTGGGGAAATTCAATAGATTGGTTTGGCTGCAAGATAAGTAATGTAGTGAACAATAGGAAGGGAAGAAGTTGGAAAAATAAAATGTATATCCACTTCTATCTTTAGGCAACGGGAAGCTGCCAACGCTTTTGAAGTAAGTTGATCACATGATCAAATCTCTGTGTTAAATAACATCGGAAGATAGTCTGAGGGGAAATGTGGATATAGAGAAATCACTTAGAAAGACACTGCAATAGTCCTGGTAAAAAATAATGAGGGTGTAAACGGGCACAGTGACATTGATGTTAGAGTTGATTGGAGAAGTGAGGGAGACATTTAAAGCTGGAATTGATGTCACATGGTGGCAGCTCTGCTGTAGAAGGACACAGGGCAAGGACTAATGACTCCATGTAGATAATTCCAGAACTAGGCAGACTGTAAATATCTTAAATAGAATAGTAAAAACAGAAAGTGGAATTGGTGTGGGGAAAAAAAATGTACTGAGCCAGATTTTCAAAAGTGTGACTGAAATTCCTGAATTCCTGAGGGAGAGGCAGGTAAAGATGGTTAACAAGAATCTGGCAATATCTTTATCCCTTTAGTTTCCATTTCTAACAAAGAAAGTTATATCTACAAATTATATCCAATCTATAAATATGATGTAAGGGGAGAGTTGCAAAAAAACTTCCCTAACCATTAGCCTAAAGCAGCAGCAAAGAAGCTTTCCCTTTATTTTAGGAATTGAATGAGGAAAAAAATCATCAGGGATTAATCAAACCTAAAGTCTATTTCTTTTAGCTTGGAAATGGAGTTTGAATTTACAATACTCATTTGTTCTATAAAACACAAGCTCTAACATTCACATAACACTTTGTCCAGAGCCTTTGGAATGCCTATAGTCCTAACAAAAGTATGACCTAGCATTCTCCGGAGAAACCTATTCACGTCTCAGAGCCCATAGGGTTCCACCAGACTTGTTACCCCATCTGCAGAAGAGTTATCAATAAAAAATTACAAACTGTCATGGAAGCACCATGAAGGGAACATCAACTGATGCATAAAACAGAAAAGCAAATACCCTTACCTACCTAAAATAAACTAACAATAGGAAACTAATTGTAAAGACATATAGGTAGACAAAGAGATAGATGGAAAAAAAATTAGGAAAAATATAAGAAAGGAATAAATAACCTGAGAAAGCATCTTCATGAAAACATTATTATTGAAATAAAAACTTCCACGGATATGTCAGAATAAACTGACATAAGAAAACATAGAATAATTGGACATCGTCAAACAAAAACCTTTTATTCTTTAAAGGACACCATCAAGAAATTTAAAAGGCAACTCATAAAATCAGGAAAACTTTGGCAAATCATAATAAAATAGGCTTAAATCTAGAATATATAAGAAATTCTACAAGTCAATAATAAAAAATATCAAGTAAAAATAGGCAAAGAATCTGAAAACACTTTTCTTCAAAGAAGACAAATGGTCAAAAAGTACATGAAAAAAATATTCAACATCATGAGTTAGCAAAGCAAATGCAAATCAAAACCACAATGGTATACCACTTTATACCCATTGGGATGGCTAAAATAATAAAGACAATAGCAAGCATTACTGAGAATGTGAAAAAGATGGAGCTCTTGTACATTGCTGGTAAGATTCGAAAATGGTAGTGACTTTAGAAACCAGTTGGACAATTCCCTCAGAATGTTACATAGTAACCCAGTAATTCTACTTTGAAACCAGCTGGACAATTTCCTCAAAATGTTACATAGTGACCACATGACCCAGTAATTCTACTCCTGGGTATATACTCAAGAGAAATGAAAATATACACCTGAACGAAAACCTGTACACGAATGTTCACAGCAGTATTATTCATAATAGCCAAAAAGTGGAAACAACCCAAATGTTCACTCACTGATAAATGGATACATAAAATATGGAGTCCATGCATGAAATATTATTCAGTGATAAAACAAAATGGTCAGCACTTTGGGAGGCAGAGGAGGGCGGATCAGGAGGTCAGGAGATGGAGACCATCCTGGCTAACACAGTAAAACCCCGTCTCTACTAAAAATACAAAAAATTAGCCAGGCGTGGTGGTGGGCGCCTGTAGTCTCAGTTACTCAGGAAGCTGAGGCAGGAGAATGGCGTGAACCCGGGAGGCGGAGCTTGCAGTGAGCCGAGATTGTGCCACTGCACTCCAGACTGGGCAACAGAGCGAGACTCCATCTCCAAAAAATAAATAAATAAAAATGAATAAACCAAAATGGAATACCGATACATGCTACAACATAGATGAGTCTTGAAAACACTATGCTAAGAAGCCAGTCACAACCACATGTTGTATAATTCTAAGAAATTTCCAAAATCGGTTCATTCAGAGAGATGAAAAAATAGATTGGTGGTTACCAAGGGCTGGGGAGATTGGGAGTTAACGGGGAGTGACTGCTCACGGGTGTGGGGTTTCCTTGGGCGGTGATGAAATTTCTCTAAAATTGATTGTGGTGATAGTTGCTCAACTCTGTGAATATACTAAAAACCATTGAATTGTACACTTTAAATGGTGAACTGTATGACGTGTGAATTATATCTTAAAAAGTTATAATTAAAAAGCTAGCCTCTGTCCACACAAAAACCTGCATGCAGATGTTTATAGCAGTTTTATTCATAATTGTCAAAACTTGGAAGCGAACAAGATTTGCTTTAATAAGTGAATGGATAAATTGTGCTACATTCAAAAATGGAATGTTATTTGGTCCTCAAAAAAATGAGCAATAAAGCCGTAAAAAGACATAGAGACACCTTAAATGCATATTGCTTAGTGCAAGTAGCCAATCTGAAAATGTCACCTACCATATAATACCAGCTATGTGACACTCTGGAAAAAGCAAAATTATACGTATAGTAAAAAGGCCAGTGGTTGGCCGAGGTTAGTGGTGAGAAAGGGATGAACAGGCAGAGCACAGAGAAATTTATGCTAATGGCACTATTTTGATACTATAATGGTGGATACATGTCACTACACATTTGTCCAAACCCACCAAATATACAACACCAAGAGTAAACCCTCATATAATAATGAGCTTCGGGTAATAATGATGTGTCAATATAGCCTCACCAGTTGTAACAAATGTACCACTCTGGTGTCAGATGTTGACAGTGGAAGAGGTTGTGCATGTGTGGAGGTGGGAAGCATGTGAGAAATTCCAGTACCTTTTCTCAATTTTGCTGTTAACCAAAAACTACTATAAAAAATAAAGTCTGTTAAAAAACCTAACCCCTCACAAAATTAGCAAGAGAAATAAGTAAATCATGTTAGAAACGGTACATGATGACATACACAAAAGAGACAATACAGGACTGTGAGTAATAGCACATGCTTTGGGCTGTTGTCTGTATTAAACCTGAGCTCTGCCACCGGCCAGTTGGGTAACACTGGACAAGTTACACAACCACTCTGCGCTTCAGCTTTCTCATATGCAAAAAGGAGACAATACCTGAACCTACTGCATAGATTTATTGCATTAGGCAATGCATATGCAATACTTTGAACAGTGAACATGACATAATAAGCATTCAAATAATATTTTTCATTATTATTAAAATCAAAACCAAAATGCCAGAAGCAATATAATAGTAATTTTTAATTGAGCTAAATTACAAAAATTTTTAGCAAAATATATGTTATCAAAGATGACTCAAGAACTGAAAAACAGGGGCAGAGTAAATTCATTAAAGAAATTGAGGCTGGGCGTGGTGACTCACGCCTGTAATCCCAGGACTTTGGGAGGCCGAGGCAGGCGGATCACCTGAGGTCAGGAATTCAAGATCAGCCTGGACAACATGGCGAAACCCATCTCTACTAAAAATACAAAAATTAGTTGAGCACGGTGGCAGGTGCCTGTAATCCCAGCTACTCAGGAGTCTGAGGCAGGAGAATCGCTTGAACCGGGGAGGCAGAGATTGCAGTGAGCCGAGATCACGCCACTGCACTACAGCCTGGGAGACAGAGCAAAACTCTGTCTCAAAAAAAGAAAAAGAATCCATTCATGTTTTCATCTAGTTCTTATAACACTTCATTTTTATTTTTAAATATTTAACATTTAAGAATTTTCTTAGTGTGGGAAATGACACTAATTTGTGTTTTTCTACCTATCATGTTATCCTGCAACAACTACTAATTAAAAAGTCAGGCCAGGCACGGTGGCTCACACTTGTAATTCCAGCATTTTGGGAGGCCAAGGAGTGCAGATCACCTGAGGTCAGGAGTTCAAGACCAGCCTGACCAACATGATAAAACCCTGTTTCTACTAAAAATACAAAAATTAGCCAGCCTTGGTGGCAGGTGCCTGTAATCCCAGCTGCTCAGGAGGCTGAGGCAGGAGAATTACTTGAGCCTGGGAGGCCGAGGTTGCAATGAGCTGAGATCATGCCACTACACTCCAGCCTGGGCAACAGAGTGAGACTCCATCTCAAAAAAAAAAAAAAAAAAAAAAAAAAGTCACCCTTTTCCCCTTTTCCCACTTATTTAAGATGCTGCTTTTGGTTGTTGTAAATTTTCATAGATGGAATTTTGTCTATTTCTAGATTTTCTATCATTCAAATAATATTTTTCATTATTAAAATCAAAACCAAAATGCCAGAAGCAATATAACAGTAATTTTTAATTGAGCTAAATTACAAAAATTTTTAGCAAAATATATGTTATCAAAGATGACTCAAGAACTGAAAAACAGGTTCCATGGACCTGACTGCTTCATCACATGCCAATACCACCCTGTTTTAGTTATTGAGATTTTAAAATGTGTTTTTATATTTAATGAGTGACTCCTCCATTACTCTTTATTTTTAAGGCTTTTCTATTTACTCTTGTTTGTTTGTTCTTCCAAATAAACTTTATCATACATTTATCTAGCTCCAGGAAAAAAGCTCTGAAAGTAACATATTGAGAATAGCTATGTGGCAGAATCCCCTGGGGGAAGACCCCACTCACAGCTAGTGCTATATCAGACTGCTGCCTGTCGACAAGAATCGATGCCATCTCTGGCCTGGAATTTGCATACTCAGTGGCAGATGCAAAAGCTCAAAACACTGCAAAAGAACAGGAGCAAAAATATTGTATCACTTTAGACCTTGGAGTTATATTGTTCCATATAAAAGAATACAATTTTGTTATATAACACATAAGTTCTGATAATGGGAGAAGCAACATCATATTAAATAGATCCTGTTGTTTATGATCCTCAGAGCAGTGGTCTGATAGAAAATTTGAACAAGCAAATGGAACATTTTTATCAAAACGAGGGTGATAAAAGCTGAAGGGTTTTCTTACACGTCTTCAAAGAGTGCCCGCTCACACTCAACATGAGTGGGGCCAGGCTGGGTCTCCACTGGATACACTCCTCCACTTTTGTCTGGGATCTCAGGAAGAGAGGGTGGAAGAGGATACTGTTTTACTATACAATTCTTCACACTTCTGTTCAACTTTCTTTTTTCCTACCTGATGCAGTAGTTCTGGGAAGACGGCTACAAATCCAGGTGCCAGAAATAGAAATGATACTTAAGCAAGAAACTGAGACTGTATCTTTAAACCATTTTGCCAGAAATCCTAAGGGTATGATGGGATGGATTGTGCCTTCATCCCATCTGAAAAAATTGGGGTCATCAGTGACTACAGCTATATTGCTTCGTGGCTGAGTTATCTCACTAGTTCTGTATCTGGGTACCCGGGCCTACATGAACAGGAAGGGACTGAAGGTAAAGCAGTGGTTAGGCTCATACTGTTGCTGGCAATCTGGGCGTCCCTTCCAAAGGTGGAATGGGTTGAGTTAAAATCTGTGAACAGTTGAGAGAGAGAGAAACAATAGTTAAAGGTTAAAAAAAAAAAAAATGAAAAAAATGGCTTATGCAATAAGGAAAATATGATATTACATGGTTGCCTTGAGAGAGGCTCAGCGGAAGAGAATAATATTGTCTCTTAGCACAATGAGACCAAATATTGGAAAGAGTAAAGCCACATGTTTGCCAAGACCACCAACTCCTTTGCAACCTGACAATGCAGAATGGAAACCTGCAAACCTGAGTGGCATCACAGTAGATTCCATTCTGGTCAGATGTGATGGATGAGCAGGAACAGTGGTTAACAACTGAAAGGAACTCTAGTCATATGCCAGTATCTTTTGATTTTTATTTTTCAGGTGACATCTATTACATGAGGTATCATTTGGGAAGAAATTTCTAGGAATTATTCTCTGCTGAGCCATCAAATCATGCAGTATGCAACTGCTGGCAGACAGATGACTGTGTAAATGCAAACCTTGGTGCCACATGCCTTAAAAGGTTCCTGTCCATAACATATAAAACATAGCAGTTGCATGCTATAGTGTACTTTATACGAATACACTTCACACTTGAGGCCTGTTTTCCTCTGGACTTCTCCTACGTGCCTTTTCACTTTACTGACTTTACTCTGTGTCCTTTCACTGTAATAAACTATGACTGTTCATATACTGACGTTGGAGTCCTATGAGTGCTTCCAGCAAACCACCAAATCCAGGGGTGGTCTTGACAACCTGACCCAAACACTTCCTCGAATTCTCCACTATCTTGCATATAGTGTCACTTACTTAAAGTTCTATAGATGAATGAGTCACCTAGACACAACCCTATGCACATACATGTCTTGCAGCACTAAAGTATATTTTGGATGACATTCTGTCAGCAAAAGGGTGTTTTAAGTTAGTCACCAGAACAAATTGCCACAATCCAATTGACTTTTCTCACAACTAGAAACAAACAAACAAATCACTCGTGTTTTCTTCCTCAGAATACATCAAAAGAATACTGCAAAACAGATATTTAAAATAAGTTAATAAAAAAGAAAGAGAGAAAGTCATTTCTAACCATAATGTTGTGGAGGTTAAGAGAGAAGCCCCGGCTGGGCACGGTGGCTCACGCCTGTAATCACAGCTCTCTGGGAGGCCCAGGCGGGTGGATTACAAGGTCAGGAGATCGAGACCATCCTGGCTAACACAGTGAAACCCCGTCTCTACTAAAAACACAAAAAATTAGCCGGGCATGGTGGCGGGTGCTTGTAGTCCCAGCTACTCAGGAGGCTGAGACTGGAGAATGGCGTGAACCCAGGAGGCAGAGCTTGCAGTGAGCCGAGATCGTGGCACTGCACTCCAGCCTGGGCGACAGAGCAAGATTCCGTCTCAAAAAAAAAAAAAAGAAAGGAGACAGAAGCCCTGCTGTGAAAAAGCAAATAGCAAATAAAAGCAACTGTAACACTCAAAGACAAATAAGAAACCTCTAGCCCTAAACTTAAGTGGAAATAAAATATATATCCTTTGAAATAGAAAGGATAAATGGGGAAAGAAAAATGTCAATTCCTAAAAAAAGAAAGAAATCAATAGGCTAGATGATGAAGGTAGACTAGAAGAGAAAGGTAAGATGTAAATGTGAGGATAGAATAGAGAACACCATCAGCACTGAAGGTAAGTCATATGCATACACATGGGAATGGCATTTGTCTGTTCACACATATTCACTGCATTTAAATACTATCCCCGGGATTATGTTTACAGCCATCCACCTTTATTAGGGAATCCAGTTCAATAATCATTAGCATGGTTGAAATAACATGAAAATACTGATTGTCTGATTTACTTAGGTACCATATCTTAGTTCCTTGGAGTATTTTAATAAAATTTGTTTTTTTATTCTCATGTTTTTATAAGACAAATAGGGTATTATTACTTCTCATCCAGGATCACCCTTACAGACAAACCCAGAATAATGTTTGACCAAATGTGTGGGCACCCTGCAGCCCAGTCAAACTGACACACCAAATTAACCATCACAGTCAGCAGGAGTTTATGAATATAAGAACCCTGTCATGTGACACAGGGTTTAAAACTCTGGCCAAAATGACACAAGCAGAAGATAACATGCTGCTTTTAATAGCCTGGCAAAAGCAGGAGCCTGCACTGAGTGAAATAGAAATGCCGAAGCTGCCATGGCAGATGATGAAAGAAGAGAAGTGGGCTTGCTAGACTGGAAATGATACTTCAGGTCAGAATACCCACCTGATCACCATGTTTCATGGGCAGACTCAGAGGAGGTTTCACTTACAAAAGCAATAAGAAATGTAGGCTGGGCACGGTGGCTCACACCTGTAATCCCAGCACGTGGTGGGCAGATGACCTGAGGTTGGGAGTTCTAGACCAGCCTAACCAACATGGAGAAACCCTATCTCTACTAAAAATACACAATTAGCCAGGTGAGGTGGCACATGCATGCCTGTGATCCCAGCTACTCGGGAGGCTGAGGCAGGAGAATCGCTTGAACCCAGGAGGCGGAGGTTGTGGTGAGCTGAGATTGCGCCATTGCACTCCAGCCTGGGCAACAAGAGTGAGACTGTCTCAAAAAAAAAAAAAGAAAGAAAGAAACGTGCAGGTGAGGGGACACCAGTGACACTGAAAAGCTCATTGGTAGCTGTGCTTTACAGGCCAAGGCTGCGGCTGTTACAGAACTTGACTTCCTGATTAGCAATAGGGTGTTACAGGATTACCAAAGTAATAGAGGCCAGGGAGCAGCACTCAATTGTCAGAAGCAAGGCAGCATGTTTACTGTAGTGAGCAGCAAGCTTGGATGCCCGCAAGTGAGGTCTAATCTAAGGAGAGGTATAGAATGAGTAATAAAGAATGACATCCCTAAGGGCAAGATTAGTGGGCAACAAACTGAAGTGTTAGTCAATCTGCATAATCAAAAGAAATCTAGTGAGGCAGGAGGATCGCTTGAGCTTGGGAGGTCAAGGCTGCAGTGAGCTGTGATCATGCCACCGCATTCCAACCTGGGTGACAGAGTGAGACCCTTCTCAAAAACAAAAACAAAAAAAAAAAAAAAGAAAGAAAGAAAAGAAAGAACTCTAGGATGATTAGGAGGCTGGCCACAGGACAGCTTCAAGTGACTGTATTCAGACTGCCCATCACGCTCAGGATTCAGACTCACCAAGACACGAGATCAGGTGAGCGCAAAAGCAATCCATTATAAGATGGAATTGGTGTATCCAGAGTTAGGCATGAGTAGGGCAAACGGCAAAAGTAAACTGCACAAACAGATGACCAGTTCTCTTGTCATCCATCATAACTGAGACTCTGCATCCCTTGTCCTGGGGCTTCCTTAAAAATAGTTGAAGGAGAAGTAGAAAGTCTAAGCTTGGGACGTGGATTAGTTGGGTCAGCATGTGGATCCAAACTGAAAACAAACAAAAACTGCATTTTAGCCTCATTCAGGGATGTTGCTGAAAGTCAGTCGTGAGGGGAATCCTTCTAATGTGCAGAGCTTTGGGCAGTGCAACCAATCATTGAATTTGTGGGAAAAGAGAAATGACCTGGGGATATTATAAAAAATAAAAGCAAAGGCAATAATGAATGGCACGGCTGGTTGATCAGGAGCCTGGAAGGAGAAAGAGCTAAAGATAGAGCACATGGAGATCTGGGAGGAGGCAAGTGCATGAATCTGTAAATGAAGATATGTGAAGAACTTTGTATCACATGGTACTGAATAGGCATTAAAGAACTAGTTAGACTGAATGCTTGGCTAGTTGACTTCAGACAGCTGTTGCCATTTTCCACCCTAGTGCTATCAATTCAACAAATCTGATGGAGTTACTGCTGTTCCTGAAAGCCCAACCTGCCAGTAACAAAGATAAAAACTGAGTTCCTTAAACAGTGGCGGTCAATTAAATTCACTGGATGCCTTTAACCCTAGAAAATGAAGTGATTCATTTTTAACTAGAACTAACACAAACTTGACATGAGTTTACTTTTACTCCCTGTAGTACCTCAGTCAACACCACCATAATGGACGTGGCGCATGTTTGATCCATTAGCTCAGGATACTGAATAATGTCATATGGGATCAGGGGACCTATTTTATAGACAAGAGGGTGTGATCGCGCACACAAGATCACATAATTCATCAAGTTTATCATACACTTCACTACCTAGAAGCTTCTCCTATAACAACCTGCTGACGGCATGGCTTAAGTGCTGGTTTGGAGATGATACCCTGCAAAGGTGAGGCTCCATCATTTAAATCAACCCTGGCAGGATTGGCATTTTGAGCTGGGTAAGTCTTTGTTGTGCTGTCCTTTGTGTTGTGAAATGTTAATCAGCATCCCTGGCTCTATCCACTAAATGCCCATAGTAATCCCCCTCCCCAACTTGTGGCACACAAAATGTATCCAGATATTGCCATATATCCCTTAAGAAGACAAAATCACCATCAGCTGAGAACCACTGCTCTAAATCAACAATTGTAGCATGACCCTAACAGCAAAATATGACTACTCCCAGTGACCTACTCAGGGAATCTGTGCATACTGTGCCTACGACTCTAAGATCTGTGTATTTAATAGTTTTGGCTGCCAGAGAAGGAATATATATCCACAAGGAAGCAGAGTAAAAATCCCATTAAATTTTAAACTATGGCTGTCATCTAGTCACACCAGGTGCCAAAAGAGAAGAAGGCAAATAAAGGAATCACCAGCATTCTGACAGGGGTAATTGACTCTGATGGCCAGGAGGGGGTAGGACTTCTGTTACATAATAGGGACAGGGAAGCATTTGTTTTGAAATAAAGTGACTACTTGTGTGTTTGTTTCCAGGTATTCCACTCCCCAGTTTTAATGGTAAATGGGACTCAGACCCATGAAAAAAGAGGACTTGAGTCAACCTCCCCATTTCCCAGGTAAGCCATCTAGACTGCGGAAGTCCTGATGATTCTAGACTAGATAGTAGGAAAAGAAAATGATAAATATCAATGACAATGAAAAGGACTCTAATTTATCACATTAACTCCCCTTTTGTTACTTCAAGAAAGAAGTCCACCAGAATCTTCCAGGAGCATTACAGAACTTTTAGCAAAAAAAAAAAAAAAAAAAAAAAAATTGATCCAAGCAGTATAAGCTACAGACTGCAGTGGGTATTGTGGAGTCCTCTTCATTGTGGCATTCAAGCATTCCTTTCTCAGCTGCCGAAAGTGGCGGCAGCAGACAGCCCTCAGCAGAGTCCCTCTTCAGGGATTGCCTGCAGCTGAAGACAGCTGCCCATCCCAAGACCTTTCCCACGTCCAATATATAACAGATGTGGTTTCCCACATAACCCAAACTGCATAGATTCATATAATGAATATTCATATTATTATTCATGTAGTTGACAACAAGACTTGATCTAGTCGCTGTCCCTTAACAACACTTCATGATGTTTAAGCTCTTGGCGTTTGCTCAGCATCCTCCCTTACAATCCTTGAACATCTAACTTAAAACCTTTTCTTCCTCCTAACCTCCTGCTATGGGCTGAATTGTGCCCTCCTAAAATTTGTACATTGAAACCCGAACTCCCAATGCAATGATATTTGGAGATAGGGATTTTGCGAGATAATTAGGTTTAAATGAGGTCCTGAGGCAGGACCCTCATGACGGCACTAGTAACCTTATAAGGAGAGAAAGAGACACTGCCAGAGGTCTCTCTGCCTGTGAGGACACAGCAAAAAGGTGGGTTCCTGTAAGCCATGCAGAGAGACCTCCCCGATGACCTTGATCTTGGACTTCCAGCCTCCAGAACTATAAGAAAATAAATGTCTGTTATTTAAGCCACTGGTCTATGATATTTTGTATGGCTGCCTGAACCGACAAATATACCTACAAAGAACAATAATATTAACAGGCTTGGAAGGATCCGTTTGTTAAATGCTCCAGGACCATGTTGGATGCTTCATTTGTTAAATGCTCCAGGTCCATGGTGTTTGGGAACAAATATTTTTTCTAATTCTATCCATTTTTTCCATGATTATTGTCTTGTTTACGTTTCCCCTTTTCACAATTCGGTAATTCCTATTTCCCCAGGAAATTATCCATTCCAGGATCCCAAATGTATTTTAATAGAGTTACATAATTTTTTAAATTTTCTTTTTCATTTACTATTTTCTGTTTTCTGTGGTTTTTTATTAAGCTAGTAAATGAATTATCTAGTTTATTGGCTTTTCCCCTTAAAGAATCTTTTCTTGGATCAATTTTTTTATATTAAATTTTTCTTCACTTTTAAAAATTATTTTCTGCTTCTAGTTTATTTCCTTCCTTCTGTTTCATTTGGCTTAATTTGTTGTTCCTTTTCTAATTTCTCATGTAGAATATATAGAATGTAATTTACTTATAAGTATTTTTTCTTTAGCAAGATGAATATTAAAAGTTTTGTACTGTTCTCTAATCAAAGATTTATCCACATGCCATAGGTCCTTAAAGTTGTATTTTTATTACGATTTTCTTAGTTAGTTTTTTTAATGTACTCTTTGATCCAAATGTAATTAAACAGGGCAGATTTTAGAAATTATAAAATATTTAGAAATTTTTGTTTGTAACTTCTATGTATATTGCTATTTGGTGATGATACGGAATGATCTTTTCAGTTTGATTTTTCTTTTCTTTTTTTTTTTTTTTTTTTTTTTTGAGACGGAGTCTTGCTCTGCCACCCAGGCTGGAGTGCTGTGGCCAGATCTCAGCTCACTGCAAGCTCCGCCTCCCGGGTTCACGCCATTCTCCTGCCTCAGCCTCCCGGGTAGCTGGGACTACAGGTGCCGCCACCTCGCCCGGCTAATTTTTTTGTATTTTTTAGTAGAGACGGGGTTTCACCGTGTTAGCCAGGATGGTCTCGATCTCCTGACCTCGTGATCCGCCCGTCTCGGCCTCCCAAAGTGCTGGGATTACAGGCTTGAGCCACCGCACCCAGCCTGATTTTTCTTGTAATAAAATGTTTGGTTGATCAAAACTATCTTATCCCATTCATCACTGTTGTGACAGCAAGGTTGGCTTAATTGGGCCTTTTATTTTTTCTTACAGTTTCCCATAATTTGATTATCTGCTCTCTGGTATATATCTTCTTTTCTCTTACTCTTTCCACCCCAAATTTAGAAAGCGTATGGTCTGTTATTAGATTTTATCTTCATGCTTCTATTTCTTTTCACCATTTCTTTAAAAGTAAACAGGAATTAACTTTTACTTTTTTAAAAGTAAAAAAAAAATCAAAATGAGACTTTAGCTTAGTCCATTATAATTATACAAATATTATATTTTATGTATGCATTTCTTTCAATATTTATAACATTTAAATGTTGCTGCATAACAATAACTCCAAACATAATATTAGTTCTACATTTAAATAGGTTCAATACTAGTCTTTTGATTGAACAGCTCCTCCATTGCTATGTTCTTTGTTTTGATTATTCTTCTTTTGGTTGATTTGATTTTACTTACAAGTAGTAGTTTCAAAGGCATTTTTTGTGTATTGTAGTCCAGGGGTTCTTGCATATTTGAAAATCTGTTACATTTATAAACAGATGATATATTAACTGGGTATTCCCCTTCCAAAATCCATAGACCTTGCATTATTGTCTTCTGTCACTGAAGGATGCTTTAGAACCAGCCTGATTCTCCTCTCATAAAGGTGACCTTTTATCATCTGTCCATATAACCACAGAATTCTTTCTTTTTCCTTTAATTTTAGAAGGTTTGCCACCTTGGGTCTTCATGTTGATCGTTCTTGATGACCCTAGTTATATAATCAGATTTCCCTTAATTTCAAGCAGGAAGATTGTGACTTTATGATATTGTTATTCATGACTCTTACTTTTTTCTGTTACAAATCCAATATTGACATTATCTGTGCCTTTGGAGGCATACCTGTTCACGGATGTGAAGTAGCTTCCAGGATATATTGTTTAAAGTACAAAATATTAAATATAGTATAACTTCTATATAAAAATCATAAATATATCTGCTTCTTTTTGCAAATAGAAACACAGAAAATCTGAATCAGAAACTAATGAAATTAATCACCTACGAAGAAGTAGATGAGTAGAAGGGAAAAGGGATGAAGTATATAATTTTAACACTTGGAATAACTTCAGTATTTCACATAGACAATAAATTTAAACCAACAAGAATGGGGGGAATCCTAAAACTGAATGCACAAAGAAACAGACACATCTGCATTTTAAATGTATGAGGGAACAGAACCTACTCAAGTACTTTTTGAACACTGTAATTTGACTATATACTCTTAGCCTTAAAGAAACTAAAAACTGCAAATAAATAGTGAACATTCTTAGTAGGTTTCCTTTTTTAATGGTGCGGATATGAAAACTTTGAAACTATTTTGGGCTTATAAAGGTATCGAACAAGTGAATGAATATCTTCATGTTATTGAAAGTCCCAGTTCTCACAACAGTTACCGAGGTGAAGTCAGAGAAGGCCGAAAGGAGCCCCACAGGCTTGCACTTGAGGTGTCAATGTAAATTCACAATTCCTGATATATGCATGCGTGTGCACACGCACATATTTTTTTTCCTGGCTCTCTCTACTAAGGGGAGCCAGTAAGCAAACCTAGGCCCCAAATTTATGTTTTAAATATTATTTCCCAGTAAAAGGAAGATGTCAAATGTGAAGTGGTACATACCAAATGAAACGAGTTCAGTGATATTCCTTCTTTTACCAGTTGAGACTCTTGTAGACTGAGATCTTTTCCAACCCTCCCAGGCTATCTCTCGGATGCTATCAACAGATGAGATACTAGCGAGGAGTCTCCCTCACCACACTCCTCACAGTGGTGTTCACTGGGCTACTACTCTCCCAGGGTCAAATTCTCTCTTCTGAGTTGTTCCCTCCTTTCTTCCTCCTGCTAATTTGTTTTGGTTTTGTTTCATTTTATTTTTTGCATTCAGAGTTGTGGTCCCTAAACTAGTATAAGTAAAAGGCTCAAGAGAGATAAAAGACAAAAGATAACAAAGATTAAAAAAACTCTAGATATTTCAAACGGCAGCAACTCTGCTGCTATTGGCCTCTGCCTTTTTGTTGTTGTTGCTGCTGTTGGTAAGAACTTGGCATTTCTGAGCCCAGGTGAGTCAGTGGTTGGGCTCTTGAAAAGTTTACCAAATACACTTTTAAATATGTTTCCAACTATTCTAATTGCCAAGATTGTGGAAAGAGGTTGACATTTCCAGTTTGGGTGGAATTATGAGTTTCGGTCTTTATCTGGGTGGTTCAGCAGAAAATTAAAAGTCTGTGTAAGGGACTATTAGCTACATGCAGTTTTAAACTGAAAGTTGCTTTAATCCTTTTTAAGTAAGCCATTAATCTTCATTTATTATTTCTTCATCGCATTCTCTGCACACTCTTAAAACTTTGAGGTGTTTAGTCTGGTTTGTAAGGTTTCCTGGCTTTGCTAATGCTCCCCATAAATTACCTAAGATGCTCTCAGTGTTTAGGTAGATTCATTTTTTCTCCTAGAAAAATGCAAAGTACAGAAATATGTTCTCCTACTTTCCAGCTATGATTTGCTCAGCCATGTACTTCTCAATATCCTAGGGAAAGCTCAAATACTTCCTCTCACCCTAGGGAGAACAACAACCATTTCTAGCCCTTTCTTCACTTTGCACTATTTTCCCAGGCCTGAAGTAAGTCTGCTAGAGTTGAATTATTCTCGAGGCAACAGGAGAAAGCTGCTGAAAGGCAGCTGCTGTCACTGTCTCGATCCTCTAATCTCATAATTTCTTCATGGCCTTCTGCACACCGGGGGTCACTGAACAGCCTTCCACACCTGCAGGTGTTATTTTTGCAACTCTTCCCCAGGGTCTTCAAACCAGAGTTGGGTCTTTTCTTGGCTTCCTGCTGCTAAAAGCCAAACAAAGAGAAGAGAGAGAACATCATTTATAAAAGCCTCTTTTGAGAGTGGCGGGATGGGAGTAAGACATTTATCTCCGGAGGAAAACACTCTCTCAAAGCACATACCTTGGCCTCCAACATGGACAGGTTTATAAGTAAACATGGTTTAACTATAGCCTTCAGCCAACCGTGCTCCAGCCGGACTTGCACTTCCCATTTCTCCATTGTGAGCACAGATTCCAACTCTACGGCCAAGTGAGAAGGGAGGGCTGGGCTCACGGCCATTTGAATTAATGGAAAAGGAGAACATGAGGAAAGAGGAAGCAATCAGTGGAAAAAGAGAGCCTTAAACTTCCTCTCAGCACGTGTTCCCTTTGGCCATCCAGATGCCTGATCAATTCTTCCACCTCCCTTACCATAATTCCTTCCTTGACATCCATACTGCTGCTATCCCAGGCAATGGAGAAAGCAGCACAAAATATAAACTATGTTTATCTGTCTGATCAGTGCTTATCTTTTCCATGTTGTCAAAATAGTAACAGTGACCTCCACGACATCAGACCTCCCAGGGTCTGATGAAAGCCTTGCAGCTACTACAAACATCTCTTAGAATAGATTTAAAGAAACTTCAGATGTGTTCTTTGATCCCCGCAGGATATCGCTCCCAGTTAATACATTGGAGTGTCATCATAACATCAAATTTTAAAAGCATCCCAGATACTAAATGGGTCTTGCATTGTAACCCCAAATTCATCATTTTGTTATTGGTGTTATTTGTAGGACCAAGTTCTCAGTGAATTTCTCCAAAACTCCTGTGTGATTCTTTTTGCCCACTACCACCACAGTAACTTTTATACATCTTCTCCCACTGGCAACACTAGAAAAGCTGGCAGGCTATTGCTCAAAATGCAAAACACCTTTTTGAATACCTACAACCACAATGGTAAAATAATGGTATAAATACATATTATTATTTTAAATATCACCTCATATCCCTATAATGGTTAAAAAAACCCCAAAATTTTAAATATCCATGTATGTCATCACAAACACAAAAATTAGTCCTACTTTATTAAAAAAAAAAAACTAGGCCCGGCACGGTGGCTCAAGCCTGTAATCCCAGCACTTTGGGAGGCCGAGACGGGTGGATCACGAGGTCAGGAGATCAAGACCATCCTGGCTAACATGGTGAAATCCCGTCTTTACTAAAAAATACAAAAAACTAGCCAGGCGAGGTGGCGGGCGCCTGTAGTCCCAGCTACTCGGGAGGCTGAGGTAGGAGAATGGCATAAACCTGGGAGGCAGAGCTTGCAGTGAGCTGAGATCTGGCCAGTGCACTCCAGCCTGGGCGACAGAGTGAGACTCCGTCTCAAAATAAATAAATAAAAATAAAATAAGATAAAAATAAAAAAAAATAAAAAAAAACTAAAAACATCTGTCAGTGTATTCATGATTTTAAACTCAACAGAAAGAATGCTAACAACAAATTATCCAGCTCAAAAGCAGAGTACACTGCAGCAAATCTGATTATGAGAATAAAATATTCCTTGGCCTAGAATGACCTTCCATGGATTCACCAACAACCTGCAAAAACTCTTCCTTCTTCAACATTGCTGAAACAATGCCAGTTCGGTCAAGTTTTGACAACTCCCATTGTCCTGCCAGGCTCAATTACATCATTCTCTCTCCTGTGTGTTTTCATGTCTATTTTAGATAGCACATATGACATTGCTATGTAAATATTTGTTCCTTCTACTAAATTATAAAGTTTTTATAATGAGCAAGTAGCATATAGTAAATGTTCCATAATTGTTTGATGGATTGCTTAATGCCTTACATCAAAAACACAGCCTTACTTAAAACAGGAAAAGCTTATGTGACTATTCGACCTACGTTAGGAAGCTGAGTAGTTAAACAAAATCAATACAGTTTGTGGCTGCCCTCCACAGCCAATATTTGATATGCAAAACAACACTAATACATTTTACTTGAGCGAGAACTCAGTATTGATGGCAGGGCCCCAGCTACATAATTTTCAGTGCCCAGTTTGAAATTAAAATGTAGGGATCCCTCTTCCAAAAACAGACACACACAAAAAGTCCCATTAAAGTCCTAAATGGCCAGACACAGTGGTTCATGCCTGTAATCCCAGCTCTTTGGGAGACCAAGACAGGAGGATCACTTGAGCCCAGGAAATCAAGGCTGCAGTGAGCTATGATCACCCCACCACACTCTAGCCTGGGTGACCAAGTCAGATCCTGACTCTTAAAAGAAAAAAAAAAAAAAAACTAAAATATAAATATTTTCTTTCTTCAGCCGTCTCTATTTGTCATGGTATTTTGGTATTTAATGTCATTCAAAGTTAAAATAAATTAAATTATTAGCAAGAATTTCACCATTTATCTTTATAGCGAGCATGCCAGTTTTAAGTAAACATGTAAGACTATCTCATGTGCAGAATCACCAAAAGTATAATACATGATTCATATTTTGTCATTTCCACATGTATATGTATTTCATTTGTACCAGAACAGTAGAAACAATGAACAAAACTAGCTCATCTGTATTTGTTGCACTTTGATGTGAACAGATTTTAACATGCTTTATCTTCAGCTTTTGGGGAAATAATGAAGAATTTAAAGGAAAGCATATAACTATGAGTTGCCCTACGTTTCCTTTTTTCTCCTACAGCATTACTTTCAGCCTAAGTGGTTGTCTACTGCCAGAAAATAACACAATTAGGAAAGAATATGGTAAGATTTCCTTGGTTGTTCCTTTTTTTTAGAATGCTATTACTCTCTACATTTGAAGCATGTTCTGGTTCAAACGGAAAGCGTGGCCTCTCGGGAGTCTCCATGGACCCACTGGCGGAGTCTTATGTGTAACGTGCTTATCTTGCCCTCACTTTAAGTCTCACTTCACTTCCATGCATCAAGGGTCCACTGGGATTTTGTACAAAGCATGGTGTGTACATTATCTGTGAATGGAGTGCCATGGAATGGCACAGATGCATATTGCCAGCACTTTGGGAGGCTGAGGCAGGTGGATCACCTGAGATCAGGAGTTCAACACCAGCCTGGCCAATATGGTGAAACCCCATCTCTATTAAAAATACAAAAATTAGCCAGGTGTTGTGGTGAGCGCCTATAATCCCAGCTACTTGAGAGGCTGAGGCAGGAGAATCACTTAAATCTGGGAGGTCAGCAGGGTGCAATGGCTCATGCCTGTAATCCCAGCACTTTGGGAGGCCAAGGTGGGTAGATCATGAGGTCAGGAGATCGAGACCATCCTGGCTAACATGGTGAAACCCCGTCTCTACTAAAAATATAAAAATAATTAGCCAGTCATGGTGGCTGGCGCCTGTAGTCCCAGCTACTTGGGAGGCTGAGGCAGGAGAATGGCGGGAACCCAGGAGGTGGAGTTTGCAGTGAACCGAGACTGTGCCACTGTACTCCAGCCTGGGCAACAGAGCGAGACTCTGTCTCAAAAAAAAAAAAAAAAAAAAAAAAAAGAAAGAAAGAAAGAAAAAGAAAAAAAAGAAAGAAAAAACAAAAACAAAAACCCAGGAGGTGAAGGTTGCAGTGAGCTGAGATCATGCCACTGTACTCTAGACTGGGTGAACAAGAATGAAACGCTGTCTCAAAAAAAAAGGATAAAAGTGTTAATTTCAGGATGGTGACAGGAGAGCATTAAACCAAGCATGGGCTCTTCTGAGCTGCACACCCATGGAGCTGGACCTGATGGATTAGTTCGTGTACTGCACAATATGAGTTATATAACTTGGAGGTGAAATCCTCTGAACCATCCCATTACCAACCCACAGAACCAGGGTGATTTCCCAGGGTTCTGTTAAAACAGACCTTTAACCTATCACCTCATATTCCGTTTCAAGTGAAAATGTTATCCACTCACACTGGACTTCTTGCAAGTAGCCACAGCTAGAAGTATTTGGGTTGTACTGAGTGTATTCCTATTTCCAAAGTTCTCTCTTCCTTTCTTGCCTTGCTTTCCAAGCAGAACGTTCCACAGCAAAGTGCAGTAATAAGGAGTGCACACCGCATGAAACCCATGCTGGGTTTCTGCCGCCTAAGCCCTGCTGAATTCTCTTCATGAGCAGGAGCTTGCAAGCCCCAAGTTGTTAAGCACAGTTATGGAAGAAATCTGGAGGTGGAAACCTTGTCAATCACTGACAATGGGGCTTGCTCAGCTGATAATAGAACTACTGCTGCTGCCTAAGAAAGATTACTGTTAGCATTTTGGAAAAGGCAGCAGAGTGACCTCTCTTCCTGAGAGCCAAAGACCCAAAGTGTCTGACAGCTTTGCTATTAGATTTTTTTTTTTCTTCTTGTTCTTTGTCTCCACACCTGGGATTCAAGAGGCATTAAAGCACTTAAAGCCAAAGGAGCTATCATCTCCATGGAGCTTTTCACATTAGGCTCTACCACTTAGCAATTAATTAGATTATGACTGATTATTATTTACTTTTCCTGTCACTTCATTCTACCAATAGAAGCATACACCATCCTCCCAAAGAGTATTTCTGTTTATTTGTACAATCATCTTCACTTTTGGTGAATGTTAGATTTCAATGAAACATGATGAATAGCTGTGATGCCTATAACCAACACTGATGTCAGTGAAAAGAAAGGCAGAAAGGCAAAATAACTAAAGAATTATTTTTTGCTTCCTGCAGAGATTACCCCAGTATCAGGGGCTGACATTTTGTCAGTTTCATTAAGTATAAGTTACATATAATAAAGCTCACCAATTTAAAACACGTAACTTGATGAGTTTTGACATGTGTATACCACCACTACCACAAGCATGATACGGAACATTCCTTTCACTCTACACCCCTTTGTAGTAAATTTCCTCCCTTCACAACTTGGCCTCAGCAACAACTCCTGTGATTGCTATCAGTATAGTTTTGTTCTCTTAAGAAATTCCTATCGATGGAATCATACAGCATGATGTATTATAATTGGCCACTTTCACCTGGCACAATACTTTTGAGCTTCATCCATGCTGTTACATGTTAGTTAATTCGTTTTTATTAATGAATTGAATCTATTGTATGTTTAAACCACAATTTGTTTATCCACTGACCGACTGATAGAAGTTGCATTTGTTCTCAGTTAGAAACTATTATGAATAAAGTTGCTATGAGCACTTTTGTGCTCATTTTCTGAAGGAATGTATGTGTTTCTCATAGGTAGAAATCTAGGAGTGGAATTGCTAGGTCATATGGTAAGTGTATGTTTAACTTTATAAGAAACTGATGGCCGGGCGTGGTGGCTCATGCCTGTAATCCCAACACTTTGGGAAGCCGAGGAGGCCATCCACTTTGGATCACCTGAGGTCAGGAGTTCAAGACCAGCCTGACCAACATGGTGAAAACCCGTCTCCACTAAAAATACAAAAATTAGTTGGGTGTGGTGGCAAGCGCCTGTAGTCCCAGCTACTCAGGAGGCTGAGGCAGACGAATCTATTGAACCTGGGAGGCGGAGTTTGCAGTGAGCCGAGATCGCGCTACTGCACTCCAGCCTGGGTGACAGAATGAGACTCCGTCTCAAAAAAAAAAGGCTAAACTATTTTCCAAGCAGTTGTATCACTTTTCATTCTCACCAGCAGTGTATGAGACCATTCCACCTCCTCACCAACTCTTGGTGTTGTCCGTCTTTTGGATTATAACCATTCCAGCAGGTAGCAGAAGTATCTCATTGTGGCTTTTTTTTCTTTCCAACTTTTATTTTAGGTTCAAGGGGTACATGTGTAGGTTTGTTACAGGGGCAAATTGCATGTCGTGGAGATTTGGTGTACAGATAATTTTGTCACCCAGGTAATCAGGTGATAATTTGTCACCTATTGGGTAATAGTACCCACTAGGCAGTGTTGCAATCCTCACTCGCCTCCCACCCTGCGCCCTCAAATAGGTCCCAGCGTCTATTGTTCCCTTCTTTGTGTCCACGTGTATTCAACATTTAGCTCCAGTTTATAAGTGAGAACATGCGGTACTTGGTTTTCATTTGGTTTTCTGTTCCCCCATTGATTCACTTAGGATTAGGCCTCCAGTTGCATCCACTTTGCTGAAAAGGCCACAATCTCATTTTTTATAGTTATATAGTATTACATGATGTATATGTACCACATTTTCTTTATCCAGTGCACTGTTGATGGGCATCTAAGTTGGCTTTATATCTTTGCCATTGTGAATACTGCTGCAACAAATATATGCAAGCATCGCATTTTCTTACTAATGATGTTGAATACTCTTTTATGTATGTATTGGCCATCTGTGAAATGTCTGTACAAATATTTGGCCCGTTTATTCAGGAGACTTTCTTATTATAGAATTATAAGAGTTCTTTATGTACTCTGTATGTAAGTACGTATCAGGTACATTTTGCAAATATTTTCTCTCGGTAAGTGTCTTGACATTTTGTTTCTATAAGAGTCTTTTGAAGAACAGAAGTTTATCAGTTTAATGAAGTTTAATTCCTCATTTTTTTCTTTTATACTGTGTTTAAGAAATTTTTGACCAACACAAAGTCATAAATATTTTCTATTTTTTTCTGGAAGTTTTATACTTTTAGCTCCCACATTTAGGTCCTTAATTTTGAGTTATAGTTTTGTATAGTTATAGTTTTGTCTATACAAAACTATATAGTGTGAAGTAGGGCCCATATTCTCTATTTTTTTTTTTTTTTTTTACAACTGACTATCTAATTCTTACAGCACTATTTGTTAAAAAGCTTATACTTTTTCATTGAATTGCCTTTGCATCTGTCAAAAATCTTTTGACTATATATGTGTAGATCTCTATTTCTGGACTCTCTATTCTGTTTCATTGATCTATGTGCCTATCCTTATGCAAACAGCACACTCTCTTCATTATTGTAGCCTTATAGTGAGATTTGAAATCAGATAGTTCACATTCCCCACTTTTTTCTTTTTCAAAATTGTTTTGACATTTCCAATTCCTTTGCTTTTCTATATGAGTTTTGAAATAAGCATGCTGTCAATTTCTGCCAAAATGATCTGCTTAAATTTTGATCAGGATTACATTTAACTTGTAGATCAATTTGAAAATTTACATCTCAATAATATTGAGTCTTCTAATTCATAAGCATGAAATGTCTCTCCATTATTAAAATCTGTTTAACTTTTTTCAGTAAAATTTTAAAGATTTCACTTTATAGATTTTGTACATATTTCAAGAAATTTTTCCCTAGAAAATTCATTATTTTGGTGCTACGATTTTGCTATTCGAATTTTCTAATTATCTGTTCCTATTATATAGAAATGCAATGGGTTTTTTTATGTTGACCTTGCATTTTGTGATATTGCTGAGCTCGTTTATTAGTATTAGTTGTGGGGTGGGTTTTTCAAATAATTTTTAAGGTATTCTACATAGATCGTGTTGCCTTAAAAAGATTTACATTTTTCTTACCAATTTGTGTGATTTTTCAAAATCCATATATTATTGCACTATGAAGGACCTCAACTACAATGTTGACTAGAAATGAAGATATATCTCCTTGATTTGTTCCCAATTTGGGAGGAAAAGATTCAGTCTTTCACCATTAAGATGCTGTTAAAAATTATTTTTATAATACTGAATATTTATATCAGATTGAAAAAGCTATCTTACTATTCCCAGTTTGCTGAATTTTAATGACAAATGGGTTTTGAATATTGCCAGATGCTTTCTCGTAATCTATTCAGATGATAACATGGATTTTCATTTTTTAGTCTGTTCAAATGGTGAATTACATTGAGTGCTTTTTGAAATGTTGAAGACACTTTGCATTCTTAAAATAAACATCATTTGGTAATGATATATTATACTTTTCTATACATTGTTAAATTCAATTTGCAAATATTTTGTTAAAGACTTTTTAATCTATAGCCATGAATGATATTGGTCTGTTGTTACCATTTCTGATCATATCTTGCCTGGTTTTGATATCAGAGTAAAGCTAGCCTCAACAACATAAATTGGAAAATTTTAATTTTAGTTTTCTGAAAGAATTTATGTAGAATTGGTATTATTTCACTTATGAAATTTTGATAGAATTCAGCAAGAATACCATCTGGGTGAAGTATTTTCTTTCTGAGGAGGTATTTGACAACAGATTAAAATTTTTAAGTAGATACAGGACAACCTACTTCTTTAGTGAACTTTGGAAATTCATGCCTTTCAAGAAATTCGTCCACATTATTCAAGTTGTCATATTTATTGTCATAAAGATGTTCATAATATTTTCTTGCTACCTTCTTTATCTCTATAGTATTTCTGATATTAACAATTTATTTTTTACTGATCTGTGTAACTAGAGGATTACTATTATTATTTGTAAAGAACCAACTATTAACTTCATTAATCTTACTTATTACTTTTTAACTTTCATTGATTACTGTTCTTATCTTTGTTTTTCTTCCTCTATTTACTTTGGATTTTGATTTCTCTTCAGTTTTAGTCTCTTTAGGTAAACATCTAGATTCTTTAGAGAACTATCTTTATTTAAGTAATAAATCAATGACATAATTTTCCTCTAAATACTGCTTGAGTGATATCCCACAAATTTGAACTGCTTTGTTTATATTTTTAATAAGTTACATATTTTCTGATTTCTCTAGCAAGTCTATCTTAGATCCACGGGTTATTTAGAAGTGTGTTACTTAATTTCAAAGTATTTGGGATTCATTTCTAATTTATTTCTGTTTTTAAAAAAGAACATATTTTGAATGATTTCAATTCATGCCTTTATTGAGACTTGTTTTGTGGCTTAGAATATTTTATATCTTGATAAATATTCCACTTGAAAAGAATATTTATTTTGTTGTTTTTAAACAGAATGTTATGTAAATGCCAATTAGGTCAAGTTAATTAATAACATTGTTCAAGTTTTTTATATCTTTACAGATTTTCTTTGTACTTATTAACTCAATTACTGAGAGGGATCATTGTGAATTTGTCTATTTTTCAAATCTCAGTTTTTGTTTCGTGTTTTTGAAACTCTGATATTGGATATCATGTGCAATATGTCTCTTTATTCCTAGTAATATGCTTTGCTATGAAATCTGATATAAATATAGCCAGTCTAACTTTCATTTGATTTGTATTTGTACAGTATATCTTTTACTACCTTTTTTATTTACTTTGATCCCATCTGGGTCTTCATATTTAAAATGGAATGTCTTTTAGACAGCATAGAGAAGAATCTTATGTGGCAATCTCTGCCTATTATTTGATACATTTAAAACATTTATATATAATGTAATTACTTATATGACTGAATTTAAGTCAACCAACTTGCCATTATTTTTTGTCCCACCTCTTCTTGGTTCTTCTGCCTTTTTTGGCGAACTGTGTAGTTTTTGTTTCTCTATTCTATTGCTATCGTTTTCTTATTAGTTATACTTCATATTTTGGTATTTTTTAAATAGTTCTCTCAGATTTCCATAATGTCTATTTTTAAACATTGTATCATATAACTTTACCACAGTATACTTATATTACCCCACTTTCTTCCTTTGTGGTATTGTGGTCATACATTTTATCACTACATATGTTATAGCCTCCACATTGTCATTATTATTTCTTATTTCTGCTTTAAACACTCAGCTATCTTTTTTGTTCGTTTGTTTGTTCTGAGATGGAGTCTTGCTCTGTCACCCAGGCTGGAGTGCAGCGCCACCATCTCGGCTCACTGCAAGCTCCGCCTCCCGGGTTCACGCCATTCTCCGGCCTCAGCCTCCCGAGTAGCTGGGACTACAGGCGCCCGCCACCTCGCCCGGCTAATTTTTTGTATTTTTAGTAGAGATGGGGTTTCACCGTGTTAGCCAGGATGGTCTCGATCTGCTGACCTTGTGATCTGCCCGCCTCAGCCTCCCAAAGTGCTGGGATTACAGGCGTGAGCCACTGCGCCCAGTCAACACTCAGCTCTCTTTTAATGCACCTTAAAACAATTCACACAGAAGGCTTTTACGTTTACCCTCATATCTACTATTTCAATTGCCCTTCATTCTTTTATATGACTCCAAATTTCCACATAGTATCTTTTTTCTTCTGTCTGAAAAAATTTCCTTCAATATGTTTTTACCATACCTAACTGCTGATAGTAGATCCTTTCAACTATCAGTCTGAAAAAGTCCTTATTTTATTTCATTTTTGAAAACTATCTTTGCTGGCCATAGAAATCTCAGTCTACGTTTTTTGTTTTAGTTCATTGCATTGCTCCTTATCTTTTAGCTTGCTTGGTTACTCAAAGGAAGCCTGATTTCATTGCTATCAAAATTTAGCATCTGTATGTAACATGCTTTTTCTCTCTGGCTGCCTTTTAAATTTTCTCTTTATCATTGGTTAACAGAAATGGGATGTACCTTATCACAGTTTACTTATTGTTTCAGTAAACTGTGAATATATAGTTTTAAATAAATCTGGAAAACATTTTGACAGTTATCTTTTCAGGGATTTTTTCTGTTCCCTATTTTCTCTCTGCTTTTTCTCATAATCCAGTTAAACATACGTTAGGACCCCGCATATTGTCCCACAACTTACTAATACTTATGTTATTTTCTTGTTCAATTTTTTTTCTGTGTTTCACTTTTGATGTTTCTCTTGCTGTTTTCAAGTTAATACTCTTTTCTTCTGCAATGTGTAATCTTGCATTAATCCCATTTAGTGTATTTATTTTTAATTCTGGATCTTGAATTTTTATCCCTAGAAGTTTCATTTGGACCTTTTATATATCTTTCTCTCCTTATCATTATAAACTTTTCATCTGCCTCTGAAATATACATTACATTTATACTCTTTTTAAGTTCTTATCTGCTAATTCTATCATCTCTGTTCTAAGACATTTTCTTCTGGTTACAGTATGTATAATACATACTAATACCATACTACTACATACTACATGGTATATTATATACTATAATGTATAATATATAATAGTATTATTTTTCAACTTCCTTGAATGTCTTGAAATCTTTAACTGAATGGTTGGCACTGTGAATTTTATATTGATTGGTATGGGATTTTGTTGTATTTATTTACATATTGTTGGTCTCTGTTCTGGGAATTAGTTAAGCTACCTGAAATCGGTTTGATCATTTTTAGGCTTTCTTCTAAGCTTCATTAAAGTGAGCCTAAAAAAGCTCTTAGTTCAGGGCTAATTTGACATAACTATTGACAAAATATCCTATACTGAGGACTCCATATAATGAACTCTATACTGTAAGGTTTTTCTACTCTTGAAATAGAAACTTCCCTAACTCGGTGTGAGCTTTATCTTTGTCCTACCAACTTCTTTCTAGTTTTCTTTTTTTTTTTTTTTTCTCTTCCCCTAAACTAGAATAGTTTTCTCCCATGCATGCACAAATCAGTACTCAGCCAAAGACTCAACAGAACCCTTCTGCTTATTTCCAAGGCTACTTTGCTATGCATCTATTTTTTGGCCCCCAAATTCTAGCCACATTGTCCTCTGCAAAATCCCAACTCTGACCTTTCAACTCAGCCAAGCTGATGGCTTCTGTTGCAGTTCTGCTTTCTAACAGAACTGAAAACTCTCTTCAGGCAGTCAAGTGGGGCAATCATAGGGCTCACCTAATCCGTTTTCTTTCTCTCCATTATCACCGTCTGTGCTGCTTTTTTCTAAACTAAGTTGTTGTGTTATTTGTCCTGTTTTCTTTTCGTTTAAGGTGGGATGGTAAATATGACACCGCACTTTTTCATGCCAGAAGTAAAAGTCTCGGCCGGGTGCGGTGGCTCAAGCCTGTAATCCCAGCACTTTGGGAGGCTGAGACGGGCGGATCACGAGGTCAGGAGTTCGAGACCATCCTGGCTAACACGGTGAAACCCCGTCTCTACTAAAAAATACAAAAAACTAGCCGGGTGAGGTGGCGGGCGCCTGTAGTCCCAGCTACTCGGGAGGCTGAGGCAGGAGAATGGCGTGAACCCGGGAGGCGGAGCTTGCAGTGAGCTGAGATCCGGCCACAGCACTCCAGCCTGGGCGACAGAGTGAGACTCTGTCTCAAAAAAAAAAAAAAAAAAAAAAAAAAGAAGAAGTAAAAGTCTCAGTATGTCTGTTTTTAATACAGCAACATCTGATAATAGCTAGCCAGAAAAACGATACATCTGCACTCAGGTATATTTAATAGACACTCAAGAGTATTAACTCAATATTCAGTTCATACTGTTTTGTGTATAATTTGATACAAATTTCTGAAGTAGTAGGTCCCTGAAAAAAAAAAAGAAAGAAAAATAATTTGATGCAAATACACAGGATTGATATATCTCAGGCCAAAGTTGGCTACCAAAATGAGGAAAGATTGAAATTTCCTTTAATAGTTCTTTTGCTTTCTTTTGGTAATATTATGATGCCAAACTAAATTACAAGTTGTAACAATTTTGTTAAAACCAACATGTTATTCAAAGTGTCACGTCTAATTTTATTTACTATTTCCTTTTAATATATTTATTAAGTATCACCTATGTGCAAAGCAGTATGTTAACTACTAGGAGAGCACAGGGGAATAAACTAAACATAATCTCGCCCAGAAGCAGCTTAGGGTATAATATCATTCTAATATAAAGCAGAATAAAATAAGTCCTATGACAGAAATAGATGGAAATTGCTATGAGCATACAGAGAAAGAAATGATTACTCTAACTTGAAGAAAAACAGCTAATATTTATCGCATGTTTTCTATGGTTAGAAATTTGAAATGCCTCATGTGTATTATTATATTTAATCCTCAAATATACTCTATGAGGTAGATGCCTTTAATATCTCCTTTTTACCATAAGGACACTGAGACTGGAGAGAGTAAATTTCCCAGAGTCACGGAGTCAATCAATGGTACATTCAGAGTTTGAACTCAGATAATCTGACTCTAAAGTCCATATTCTTAACCACTAATTAGAATAGAAATATCCCACAAATATTATAATTGAGCTGGGACTTGAAGGATGAGTTTGGTTTGTGCAGATGGGAAGGAAAATATTTCAGGCTTAGGAAACAGCATGGGCAAATAAAAATACTGATATACTAAAGGTGTGGAATTACATGACTGAAGTTCAAGGAACAGAAATACTTGGGGAGTGTTGTTGCAAAGCTATATATTGTGATGACCCTTGAACACACAAAACAGAATGAATCATCCTTGTTGTCTGTAATTATGCATTTACTTAGGTATTAGTTTCTGTGCTAAAACTAATGACTTTATAACCTTTGAAAATTTCAAACCACAGCCTGATATTTAAACAGAAAAAGTAACATGTTATACAGAAAATGTAATATGTTGCTCGCTCAGGATGTGCTACAGCGGAAAACTAAAGATCTTGACATTTTTTAGCTTCAGGCAACTTCAATTAATGTACAACAAAAGATACAGAAATAATAAAGCTAACTTAATCCACTTAAAAAGAGATGTTTAAAAAGCAGAAAAATTATAAACAAATGAAACGCTTGCTAAGCCAGTTAAAAAATAAACCATAAATGATTTATTATATTGGGAATTGGGTGGCACTTTTTACTTTAAGTGTGTAGTTTTGACTCCGTGTTTTGAATTTTTTTCCTTATCTTCCAGTTTTGAAAGCATATTGCCTCACGTTTGCTCACGTTTTCAACAAGAAGATACAAACGATTTTGAGATTGAAGTAAGACAAAAAGAATTTTATTTCAGATGACTTTCGTTTTTCCCATGAAGACCACTCTTAGTGATGATAATAATTATTTGCATTTGAATGGTACTTCACAAGTTAGATATAAAAAGTGCTTATTTCTTATTTAATTCTTAGAAAGAATGTATATATCCTCATTTACATGTCAAAAGAGGTTGAGGTGACTTACTTTATTGTTCTAAGCTGGCAAATAGTAAAAATGGAACACAAATATAGAAATTCTGACTTCATATTCTGTTCTCTCTCTCTCTCTCTCTCTCTCTCTCTCTCTCTCTCTCTATCATAATCTTTCTTCACAGCATTCCCAACAAAAAATAATGCAGGAATTTCTAAAATAGAACTTTTGAAATAACAAAATCTGGCCAAGGCAGAGAAAAGAGAGTTCTAATTTCTGCCAGTTGGCGTGCAATGAGGAGACAGTCAAGCATGTAGCCTGGAAGACATTTCAGAGAATGCCATTTGGATGCATGACATAAACATCACCAAAAGCAACTGACTTAATCATTGGGACCATGAGGGTACTAATGGATACAGTTCTTCTAAAACATACTACATGAAGATGATGTAAAAAGTCAATGTAGTCCCAACCCTGCAATTGAAATCTGCCATGTAAGCAACATATTATGTATTTATCAGAAAACATTATTTAGTATCTATTATGGGCAAATCCTGGAATGGATACTGTGAAAGAAAGAAAGAAAGAAAGAAAGAAAGAAAGAAAGAAAGAAAGAAAGAAAGAAAGAAAGAAAGAAAGAAAGAAAGAAAGAAAGAAAGAAAGGAAGAGAGAGAAGGAGAGGAAGAAGACAGAGAAAGGAAGAGAAGAAAGAAAGAAGGAAGGAAGGAAGGAAGGAAGGAAGGAAGGAAGGAAGGGAAAGAAAAGAAAAAATATTCCCTTTCTACAAGAAAATTACAAACTAGTAGAGAAGCTACAATATGTACACAAGGAATTGCCATGCCAGATGATATGTTACCCACATGGTAGGAATGTCACAAGATAAACACAAAGGAAGAACTAAGCTCTTCTGACTGACATAATTAGGCAAGGAATAATGAAACTAGCCAGCCCTTTGCTTTACCTTGAGATAAGGAAACAATTCTATGAGAGAAATATCAGGATTATGTACGGGGTATGTGTTTGAACAAAGATAAAGTGTGGCTCTGGGAGAGCATGGTGGTCTCCTTCAGCTGAAAAACCAGAAATCAGAGTTCAAGGCTGCTAAAGTATCTGGACCTTCTAGGGATAAATACTAGAGATAAGAGAAATACAGAGGCAGGCTTTACAAGTCTGTGAGTGCTTGGGCTAACGTGGATGCTGTATATTTGCAAAGACTGACTCGGTGAAGCCTAAAAAAAAAGTTCCTATGGGATTGAGAAAATAGTAGGAATACTAGAGGTTACACTGTGTTGAATGACAGAATTCTCAACAAGAGTATAAAGATACAATAACCACCTGTTTTAGGGAGAAGGGCCATGATCTCAATAAAAGCTACTCTAGATCCACCTTAATAAAACCTAAACCTCAATATAATAAGATAGAGCTACCAGTACATTAACTGATTTCCAGAACATTATTTAGCAATCTTCGAAAGATGTGAGAGCCCATAAGTCATACTCTTTACGAGCATCATCTACAACATCCAGTAAACAATCAAAACTTATGAGACATGAAAAAAATGTACAAATGTAACCTCCATAATCAAGAAAAAAAGCATTTGATAGACACAAATCTTGAAGTGAACCAAAAGTTGGAAAGACAAAAATTTTAAAACAATTGTTATATTTATATTCAAGGGCATAAAAGAAAAGATGAACATAACAAGGAAACAAATGGAAAATCTCAGCATAAAAATGTAAATTGTTCAAAATCAAAATTATAGACATGAAAAGAACAATATTTGAAATATAATTATCGATGTGCTAAACAGCTATTGGAGATAAGAGATTCAGCTTAACTTAAGAGAGCATCATAGAAATTGTTCAATCAGACAATATGATGAAAGAAAAACTATAGAGTATTAGTAACTTGTGGGACACTTAAAATCACACAATGTGTGTTTAATTGGAGCTTCAGAGGGAGAAGAGAAACAATAATGGGGAAAATGTTTTGAAGAAATAATTGTTAAAATTTCCAACATTTGGTGAAGAGACGTCAAAAAAGTTCTTCAAACTCTAATTGCGTTAAATACAAAGAAAACCACACCTAGCACATTGTGTCAGGGCTCCACACAATCACCTTTCGGCTCAGTGTTTTCCTGGAAAAACTCACAGGACTCAAAAACGCTGTTATGGTTTATGACAGAGAAAGAAACATACTGAAATCAGCAAAGGGGGCCAGGCCCGGTGGCTCACGCCTGTAATCCCAGCACTTTGAGAGGCCGAGGCAGGTGAATTACGAGGTTAGGAGTTCAAGACCAGCCTGACCAACATAGTGAAACCCCATCTCTACTAAAAATACAAAAAATTACCCAGGTCCACACCCTAGCTGAGGCAAGAGAATCGCTTGAACCCAGAAGGCAGAGGTTGCAGTGAGTGGAGATCAAGCCATTGTATTCCACCCTGGGCAATAGAGCGAGACTCCGTCTCAAAAAAATAAAAATAAAAATCAGCAGCAAAGGGAAAAGGCACATGAGCAAAGTATAAGAGAAACTAAGCACAAGCTTTCATGTGTCCTCTCCCAATGGCATCACACAAACACCTACTCTCCTTCCAGCAATGATGTATGACAACATATGCAAAGTGTTGCCAACCAGGGAAGTTCACTGAGCCTTGCTGTCTAGCATTTTTGAGAGGTCAGTCATGTGTGAATGTAGCACCCGCATGACTGACTTCAGTTATTCAGAGTCTAGGCCCCAGACCAAAATAGGCCTTCATCATCAATCACATTGTTAGCACAAATTATTAGACTAAACTGTATCTCATGGCCCAAGGCCTCAGGCAGAGAAAACACTCTTATAAGGCAGAATATTCCAAGGTCTCAGAGCTCAACTCTCAGAAGACAACCAAAGGTCAATCCTGAAAGCAGGCCTTTCTTGGGAATGCGAAGGATTTGAGCAACTCAGGCCTGATGAGTTAACCTTTTGCTAGAGTCCAATCCCCAGCCCTTTGGTCTATGCTCTCTTACAGTCAAATGATCCAAGTTTTTGGAGCATTTATATTTAACAATACATTTATTTTTAATAAGAGACAGCAATAATATTAGTATGAATATGTGTATTGTTGGAGGAGCCAGTGTAGGTAGAAATTGACATAAAACCACAAATAATTTATCCTGTAAGGCCATTTCATACGTGTTCTAATTTTTGTACTTATTTGGTTATCTGCTTCCCCTTAATCTACTGTTACTTGTGTCTTGTGATAAACCTGTAAATAAAAACTCATAGAAAAAAGCTGACAGCTGAATTCAATTCTTCCTCAGACCACTCAGTTTCCATTAGTATTGCATCATCTGGAGGCTTTAATTGGATTTCTCAATACATTTGATCATCATTATAATCAGTATTATAATCAGTAGATAATCATCATTTGATCACTATTATAATATTACTTATTTATATAAGATAGTTTAATCTTACCAGCAAAACCAATGTTACACCACATTGAGGTACGTTTATGATATAATTCAGTTGCATCACAGAACAAACCAGCAAGAATTATAGAGGTATTTGCTATGCCTTCCCAACAGAATTGGCCCTTGCCGATATACAATATATTATATTACAAGCTTCATTACAATTGGCCATGGTTCAGTAATCTCTGTGTTCCAAGTCAGTTGTGCAAAGCAATTTATTCTGTCTTAGATCACAAGTTTGTATTAAACTGCTTATCATGTGCTATAGTATAGCAAGGACCCCTTTTCTTCTATAGGAAAGACAAGGTGGCAATCAGAATATTTCCCATCTCTGCTAATTGTACTGCAGGATATGTCCCATTCTGATCTATTCTTGGCATCCAGGAAGTCGTAGTTATCAGTGTAAATTACCCACACCCTGGAGAAATTTTATAAATTTCAAGGTCCATAAGATTCCATAATTGTGCCTTTTGAGTCTCAGCAGCTATGATGGAGCGACATTAACCTATGGCCACGTCAGCCTCTATGTGTATTAAAATAGTCAAGAGGCCTTGTTGGGTCAGGGGTACCAGCACTTTCCAAGTACTTAGTCCTGTTATTCATCATTATTTGTTGAATCTGCCTGACCACTTCGCTAAAACTTTATCTTTTCAGGCTAACTCCTATCCCTTGTTTTCTCCCTGGAAGATAATTTTCTCTGATCTGTTAACTCTAGTTTATGAGCATTTTTCCCTTAAAAAGGCAATTCCTCATTACAAGTGAATTCAGCTTGTCTTACAATACCTAGACTATTATCTATCTGCCTAAAGTCTTTTGCTTTTGGTGGGTCAGTGTTGTTTAATCCACCATGCATGTTGTTGGTACTGTGTTCTGTTGGCTTAACTGAAGTTAGGATACATGTTTTAAACCCCCAAAGTGTTTAATTCTTTATGATAGAGTTAGATGAGTGGCAGTCACACTTAGATGTAATTTCATCGGGATATGCAATAAGTCTCCCATAAACTTCCTTGTCTCAATATAGGGCTGCTTCCCAGGGGAATTAGGACTCAAAACATAAAGCCTACTACTTTATTCTCATCATAAATCCTTTGTCTTTTTACATTCTGTTTAACAGTTTTCCTCCCACAAAAATAAGGATGATATGTCTTTGTACACAGCACATTATAGCATATCAGGCATGTAGATACTGTATTTTGTCCATCATAACCATGGCCCATCCTAAGCATTTGGTCATCAACGTTTATAGTTGCACAGTGTTCAGTCTTCTGGAAGCTGTATATCACATCATTTGATGATCTGGCAGGGAGTAGTTTGTGATAATTTCTTCCTAAATAATGTCCTTTGTAACTGGAAAAATAAAAGTCAAGACACTGGCAAATTATTAGAATTCCACTCAGCCACCAACAACTGGCCCATTTGATCTTTATCGTATCATTTGACCAAAAGTCTCCCAGAGCAATGCCGCTCAGGTTTGCAGGCTTCCAGTCCATCTCATCAAGGTCCGAAAGCAGGGCTGGTCTTGACAACTACAGGAATTCAGCATTTTAAGTGTCTGGTATAATTGTGCTAAGAGACATTCTTTTGCCCTGAGCCTCTCACAAGGTATCAATATAATATTGAATTTCCCTCAAGCATAATCCATTTATTCATTCCTCTGCCCTCAGTCACTATTTCCCCTTCTCTCAATTTGTCATGAACTTGAACCTAAACATTTCCACAGTCGGAGGGAACATGAAGTTTAGCCACTTTGCTGGAAGAAATGTCAGTCTAGCAATGTCTCCTCTCCAACCATTCCCATTCATTTAGAGTAGAATTACACAGGTTCAGAATAGTGGGCTGTCCTGACCACTAGGCAATAAAGCTGCATTCACTGTCATCCCAATTTTGCCAGATGGGGTGAAGAGACAATTCATTCCTTCAGATACTTACGAATTTTACCAAAAATGTTTAAAGACATATAGTTTCTTGCTTAGGGGTTATGCCTGTGTGTGACATTCACAGTTGAGGCCCTGGTCTTGTAACCACTGTACCAGGTAGGGAAAAAGAAAGTTGCAGGGATGTGGGAAGAATTGTATTGTCATACCAGCACCATCTCCTACCCGCTATTCCTCACATTCCCTACAAAAGTAAAAAAAAAAATAACAAAACAAAAAAAACTAGGTAGTGTGGACCCTTTCTTGGCTCCCTCATGTTGAGTGTGCATACACACTTGTTAAATTTTGTACGCCAGCCCTTCATGCTTTTATCTCCTCCCATGTTAGGCCAAGAAAAGTTTCAACAGCTTTCCTGATTCTCTATCAAATCACTGCTCTGAGGATAATATCGAATACAGTATTTCAATTGGTGTCTCTTTTTCCATAAGTGGCCACGACAGGCTATAAAGTGTATCTCTTGAATACACCTCAGCAATTCACCTTGCTCCAGTATCTTCTGTCCCAGTTACTATATGGTGTTTTGAGTATTTGCATCTACCACCCAGTCCAGAGTAAGGATCTGTTCATTTTAGGAGCCACTTATATCCTCCTGTATTTACTGGTACTAGTCAGATGTAATCTAGTTGCCTGCTATGTCCAGGGACTTCCTCTGCACCATGGCCATCTATAGTCTCTGTCTCTCTTCTTGGCAGATAGGACATCTCACCATGTTGGCGTTTTGTGCTTCAGTCAGGGCAAGAAGAATATGTCAGGGGTCGGCCCTGTCTGCATTTCTGCAGCTCTCCAACGTTCATTCTTTCTATGGACCCAGGTAGCCACCTCAAGCAAGTGCACCAGGATGTCTACTTGCAGATTCTAGTCACCTTCCACTCCAGGAAAGAAGCTCTTCTGATAGGCATTGACATGTTCTACTTTAATTCACCTCTTAAATTCCCACGGTGATTTCCATTGAGCCATGCTCCCTGTGGCATCTATTTAATTGTCCAGTTTTCTCCATGTTTCAGTAAGTCAGGGACATTCTAGTAGAGGTTCCAAGGATTGGATATGGAATAAATTGAAATATGGGCAATTATAATGAAAAGCTATAAATAGTTTACCAACATTCTTAAAGTAAAACTTTTAATACTAGATTGAGCAATAACCTGTAGATAAATCTTCAGGCGAACAAGGCACCCTGACACCCGATAACTGAAAACCGGACATATCTCTTCATATTGAGTGTTTAGTTGAGTGCATGGCAAACTCCATGTCTGATAAATTGTACAAGCTGTAACTCACCAACGTATTATTTTCATGATGATGTCAGAGTCTTAAATTAATGACAATTGAAATTCAAGCAAACAAAATGCAGTTCTAACCTCAATCATCTGGAACACAACAAATCTATAGTAAGAAGAAGTCATATCTTATCATCAAACACACATTCTAAAGACCAAAGTTCTTAAAATTTTGAGAGAACACTTCATACTCTTTTTCTAAGAAGGAGGCTTACTCATTTTATACAAACTTGTAACCTGGCCCATGGCAGAGTAAACACAATAAATTAAAAAGAGGAATGGCACCATTAGTAGCTGATGCTTACTGGAGAAATATAACAGTTTAAAACCTGAGTAAAGAATAAATTAGAAAAATAATTGTAAGAAATAAAACTTTAAGAATTTAAAAATTTAAATTTAAGAATTTAAAAAACAGAAATACAGAACAATTTATTGAGTAGTAAAACACTTTGTACTTAAAGAAAATAACAAAATATCAAAAGGGTAAAATTTGTGGTTTAATAAATTAATATCATCAATATCATTAGAAAATAAGCAATTTATATGGGAGCTAAGTTTTGGCATTTAAATGAATAAGTTTTAGTAACTTAGAGGGTGTACTTATATGCACTCCACCAGTCAGAGGATCGTGCACTACTTTATATATATGTCGATTTAATTCACACACAACACACATGTGCATTCACACACTGCACAAACACACTCTGAAAAATTCATTGACTATCAAGCCATGATAAGAAAATGTATCCTCAAGTTATAAATATCATTTATTTTCTGAATCATGAAAAATATTTTTTTCTCTTTCGGAAACCTATGTCAAACATATCTTTGCATCTTATATTCTGGAAAAGATGGCAGATATCTTAGAATTAAAGAAAAATAAGATATTGAATTTTTAAAGAATTGATAAATTTTAATACTAAGAAATATAGTGAGCATTTTAGTCTACATGGCAGAGGAAAAATATAACAGGCAACTCCAAACATTAGAGAATTATTAATAATTAATAGCCTATCAAGCTGTTAACAGCTCTTTGCCATAACACGTGAGGGTATACACAGTAGTTTATTATTGAAAGATCACCAACTGCTTATAACCAGGCTGTCAAGAATCATCACAACAAGAATTCTTTAATCATCTTCCAGAAAGGAGTCAATTCCCTGGAATTATAACTATTGCATAAACACTTTGTTTGCCTGAAAATACCCGTTTCACACTAATTTCTACTGAATGACTGTTGCTTTCCAGGTCCAGAGCTGGCTGCAGAGGCTAGATTGAGATATTCTAAGTGCCAAAGGCCCTGTTTCTGTTTGATAGATTTTTTTTTTCTCCTTAGGAACATAAAAATAAATAAATAATGATTATTAACAACTCAAAAAAAATTGGCCAGACTAAAGCTCATCAAGTTATCAGTGACATAACTAATGGAATAATCACATCATACCTGCAAATAAAGGTTGGCGATGTTTTTCGTCCAGAGTATTCATTACTATGCATTTATGTATTTGTTAAGGTACCTATCCAAGGTCTCTAATGGCATGAAATCAGTGAGACAGAATGCTACTGTGAGAGGTCAAATTCATTTCATCCAAGCAGCTCATTTCGCAAATGAGGAAACAGAGGCACACAAATGAGCCAAACCAGTGTGAGGATAAAGACACCCTCTCCTTCAGATCCAGGGTTCTTTCTGCCACATTAGTCTATCACTTTGAGAGCAGAATCAATATGCATTAAAAATCTGGTGTCTCAAAATCAATGCCTTAAAGGAGCCTGAAGAGTAGCACAAATAAGCGCACTGGACCACACAAGCTCAGTGCTAAATAGACTTAGGGATCCCTAGGGAATAATGGTGACAGCATTAAAAAAGAGCACATCATGAGTAAGAGGCAGTCATGACTCAGCTTCATCCACTTGTTGCCAGAAGGAAATGAGAGCCCGCCAGATCTCCTGAATTTTTAAGAGTTTGAAAATACAAATTTCCTAGTAATATCTCCAGATTTTTAAACATTGGCAATTTTGTTTAATGTAGAAAGACTCTAGGAAGGTAGCGGAGTAGGAAGCACCGGGAATCTGTTTCCCCATCTAAACAACAATTGTGCTAACAGAATCTGTCTGCTAAGTATTTTCTAACTCTGACATTTATTGAAAATTTGCAGCTTCCAGGGGAGGCCTGGATGGTCAATTGTGGGTTAAATGTGGTCAAATTCAAATGTGGTCAAATTCAGCTTTGAGCTCATCAGAAAATAGCAACTAACCCTTAGCTCCTACACTGCTGCAGGAAGCCTTGCACATATTCCCGAAGCAGCTTGTGAGAACAAGGGTGAACAATAAGGGCCAGGTGCGGTGGTTCATGCCTGTAATCCCAGCACTTTGGGAGGCCAAAGCGGGCAGATCATGAGGTCAGGAGATCCAGACCATCCTGGCTAACACGGTGAAACCCTGTCTCTACTAAAAGTACCAAATATATATATATACACACATATATATATGTGTGTATATATATATTAGCCTGGCATGGCAGCAAGCGCCTGTATTCCCAGCTACTAGAGAGGCTGAGGCAGGAGATTGCAGTGAGCTGAGATAACAACACTGCACTCCAGCCTGGACAACGAAGCGAGGCTCCGTCTCAAAAACAAGAGAATAAGAACCCTGTCCTCTAAATATTGGGGACCTGTGTTCTGATCACTGAGTGGTACTTCTGATCATGGAGGTACAAACAGGTGGGCAGCCATTGTTGCCCCTCCTCTCCACCATTGATTGTACCACTGCTGTAATCAATGGCGAAGAGGGGGCCAACAATCTCCCTCTTTCTGAAGAAACCGCTAGTGGATTTAAAGGGCTAGTCCCATTCCGCCCCCTTCATCTTTCTTTTTTTCCCCTTTTGGGACCCAGCCATTAAAGACTAAGACATTCAAAATCCAAGGTAAATACATGGTCATTTACAAAAGCTAGTGTTATTGTAACAATGGCTTGTAACTCCACCTTTTATTGTCTACATATTTTAAAAGACTAATCTATTTTTTAAAGAGCAATTACTACCATAAATGCTAGTGTTATTGCAACTTTGGTTTGTAACTCCACATTTTGTTTTCAACATAATTTAGGATTATGCATTATAAAATGTATTTTATAATACACTACAAATGCATTATAAAAATCATTAGTTTATGTTTTGGGACACACAATGAATAAAGATATAATTTTATGACATCAACAATAGAAAAGCATAGGGATGGAGGTGTGTAGGAGTGGAGTTCTTATATATTACTGAAGTTAAACTGTTATAAATTCAAATTAGAGTGTTATAACTTTAAGATGTTAAATGTAATCCCTTTGGTAACCACAAAGAAAAGTTATAGAATATTACAGCACAGGGAATGAGAAGGTAATTAAAGCTTTTCATGATGAAAAAAATCAGCTAAACACAAAAGAAGACATTAATGCTTGAAGTGAGATTTTGATAAAACTATGATATATGAAAATAGAAAAATGACAAACTAATCTATTTATTAAATATAAATGGATTAAACTTTCCTATTAAAAGATAAAGATTGGCAAAATAGATTTTTATAAATGAGTACATGATCAAACTATATGCTGTCTACAAGAGACTCACTTTAAATCTAACATGTAACATGAAAAGATGTTTAATATCACTAATCATTAGAAAAATGCCAATTACAGCCTCAATGAGATGTTTACCTCACACCCATTAGGATGGCTACTCTAAAAAAAAACACACACACACACAGAAAATGATAAATATTGGCAAGGATGTAGAGAAATTGGAATCCTTGGGCACTGTTGGTAGGCATGTAAAATGGCACAGCTACTGTAGAAAATGATAAGGCAGTTTCTTAAACATTAAAAATAAATTTGGCATGCAATATAGCAACTCCACTTTGGATATCCACAAGTAGATACCCCAAATTATTGAAAGGAGGGCCTCAAGGAGATATCTGTATGCCCATGTTCATAGCAGCATTATTTACAGTAGGTAAAACATAAAAGCAGCCTAAAAGTGTTTGTCCACAAATGAATGAATAAGCAAAATATGCTATACACATACAATAGAATATTATTCAAGCCTTACAAGGAAGAAAATTCTGTCTTGTTATAACGTGGATAAACTTTGAGGACATTATGCTATGTTGCTAAACGAAACAGAACAGTCACAATAGGAAAAATATTGTATGATTCCACATATAGGAGGTAACTAGAGTAGTCAAAAATCAGAGACTGAAAGTAGAATAGTAGATGCTGGGGCAGAGGAAGTAATGAAAAGCCATTGTTTAAGGGTTATAAAGTTTCAGTTTTGCAGGATAAAGGAGTTCTGGAGATGGTTGTACGACAATGTAAAGGTACTTAACACCATTGAATTGTATACTTAAAAATGGTTCAGATGGTAAATTTTATGTTATATGTACTTTACCACAATAAAAAACATTTTGAAAAGAAATGCAAACCTTGCTGTTTAAAGATATTTGTAACGCAAAGTCAGCCAGAGAGCTAGGAATTTATCTCTGATTTAAATAATTCCCTGCTTGTAATTGAACTCCTGCTGTTCTCTCTTCCTCCTTCTTAGTTCTACAGAACATTTCGTCTCTCACCTCTCCACTCATTGCACAAAGTTGTCCTGTTCACATGAGAGAATGTGGCTTATTCACATAATGCAAAGTGTTATAAATTCAACCCTCCTTTGTGTAACAATAAACAGATTCAATCCCAGCTTCTCAGGAGGGTGAGAGTTTACATGTAGGCCCCCAAAGTACCCCCCTTGAAGGCAGGCAATATAGAAAAAAGCTCTCTCAGCCCACAAAATAATGCACCACTAAATAATGCACAAAATAGACTGTGCATGGTAACTTGAAATACTTATTACCATACTGGCAAAATGTATAAAAAGCCAGAGAAAATCAAGCCACATCTCAGCCACGTTCTTTGGTGTTTCTTGGCCTCCGTATCTATTTCTTGATAAGCAAAAATGTTAATGCAGAGACATACTTCCTGCACAGTACAAGCAAAACTGGAGCAAAGTAAAAGTTTCAGAATCAATTCCTCCTCTTTCTGATGAACTTAGAGGTTAATTCTCTTTTAGATCTGGATTGAAAATAAAGTGGACGTTGAACTTTGATGAAATTTTCAACCACTGCATTCCGGGACCTCCACAAGCAAACATAGGACATTATTAATAGAGTAGATTAATGGAAAACAGGAAAAGTTATGGAGAAAAAAAGAATAAAAACAAGTTTATAATGCTTTATAGTAATTTGGATGCCCATTTCTGACTACAAGGTAAAAGTATTAGAGGGAAATATGTTCTTTGCTATCTTGAAAGTGTATGAAACTAAACTGAATGGGAACTCACAGACTAAGAAATACAAATAGTCAATAAAATATAAAAAAGGGGCAAGCTTGCTGTAATGAGAGATATACAAAATAAAATATTGTATCATGCTTCTCTTTTCAAATTTATTTTAAAAAGTTATTTAATGATAATCAAAAATTCTGGCAGGAATACAGGGAAACAGGTACAAATCGAGCATCCCTAATCCAAAAATCTGAAATTCAAAATGCTCCAGAATATGAAATATGTGGGTGCCAACCTGTTGCCACATGTGGAAAATTCCACACTTTACCTCATGCAATGGTTCACAGTCAAAACATGGGCTTATAACACACAGTTTATTCAGCGGCCTCAAAAGAAAAAAATCCCAGCCAGCCTCCTCCATTGTGGTATCTTTTCCACACAAATCCAGATACCCTCACACAAACACACCCACAAATGGTAATAAATGGCACAGGTAGAGGCTGAATATTAATAATGGCAGGCTCCCCATGATGCCCCACATTGTGCCAAGACCTGCATGCATTACACCGTGGGTTTTTGGTAATTCTCTGCTCTGTAGTGTATATTGTTGAAAATGTCAAAAAGGTCCACAGATGCCCCTATTAGTAACTTATTTATTTAAAAAAGAAAGCATTTATGTTTATACTACTTCATACTACTTGACAACTGTTTTACTCATCCTCCAACTGAAATTCTCATCAAAAATAATTGTGCCATATACTTTCTCCCAAACGTTTCTTCATTAATTCAGCCACGTGACCATGATATTTTTAGGTCAATGAAGAGTAAATATAAAACCACGTTTCTGAACAGCATGCTAGTAGCAGGGAACACAAGCATGGGTGTAGAAGGTTTTCAAAAGGAGTTTATCATAAAGACTGCCACATAGGCCATTACCAATGCTAGGAACACAGTGACCAAAGACACAGTTGTGCATGCCTGGCATGATCTCTGGCCTATGACTGTATTCCATGATGATGATGATCATGAACAAGGTGGTGACTTTGAAGGATTCCATGTCAGGCACGAAAAAAATTATGTCTGGCCTCCTTACATAAACAAAACAATATACACCTTCAGAGTCCATCAGTAAGCTGGAAGTGGATATCAAAGTTTTTAACATCAGTAATGAAGGCTCTAGTGATTTACTTATTGACTGATAATAAAATTATTGAAATGTTTCTGAATGAAGTGATAATGGTGACCATGAAGATGCTAGCACTGCAGGAGAAGCACTCATAGACAACAGGGTGAAAATGTGCTTATTGAAGGACTTGACCAGCATGTCTTCGTAACAGAACAAGAGATCATGTCAGTTTATAAAATCACAGGGTGACTTCTAAGACCAAAACTGTTATTAATGAGGGAGAAGACTCTGAAGTAAAGATTTTTTAAAACCATCCAGCAGAATGCCCCCTCAAACCTAGAGGACCGACTTCCTGAACCCTCAACTACTTCTAATGCCTCTTCTCACCTAAAAACTTAAAATATAGTATACAGTAACCTTTTAACCATATGCAACATCATGTGTAGCCTGAAAACCTGCGTTGTTTGCTGTTGTTGTTAACAGCTGATAGATGTTCCATACTACTGTGATTCTTAGTGAATCTGAACACACTGTATTTTCACTGTACTAATGGCATGTCATTTTTTTACAATTAAGTATTTGTGTGTGGATAGTGTAAGGAAATGATTGCTTATCAGTAGAATATAAATTTAGAGTCAGGAATGATGGCAATACTAAACAATCACAAATTGTCCATATGGATCTTATCGTTCAGTGTATACATATTTTATTTCATGCACAAAATTATTTAAAATATTATTTAAAATATTTAAATTATTTAAAATATTATTTAAAATATTTAAATTGGGGGGCGGAGCAAGATGGCCGAATAGGAACAGCTCCAGTCTCCAACTCCCAGCGCAAGCGACACAGAAGACCGGTGATTTCTGCATTTTCAACTGAGGTACTGGGGTCGTCTCACTAGGGAGTGCCGGACAATCGGTGCTGGTCAGCTGCTGCAGTCTGACCAGCGAGAGCTGAAGCAGGGCGAGGCATCGCCTCACCTGGAAGCGCAAGGGGGAAGGGGATCCGTTTTCCTAGCCAGGGGAACTGAGACACACAACACCTGGAAAATCGGGTAACTCCCACCCCAATACTGCGCTGTAAGCATACAGGCACACCAGGAGAATATATCCCAATCCTGGCCGGGAGGGTCCCACGCCCACGAAGCCTCCCTCACTGCTAACACAGCAGTCTGCCGCGATCTATCCGCAAGGCAGCAGCGAGGCTGGGGGAGGGGCGCCCGCCATTGCTGAGGCTTAAGTAGGTAAACAAAGCCGCTGGGAAGCTCGAACTGGGTGGAGCTCACAGCAGCTCAAGGAAGCCTGCCTGTCTCTGTAGTCTCCACCTCTGGGGACAGCGCACAGCTGAAGACCAACAGGGGAAGTAGCGGCAGCCGGTGCAGACGCGAACGACTCTGTCTGACAGCTTTGGGGAGAGCCGTGGATCTCCCAACGCGGAGATTGAGATCTGAGAACGGACAGACTGCCTGCTCAGGTGTGTCTCTGACCCCTGAGTAGCCTAGCTGGAAGAAATCCCCCACTAGGGGCAGTCTGACACCCCACACCTCACAGGGTGGAGTACACCCCTGAGAGGAAACTTCCAAAGGAAGAATCAGACAGGTACACTCGCTGTTCAGCAATATTCTATCTTCGGCAACCTCTGCTGCTGTTACCCAGGCAAACAGGGTCTGGAGTGGACCTCAAGCAATCTCCAACAGACCAACAGACAGTCCTTCTGACTGTCAGAAGGAAAACTATCAAACAGGAAGGACACCTATACCAAAACCCCATCAGTACGTCACCACCATCAAAGACCAGAGACAGATAAAACCACAAAGATGGGGAAGAAGCAGGGCAGAAAAGCTGGAAATTCAAAAAATAAGAGCGCATCTCCCCCTGCAAAGGAGCGCAGCCCATCGCCAGCAACGGATCAAAGCTGGTCAGAGAATGACTTGGACGAGAGGAGAGAAGAAGGCTTCAGTCCATCAAACTTATCAGAGCTAAAGGAGGAATTACGTACCCAGCGCAAAGAAACTAAAAATCTTGAAAAAAGAGTGGAAGAATTGACAGCTAGACTAATTAATGCAGAGAAGATCATAAACGAAATGACAGAGATGAAAACCATGACACGAGAAATACGTGACAAATGCACAAGCTTCAGTAACCGACTCGATCAACTGGAAGAAAGAGTATCAGTGATTGAAGATCAAATGAATGAAATGAAGCGAGAAGAGAAACCAAAAGAAAAAAGAAGAAAAAGAAATGAGCAAAGCCTGCAAGAAGTATGGGATTACGTAAAAAGACCAAATCTACGTCTGATTGGGGTGCCTGAAAGTGAGGGGGAAAATGGAACCAAGTTGGAAAACACTCTTCAGGATATCATCCAGGAGAACTTCCCCAACCTAGTAGGGCAGGACAACATTCAAATTCAGGAAATACAGAGAACGCCACAAAGATACTCCTCCAGAAGAGCAACTCCAAGACACATCATTGCCAGATTCACCAAAGTTGAAATGAAGGAAAAAATCTTAAGGGCAGCCAGAGAGAAAGGTCGGGTAACCCACAAAGGGAAGCCCATCAGAATAACAGCAGATCTCTCGGCAGAAACTCTACAAGCCAGAAGAGAGTGGGGGCCAATATTCAACGTTCTTAAAGAAAAGAATTTTAAACCTAGAATTTCATATCCAGCCAAACTAAGTTTCATAAGTGAAGGAGAAATAAAATCCTTTACAGATAAGCAAATGCTTAGAGATTTTGTCACCACCAGGCCTGCCTTACAAGAGACCCTGAAGGAAGCCCTAAACATGGAAACGAACAACCGGTACCAGCCATCACAAAAACATGCCAAAATGTAAAGACCATCGAGGCTAGGAAGAAACTGCATCGACTAACGAGCAAAATAACCAGTTAATATCATAATGGCAGGATCAAGTTCACACATAACAATATTAACCTTAAATGTTAATGGACTAAATGCTCCAATTAAAAGACACAGACTGGCAAACTGGATAAAGAGTCAAGACCCATCAGTCTGCTGTATTCAGGAGACCCATCTCACATGCAGAGACATACATAGGCTCAAAATAAAGGGATGGAGGAAGATCTACCAAGCAAATGGAGAACAAAAAAAAGCAGGGGTTGCAATCCTTGTCTCTGATAAAACAGACTTTAAACCATCAAAGATCAAAAGAGACAAAGAAGGCCATTACATAATGGTAAAGGGATCAATTCAACAGGAAGAGCTAACTCTCCTAAATATATATGCACCCAATACAGGAGCACCCAGATTCATAAAGCAAGTCCTTAGAGACTTACAAAGAGACTTAGACTCCCATACAATAATAATGGGAGACTTCAACACTCCACTGTCAACATTAGACAGATCAACGAGACAGAAAGTTAACAAGGATATCCAGGAATTGAACTCATCTCTGCACCAAGCGGACCTAATAGACATCTATAGAACTCTCCACCCCAAATCAACAGAATATACATTCTTCTCAGCACCACATCGCACTTATTCCAAAATTGACCACATAATTGGAAGTAAAGCACTCCTCAGCAAATGTAAAAGAACAGAAATTATAACAAACTGTCTCTCAGACCACAGTGCAATCAAACTAGAACTCAGGACTAAGAAACTCAATCAAAACCGCTCAACTACATGGAAACTGAACAACCTGCTCCTGAATGACTACTGGGTACATAACGAAATGAAAGCGGAAATAAAGATGTTCTTTGAAACCAATGAGAACAAAGATACAACATACCAGAATCTCTGGGACACATTTAAAGCAGTGTGTAGAGGGAAATTTATAGCACTAAATGCCCACAAGAGAAAGCAGGAAAGATCTAAAATTGACACTCTAACATCACAATTAAAAGAACTAGAGAGGCAAGAGCAAACACATTCAAAAGCTAGCAGAAGGCAAGAAATAACTAAGATCAGAGCCGAACTGAAGGAGATAGAGACACAAAAAACCCTCCAAAAAATCAATGAATCCAGGAGTTGGTTTTTTGAAAAGATCAACAAAATTGACAGACCGCTAGCAAGGCTAATAAAGAAGAAAAGAGAGAGGAATCAAATAGATGCAATAAAAAATGATAAAGGGGATATCACCACTGACCCCACAGAAATACAAACTACCATCAGAGAATACTATAAACGCCTCTACGCAAATCAACTAGAAAATCTAGAAGAAATGGATAATTTCCTGGACACTTACACTCTCCCAAGGCTAAACCAGGAAGAAGTTGAATCCCTGAATAGACCAATAGTAGGCTCTGAAATTGAGGCAACAATTAACAGCCTACCCACCAAAAAAAGTCCAGGACCAGATGGATTCACAGCTGAATTCTACCAGAGGTACAAGGAGGAGCTGGTACCATTCCTTCTGAAACTATTCCAATCAATAGAAAAAGAGGGAATCCTCCCTAACTCATTTTATGAGGCCAACATCATCCTGATACCAAAGCCTGGCAGAGACACATCAAAAAAAGAGAATTTTAGACCAATATCCCTGATGAACATTGATGCAAAAATTCTCAATAAAATACTGGCAAACCGGAATCAGCAGCACATCAAAAAGCTTATCCACCATGATCAAGTGGGCTTCATCCCTGGGATGCAAGGCTGGTTCAACATTCGCAAATCAATAAACGTAATCCAGCATATAAACAGAACCAAAGACAAGAACCACATGATTGTCTCAATAGATGCAGAAAAGGCTTTTGACAAAATTCAACAGCGCTTCATGCTAAAAACGCTCAATAAATTCGGTATTGATGGAACGTACCTCAAAATAATAAGAGCTATTTATGACAAACCCACAGCTAATATCATACTGAATGGGCAAAAACTGGAAAAATTCCCTTTGAAAACTGGCACAAGACAGGGATGCCCTCTCTCACCACTCCTATTCAACATAGTGTTGGAAGTTCTGGCTAGGGCAATCAGGCAAGAGAAAGAAATCAACGGTATCCAGTTAGGAAAAGAAGAAGTCAAATTGTCCCTGTTTGCAGATGACATGATTGTATATTTAGAAAACCCCATCGTCTCAGCCCAAAATCTCCTTAAGCTGATGAGCAACTTCAGCAAAGTCTCAGGATACAAAATTAATGTGCAAAAATCACAAGCATTCTTATACACCAGTAACAGACAAGCAGAGAGCCAAATCAGGAATGAACTTCCATTCACAATTGCTTCAAAGAGAATCAAATACCTAGGAATCCAGCTTACAAGGGATGTAAAGGACCTCTTCAAGGAGAACTACAAACCACTGCTCAGTGAAATCAAAGAGGACACAAACAAATGGAAGAACATACCATGCTCATGGATAGGAAGAATCAATATCGTGAAAATGGCCATACTCCCCAAGGTTATTTATAGATTCAATGCCATCCCCATCAAGCTACCAATGAGTTTCTTCACAGAATTGGAAAAAACTGCTTTAAAGTTCATATGGAACCAAAAAAGAGCCCGCATTGCCAAGACAATCCTAAGTCAAAAGGACAAAGCTGGAGGCGTCACGCTACCTGACTTCAAACTATACTACAAGGCTACAGTAACCAAAACAGCATGGTACTGGTACCAAAACAGAGATATAGATCAATGGAACAGAACAGAGTCCTCAGAAATAATACCACACATCTACAGCCATCTGATCTTTGACAAACCTGAGAGAAAAAAGAAATGGGGAAAGGATTCCCTATTTAATAAATGGTGCTGGGAAAATTGGCTAGCCATAAGTAGAAAGCTGAAACTGGATCCTTTCCTTACCCCTTATACGAAGATTAATTCAAGATGGATTAGAGACTTAAATGTTAGACCTAATACCATAAAAACCCTAGAAGAAAATCTAGGTAGTACCATTCAGGACATAGGCATGGGTAAGGACTTCATGTCTAAAACACCAAAAGCAACGGCAGCAAAAGCAAAAATTGACAAATGGGATCTAATTAAACTAAAGAGCTTTTGCACAGCAAAAGAAACTACCATCAGAGTGAACAGGCAACCTACAGAATGGGAGAAAATTTTTGCAACCTACTCATCTGACAAAGGGCTAATATCCAGAATCTACAAAGAACTCAAACAAATATACGAGAAAAAAACAAACAACCCCATCAAAAAGTGGGGAAAGGATATGAACAGACATTTCTCAAAAGAAGATATTCATACAGCCAACAGACACATGAAAAAATGCTCATCATCACTCGCCATCAGAGAAATGCAAATCAAAACCACAATGAGATACCATCTCACACCAGTTAGAATGGCAATCATTAAGAAGTCAGGAAACAACAGGTGTTGGAGAGGATGTGGAGAAATAGGAACACTTTTACACTGTTGGTGGGACTGTAAACTAGTTCAACCATTATGGAAAACAGTATGGCAATTCCTCAAGGATCTAGAACTAGATGTACCATATGACCCAGCCATCCCACTACTGGGTATATACCCAAAGGATTATAAATTATTCTACTACAAAGACACATGTACACGTATGTTTATTGCGGCACTATTCACAATAGCAAAGACTTGGAATCAACCCAAATGTCCATCTGTGACAGACTGGATTAAGAAAATGTGGCACATATACACCATGGAATACTATGCAGCCATAAAAAAGGATGAGTTTGCGTCCTTTGTAGGGACATGGATGCAGCTGGAAACCATCATTCTTAGCAAACTATCACAAGAACAGAAAACCAAACACCGCATGTTCTCACTCATAGGTGGGAACTGAACAATGAGATCACTTGGACTCGGGAAGGGGAACATCACGCACAGGGGCCTATCATGGGGAGGGGGTGGGGGGAGGAGGGAGGGCTTGCATTGGGGAGTTATACAAGATATAAATGACGAATTGATGGGTGCTGACGAGTTGATGGGTGCAGCACACCAACATGGCATAAGTATACATATGTAACAAACCTGCACGTTATGCACATGTACCCTAGAACTTAAAGTATAATAAAAAAAAAAAAAAAAAAAGTGAAAAAAAAAAAAAATAAAATAAAATATTTAAATTATTTAAAATATTATTTAAAATTATACTAAAAAGGTATATATGAAACACAAATGAATTTTGTGTTTAGACTTGGGTTCCATTCCTAAGATAGCCCATTATGTATAGCAAATATTCAAAACCCCCTTGAAATTCAAAAAGCAAAACGCTCCTTCTGGTTCCAAACTTTTTGGATAAGGGATCCTGAGCTTGTATTCTAACACACTACTAGTGAAGAGAGCAATTTACATACCTGTGAGTAAAGTTATTTGGCAGTAGACACAAAAAGGCTTAGAAATGCTCTAATCTTTGATATAGAAGATCTACTTCTAAAAATTTAACCTAAGGGATTAATCTGAGATATGGCCAAAGAACTGGTTTAAACTGAAGAAAATAAAATGCAGCATACAGGGATTTCAAGAACAAAATACAGATAGGGTAAACTTCAATACGATGAGAGCTATGCAAAAAATAAAATGCATCAAATCCTTTCAGTTGTGCATAGAAAAAATTAGAATACGCCTTTATGTCCCTACTGGATTTCAGAGAGGTTAGCACAGTCTGATATACTATTTTCTTCAATGATAATTCTGAAATAAAGGAAAGTTAATGGATTTATTGAATCATTTATTAGAGTGGCTGCTATTTGGTCATCCAAACACTTCTGAGGTTTGGACATCAGAAATGTATTTATTTTGATCTTGGTTGTAGAATGGCAGCATTGTTTGGGAGGAAAATTTACATAAATTAAAATTAAATGAAAATATAACATTACTAATTCTTATAGTTCTAGTCATTTGGATAGATGATAGATAGATAAATAGATAGACAGACGACAGATAGACACACACACGTATCTCCATCAATTGGTTAGGTTGTCACAAAATGACACTCTGGGGAAACAAATTTGCTTCAGCATGGAGTCATAGGCTGAATGTATCCTTTGAAAATTCATATGTGGAAGCCCTAACCCTCAGTACTTCAGAATGTGACTCTCTTTGGAGACAGGTTCTTTGAAGAAGTAATTAAGTTAAAATGAGCCAAGTAGGGTGGGCTGCAATCAAACCTGACTGATGTCCTCATAAGAAGAGGAGATTGGGACACACAGACATGGGCGAGTGCACAGAGGAAAGACCTTGTAAGGACACAAGAAGGTGGCCATCTGTAAGCCAGGAAGCATCCTCAGAACAAGCCAACTCTGCTGGAAACTTGACGTCAAATTTCCATTCTCCAGAACTATGAGAAAATAAATGTTCTGTTTAAGTCGCCCAGTCAGTAGTATTTTGTTATGGCCACCCTAGAAAACTAATGCAAGCATGAAGCAGACATATCCATCCATATTCCACAGAAGTTTGAATCCTTTTTAAAAATGTAAGTGTAACTTTTAAGGTTGCAAAGTTACAACGATTCTCAAGCTATGCATGGTGAAGGACCACTTTTTAAAATTTCAAATCTATTGTAGACCAACACTCTGAAAAATACAAAATCACATGTTTGGATGTTGCAGCAATGTCAAATTGCTATGAAAGTTTCTGAACACTCTCAAAATCTATACTTACCTTGTCATAGACAGGTAACAAGTAATAAGTACATGGATCTACTGCTCCATGAGCCACTCTGAGTAAAACTGCCATAAATTTCATTTTGTCCAACCCCTTCAATTTACAGCTAAGAAACGAAGATCCTGAGAGTTCAACACTTACTCAGTATCACAAAACTTGCTAAATTTTCCTACAGCAATGATGTTTCCATTCAACCTTAAGTCACCAATATCCTCAATCTATTTCCTTTCCAATTATGCTAATATCAGCCTGATTTCTCTCGATTTTTCTTCCTACATGTATATATATTCATCCACTTCTGTCATCATTAATATTTAGGAAAACTGAGTCATTTAATAACCTGGTTTCAGAAATTCTACCTCTTCTTTCAATAAATTACCTTTGCCACCTGTGAGAGACTCTTGCCTTCTGTACATTTTGCTTTCATATACTTGAAACACATTGTATTATCAATCCTCTTGTGCAATCTTCCCTTCATTTTCCACCTTTGATTTGTCTAAGCTTTTGTACACTCGAAATTTATTCTGTAATCTTTTTCAGCCACTTCTGTCCCAAATGTTTCACATCTTGCATATGCCTCTTGCTCACCCTTGATTACTCTCTGCTTTGCTCCTTCATTTCCATGGTCTCTGTGAAGTCTGTATCGTGTTTATCATTCAATGGTTCACATAGCCCCTTGGCACATGTATTAATTTTCGTTCAAATACTTGCCATTTCCCTCTGCATCCTTCACTTCCATCAACACGTCTTATTTGTTTCCAATCATCACAGCCCCTATTCTCCAAAAGACTGATTTTGTAGGCAGTATTTTCTTAAGTACTCTTCCTTAAAGACTTTTTTTTTTTTTTTTTTTTTTTTTTTTTTTGAGACGGAGTCTGGCTCTGTCGCCCAGGCTGCAGTGCAGTGGCCAGATCTCAGCTCACTGCAAGCTCCGCCTCCCGGGTTTACGCCATTCTCCTGCCTCAGCCTCCTGAGTAGCTGGGACTACAGGCGCCTGCCACCATGACCAGCTAGCTTTTTTGTATTATTTAGTAGAGACGGGGTTTCATCGTGTTAGCCAGGATGGTCTCGATCTCCTGACCTCGTGATCCGCCCGTCTCAGCTTCCCAAAGTGCTGGGATTACAGGCTTGAGCCACCATGCCCGGTCCCTTAAAGATTTTTAAAAATATTTTTAATGAGATTTATAACCCTAAAATTATTTCCATGTCTTGATTATAAGTAATGATGGTACCTATCATGTTTTTCTCTCTAGCTTTCCAGGTGACCAGTTGTACGATGTTGGCTAGTAATTTAAATTCTATAGGTCACTTTCTTTATCTTTAATATAAAATGGTTGAACTAAATATTTTATAGACCCCATCTGGCACTAACATTTTAAATTCTAAATATTTACTATGTCATTCACATCTATTTCTGAAAAAGATAGTTTAATCGATCATAACTTTTGGAATATTCTATTGCTTTTCCTGCCATCTAATCCTACCTATCTTCCAAGGTTGATATCACATCGCATGCCTCCATTAAGTCATTCCTCATTATTCCAGCCACCATTCATTCCTCTATACTTCAATTCATCAGAGGCATACCTTATATTGATTATTTAGCCCTTAAGTATCAATTGTAGAATATGTCCAAGTTCATTGTCTCCTCAATAAATATGTACTCTTTGAAGAGAGTAGATATGAAATTTTAAATATAAAATATACATTAGGTTGAACTATACAAAATTGCCTTTTATTTATTTTTTTCTTTTGAGATGGAGTCTTGCTCTGTCACCCAGGCTGGAGTGCAGTGGTGCAATCTCAGCTCACTGCTGCAACCTCCACCTCCCAGGTTCAAGCAATTCTCCTGCCTCAGCTTCCTGAGTAGCTGGGACTACAGGCACCCGCCGCCATGCCCGGCTAATTTTTTGTATTTTTAGTAGAGACAGGGTTTCACCATGTTAGCCAGGATGGTCTCGATCTCTTGGCCTCGTGATCCACCCACCTTAGCCTCCCAAAGTGCTGGGATTACAGGTGTAAGCCACCCACACCCAGCCAAAATTGCCTTTTTAGAAACAACTAAATATCAACTTTATGTTTCAATCAAATATATAAAATGTGTTTAATTAAAACTCTATTGAACACTTATAATTTGGCATTGTGGTAGATAACTTTATACAGTGTTTCATTTAAGAGTGAAAACGGCCTAATGAGTTAAATACTGTTGTCTCTATTTTACAAACAAGGGAACTGAGCCTAAAATGGCTTAAATGATGTGCGAAGGTCATACAGTTGACAATATATAGAACCAGTAGTAAAACTGAGATCTCCTCTCTGATTCCAGAGTTCTTCCTTCTTCCTCAAATTTTGTAGAACATAGCACAGCAAAAGTAAATATTGTTTACTAGAGAATCCCAATTGTGAAAAACAAATCTTTGAAAGTTATGTTTTTCTGTAATATTGTATTTAGCCATTTACAAAATAAGTTGGCAGCTCTGCAAGTATTAATACTAATATGGAATATATCAGTGATATACTGTTGAGTGAAGAAAGTTGTTGAAGAACAAAATTACAATATTATTCCACTTACAGGTTTAGAAAAAAACTACAAATGTGCCTTTATAGTAATACGAAAAATATACAACTACATATTAATATATATAAAGAATAGTATTTGGAAGCATGTATGAAGCATACAGCAAATGATCTTTGAAAACTTAGAGTGAGAACAGGAAGTAAAAGCTAGGGAGCTTCCTAATGTTATTTATTATTCTAAATTGTTTGCATCTTTTCCAACAATTATTTTCTTTTGTCTAACAGAAAAAAAGGGGAAGAGTCCTTTCCCTCAATTGTTCATTTTAATGATAAACTACCTTCCCAATTAGAAACATCTCCTTACAGTTCATTTAAGCACCTTGTGTTGTAAAATGTACATGTTCTATCGCTGATGACAACATAGAAAACTATACCTGTCCATGTAAGAACTGATACTTAATTACCATGCTGTCTTTCTTCATATTCCCTATTTCTCATTCCCATTGTGATCATTGTAGTTTTCCACTGAACAAACAACAGAAACTTTGCAGTCACTTATAAAGGGCAAGCTGCAAGAGACAGATGGAATCCCACTGAGCCCTCCCCTAGCAGCAAGATTACCTTTACTACGGAGTTGTTATTAATCCACCCTAGAGTTTTAAAGGATAACTCCTCCTCACTTGATTTTCTTGTCTTTTAATAAGTCTTTTCATCTCTTAACATTTTTATGATATTTCTGTTTAAGGCATCAACCATCTTGTGGCTTAACAAAGCATACCAGTAGGTTGCTCTATAAAGGGAAGTAGGATCCATAATCATGACTCTGAGAATTATCTCCCACACTATCTAGAGATGTTCAGTCCACTATCATACTAAATGAAATTTTACCAATTAGGAATAAATAGCTGCTAAGGGACTTCTTATAGAATGAAAATGACTTTGGGGACCTGTGAATTCTCAGACATTTATGTAAATCACTTTACTCAGATAAATAGTCTCCAAAGACCCAGCTGGCCAAATAGTTGTTTAGGTCAAATGCCTTAGCAACAGGTGACAGATTCAAATCCGTATGATTGATTGAGGGTGTGCTCCTCTAGAAAACCCTACAAAGGAGGGAGGGAAGCAGATTAAGCAAGAAAAGGTGTGGTTTCAAGTAAACCAGCGTCAGATCCAGCACTGTTCTACCTTAAGATGTAAGAGTTTGTGCCCTTTATCAGGCAGCATTGGCATCAAATGGGGAGGGCAGAAAGTCTAGGATTCTCTGGGCTAGGGAACAGACAAGTCCCCAGAAAAGGTTGGTGAGTGTTAGCAATTAGTCTCAGCCCTTCAAGCAGCTGAGGGGATATATATGCTGGCTGATAAAGTGAGTGGGACTAGGCCATGGTCCAGAACATCTCCAGCCAGAACTTTCATGAAAAAACAGAGAAGAACAAAAAAGAGGTAATTGTGAATTCAGGCATTCAAGAATGTGAAAAAGCCAGAGATTGGATTAGACTTTCTTCCCCTCATTAAGAAGTCCCAAAGGGATAAGGCAAAAAAAAAAAAAAAAAAAAAAAAAAAAAAAGGTGGGGGGGCAGGACGTGAAAAGAATTTATAAAGGTTTTGAGGAATTCTAAAACGAAATTGTTGCCCATTTAAAATTAATTTTAAAATATAAACATAGAACTTCATTCTGTCATTGACTAGATTGATTCTTTCCCTATTAGAAATTAAAACCTGAGAACACTAAAGAATGAAGTATTTATACATCTTCCATCATCTATTTGCAAGCATCACCTTGAAAAACAATGGAAGGAAATATGTCGGTAGTTAGGATTCACTAGACACCCTCATGTTTCTTATCCTCAGACCTCTACCAAAGAGAAGAGAACAGACCCAAGATTTAGTGTCATCACATGTGTGGATGCTCAGTGAACCCTCCTTGATTAATGTGACATCGTAAAGCACCACCTGGAATGATTCCTCAGCCCACTAAAACCTCCTGAAAAATATTTTTCCCAGAAATATATTCACTCCTTTCAGACGCTGTGGCTTTCAGAGCGGTGTCAACTTATAACAGCTTCTTGACATTAATTACTGTGCCATCCCATAAGTTTAGCTCCCTGAAAAGCAGCCTGAAGCTGTCAGGGAGGGTCACATATTTTAATATCCACTTACCTTGACACCAGAGTAATTTGGAAGATGCTCACTTTCAGCTCCGCATCCCTTTCCAACATTCGGAGGAAAATGACTCACCATCCAATCCGCAAATCTTGATTAATTCCTTCCACTTAGCATGTCCCAATTTCTGCCAAGGTATGTGGTCTGTAGATTGACAGTCTCGTTAAGAGCTTATTCAAGTGCTTGATTATACAGCTTTGGAAGTTTCTTGAGCCCTGAGAGTCTGAGGAGTAGGCTGTCCCTCCCCTTCCCATTGCAGCACAATGCCATGTCTAATACCCAGAGGCAAAAAGGCAAAGAGACCTCAGATCTAAGACAGTCAGTGCTTAGCCCCCCAGCACACAAGTTCTAGAAGCAGCAGTTTCTGTCCTTAGGTTTTCTCTTCAGTGGCACCCAGGTGTCTGCTCAGTGTTGCTCCTCTGATAGGTTTTCTAAGGATTCAGGTAAAAGAAGAGAACTCCAAAGATAGGCACATGAAGGGATAGTGCACTCTAAATCTTTACCTGGAATAATTCTCCAAGGATGTACCTATTAGTGAAAGCCAAAGATCAAAGATAGAGAATAAAAGTAACTCAACTGGTTATAAATTTCTGAATAGGGTAAATGAGGGCAGAAACCTGTAAGAGAAGCACTTTATTCTTATTTAAAAGACATACCCTGTATCCCACTGACAAATTTCCTCTTCAATAGAAGCTAGAAAATGACAGCAATAATTTGACTCTGCCAAAATAAAGGTTCAGTCCCCTTCCTAAGTATTTGGGCCCCCAGCATTTCTTTTAGGTCAGTTCATTGGAACTTAAAAAGTACTTTTTTAATGAAACCATGTCAGTATGAGAGTTAAGGTCTTCACAACTTGTCATCATCAATTTAACCATATCATTGTAAATGTCATCATATTTTTGAGACATGAACTTTAATTTCAATAACAAATAATTACCCACATTTTCAGATTACAAAAAATACAACTGAGGCTGGGCGCGGTGGCTCACTCTTGTAATCCCAGCACTTTGGGAGGCCGAGGCGGGTGGATCACGAAGTCAGGAGATCAAGACCATCCTGGCTAACACGGTGAAACCCCGTCTCTACTAAAAAATACAAAAAATAGCCGGGCGCAGTGGCGGGCGCCTGTAGTCCCAGCTACTTGGGAGGCTGATGCAGGAGAATGGCGTGAACCCGGGAGGCGGAGCTTGCAGTGAGCCAAGATTGCACCACTGCACTCCAGCCTGGGTGACAGAGTGAAACTCTGTCTCAAAAAAAAATACAACTGAGGCATAAAGTCATACAGTAATTTGCCCAAAGTCACACAGTTAAACAAAAATAATAATAAACAGGCTAAGTCAGCTTTGAAATGAAGGTGTCCCTGACCCCACAGCAAAACACATTCATAACCACTGTGTTCTACTTTCTCTTAGAATTACTACGGAGAAAACTCTTCTACCAAAAGGAGTAGGGTGTCCTCCACATGTAGTAACGTTTAATGAGAAATGAGGCCGGGCGCGGTGGCTCAAGCCTGTAATCCCAGCACTTTGGGAGGCCGAGACGGGCGGATCACGAGGTCAGGAGATCGAGACCATCCTGGCTAATATGGTGAAACCCCGTCTCTACTAAAAAATACAAAAAACTAGCCGGGTGAGGTGGCGGGCGCCTGTGGTCCCAGCTACTCGGGAGGCTGAGGCAGGAGAATGGCGTAAACCCGGGAGGCGGAGCTTGCAGTGAGCCGAGATCCGGCCACTGCACCTGGGCGGCAGAGCCAGACTCCATCTCAAAAAAAAAAAAAAAAAAAAAAAAAAAAAAAAAAAAAAACAAGAGAAATGAATTAGGTTTCCAAATCAAAAAATGACCAAGCCACATTTTTTTTTTTTTTTTTTTTGCCCAAGGCCATCCCAAAAGTGAGAATAAAACCTGTCTTCCGAATTTCTCACAGCCCAACCCATCCTAGTCTCAGTTCAGTCACCCCCTCTTTCTAGAAGCTTTTCCTATCTCCTTGCCCATCAGACTAGGTTAGAGGATACAGCTTCATGCTCCACAGCTTTCTGGATTTTCCTCTGTTGCTACACTCACCTCACTGTATTGTAAGATCTCTGCCCTTCCTATCTCTTCATTGGACTGTGTGCTTCCTGCTGGCAGTAACTGTGTGTTCTTCCTTTGATCCCCAGGGACTAGTGCTCAGTAATGTACCAGCTGTAGTTGACTGGTCTGAACAAGGGTAAACGCTGCAGGGATATAGAGAAAGGGGTTGCAGGGATACTGGGATCCCTCGGAAAGACTTTCCTCTAGGGATCCTGTTTGGTCCTAGGTAGGCAGGACCCTCCTTTTCTGCTCAACCTTAGAGATCAGTCTACAGAATTCTACCAGTGTCCCTATATTCTTATGGAGAATGGTCATTGCAGCAAAGAAAGCGAGAACAGGAGACAGCACACTGTCTCTTAAATGTCTTTGTTTCATTTGTCAGCATTCATCAAATAACCCGGTCTAGGCAAACAGGGAACTGAGGAGTCCAGTTTTCCCATGTGCCCACAGAGGACAGAAGAACTAGAAATGGGTAAGCACTGACAAACACCATGATGCAGAACTATTTTGCTTTGTACCTTTGATTATGCAATCAAATCTTTAGATTATTTTTCAGAAAGGTAGGTAGCCACTGGCTGAAGAAAGATTCATTGATTATTTAAAGGAAAAACTTGGAAGCAGTATCCACTTCTCTTTCTTCTTGAATAAACCACTGTCATAAGCATTTCTTCATAAGAATAAGAAGGACCTTGAGTTGAAGAGGCAAAGGTTGAAACTGATCTCTGGTGCATTCAGTGACTGTGAGAAAACATCAAGTGTTGTGGAAAAATGAAATGCCTGAAGCCTTCTGGCTAGGACAGCCACTTTAATAAAAGGCACAAAAATTATGCCCGGGCTAGTCTCGCATAGCACGTTAGTATCCATGAAGTTTTTTTTTTTTTTTCCTAAGGGGAGAGTAGGTATTGTAGTACAATATAACATAAAAGTTACCATTTTGACCATTTTAACATGTATACTCTATAACATTAAATACATTCACAATGCTGTGCAATCATCACTGCTGTCTAGTTCCAGAAATTTTTTATCCCCCCAAATGGAAACGCTCTACCCATTAAGCAATCTCTGCCCATTTCCCCTTCCCCTAGTCCCTGGAAACCACTAATCTGCTTTGTATCTCTGTGTATTTGCCTAGTCTGGATATTTCATATAAATTGGACCATACGATATGTGGCCTTTTGTTTCTGACTTCTTTAGCATGTTTTCAAGGTCCATCTATGTTGTAGCATGTATCAGTACTTCATTCTTTTCATGAGTAGATAATATTTCATTGTATAAATATACTATCTTTTATTTATTTTCAGTTGGTGAACATTGGAGTCTTTCCATTTTTGTAGCTACTATGAGTAGTGCTGCTGTACACTTTCATATGCAAGTTTTGACCCAAACACCCATCTCCAATAATTTTGGATATATACCTAGAAGTGGAATTGCTGGCTCACTCATATGATAGTTCTGTTAGCTTGAGGAACACTACAAAGCTTTTTAACATATTTATTATATTTAATCTTCTCAATATCCCTGAGTTATGCATTATTATCCCCATTTTACAGATAGGGCTCAACATTCAGAACATTGCCCGGCTAAACGTTGATTCACCACTCTACAGTAAAGATTTTACAAGACCACAGTGAAAACCCAACTAAGACATTCATTTCTGGATATATTTCTCCACCCCTCCCACGCCATCTTAAAAATAAAATAAATCTTAAAACAGAACATTCCATAATAGTGATAGAGGAGAATACTGCAGACTCCAGGATAAAGGAAACCCTGTGGACCCTTCCTAGCTTCTCCATTCTTGTGTATCCTTCATTAATTCAATATTTAGCTCTTTGGTTTCATTATCTTGAGGGAACTAGCACCGTAAGAATGAAAAAAAAAAAAAACTAGACCTGTTTCATATTTTCATACATCATTATTCCAAGACATCAGAGGTAAGTGGTGTGCAAGAAAGTAATAAATGCAAAGAAATGGGTGATGGACGTCTCAGCCCAAAATCTCCTTAAGCTAATAAGCAACTTCAGCAAAGTCTCAGGATACAAAATTAATGTGCAAAAATCACAAGCATTCCTATACACCAATAATAGACAAACAGAGAGCCAAATCATGAGTGAACTCCCATTCACAATTGTTTCAAAGAGAATAAAATACTTAGGAATCCAACTTACAAGGGATGTGAAGGACCTCTTCAGGGAGAATTACAAACCACTGCTCAATGAAATAAAAGGGGACACAAACAAATGGAAGAACATGGGGGGCGGAGCAAGATGGCCGAATAGGAACAGCTCCAGTCTCCAACTCCCAGCGCGAGCGACACAGAAGACCGGTGATTTCTGCATTTTCAACTGAGGTACTGGGGTCATCTCACTAGGGAGTGCCGGACAATCGGTGCCGGTCAGCTGCTGCAGCCTGACCAGCGAGAGCTGAAGCAGGGCGAGGCATCGCCTCACCTGGAAGCGCAAGGGGGAAGGGGATCCGTTTTCCTAGCCAGGGGAACTGAGACACACAACACCTGGAAAATCGGGTAACTCCCACCCCAATACTGCGCTGTAAGCATACAGACACCCCAGGAGAATATATCCCAATCCTGGCCGGGAGGGTCCCACGCCCACGAAGCCCCCCTCACTGCTAACACAGCAGTCTGCCGCGATCTATCGGCAAGGCAGCAGCGAGGCTGGGGGAGGGGCGCCCGCCATTGCTGAGGCTTAAGTAGGTAAACAAAGCCGCTGGGAAGCTCGAACTGGGTGGAGCTCACAGCAGCTCAAGGAAGCCTGCCTGTCTCTGTAGTCTCCACCTCTGGGGACAGCGCACAGCTGAAGACCAACAGGGGAAGTAGCGGGAGCCGGTGCAGACGCGAACGACTCTGTCTGACAGCTTTGGGAAGAGCCGCGGATCTCCCAACGCGGAGGTTGAGATCTGAGAACGGACAGACTGCCTGCTCAGGTGTGTCCCTGACCCCTGAGTAGCCTAGCTGGGAGAAATCCCCCACTAGGGGCAGTCTGACACCCCACACCTCCCAGGGTGGAGTACACCCCTGAGAGGAAACTTCCAAAGGAAGAATCAGACAGGTACACTCGCTGTTCAGCAATATTCTATCTTCGGCAACCTCTGCTGCTGATACCCAGGCAAACAGGGTCTGGAGTGGACCTCAAGCAGTCTCCAACAGACCAACAGACAGTCCTTCTGACTGTCAGAAGGAAAACTATCAAACAGGAAGGACACCTATACCAAAACCCCATCAGTACGTCACCACCATCAAAGACCAGAGACAGATAAAACCACAAAGATGGGGAAGAAGCAGGGCAGAAAAGCTGGAAATTCAAAAAATAAGAGCGCATCTCCCCCTGCGAAGGAGCGCAGCCCATCGCCAGCAACGGATCAAAGCTGGTCAGAGAATGACTTGGACGAGAGGAGAGAAGAAGGCTTCAGTCCATCAAACTTATCAGAGCTAAAGGAGGAATTACGTACCCAGCGCAAAGAAACTAAAAATCTTGAAAAAGAGTGGAAGAATTGACAGCTAGACTAATTAATGCAGAGAAGATCATAAACGAAATGACAGAGATGAAAACCATGACACGAGAAATACGTGACAAATGCACAAGCTTCAGTAACCGACTCGATCAACTGGAAGAAAGAGTATCAGCGATTGAAGATCAAATGAATGAAATGAAGCGAGAAGAGAAACCAAAAGAAAAAAGAAGAAAAAGAAATGAGCAAAGCCTGCAAGAAGTATGGGATTACGTAAAAAGACCAAATCTACGTCTGATTGGGGTGCCTGAAAGTGAGGGGGAAAATGGAACCAAGTTGGAAAACACTCTTCAGGATATCATCCAGGAGAACTTCCCCAACCTAGTAGGGCAGGCCAACATTCAAATTCAGGAAATACAGAGAACGCCACAAAGATACTCCTCCAGAAGAGCAACTCCAAGACACATAATTGCCAGATTCACCAAAGTTGAAATGAAGGAAAAAATCTTAAGGGCAGCCAGAGAGAAAGGTCGGGTCACCCACAAAGGGAAGCCCATCAGACTAACAGCAGATCTCTCGGCAGAAACTCTACAAGCCAGAAGAGAGTGGGGGCCAATATTCAACGTTCTTAAAGAAAAGAATTTTAAACCCAGAATTTCATATCCAGCCAAACTAAGTTTCATAAGTGAAGGAGAAATAAAATCCTTTACAGATAAGCAAATGCTTAGAGATTTTGTCACCACCAGGCCTGCCTTACAAGAGACCCTGAAGGAAGCCCTAAACATGGAAAGGAACAACCGGTACCAGCCAACACAAAAACATGCCAAAATGTAAAGACCATCGAGGCTAGGAAGAAACTGCATCGACTAACGAGCAAAATAACCAGTTAATATCATAATGGCAGGATCAAGTTCACACATAACAATATTAACCTTAAATGTTAATGGACTAAATGCTCCAATTAAAAGACACAGACTGGCAAACTGGATAAAGAGTCAAGACCCATCAGTCTGCTGTATTCAGGAGACCCATCTCACATGCAGAGACATACATAGGCTCAAGATAAAGGGATGGAGGAAGATCTACCAAGCAAATGGAGAACAAAAAAAAGCAGGGGTTGCAATCCTTGTCTCTGATAAAACAGACTTTAAACCATCAAAGATCAAAAGAGACAAAGAAGGCCATTACGTAATGGTAAAGGGATCAATTCAACAGGAAGAGCTAACTCTCCTAAATATATATGCACCCAATACAGGAGCACCCAGATTCATAAAGCAAGTCCTTAGAGACTTACAAAGAGACTTAGACTCCCATACAATAATAATGGGAGACTTCAACACTCCACTGTCAACATTAGACAGATCAACGAGACAGAAAGTCAACAAGGATATCCAGGAATTGAACTCATCTCTGCACCAAGCGGACCTAATAGACATCTATAGAACTCTCCACCCCAAATCAACAGAATATACATTCTTCTCAGCACCACATCGCACTTATTCCAAAATTGACCACATAATTGGAAGTAAAGCACTCCTCAGCAAATGTAAAAGAACAGAAATTATAACAAACTGTCTCTCAGACCACAGTGCAATCAAACTAGAACTCAGGACTAAGAAACTCAATCAAAACCGCTCAACTACATGGAAACTGAACAACCTGCTCCTGAATGACTACTGGGTACATAACGAAATGAAAGCAGAAATAAAGATGTTCTTTGAAACCAATGAGAACAAAGATACAACATACCAGAATCTCTGGGACACATTTAAAGCAGTGTGTAGAGGGAAATTTATAGCACTAAATGCCCACAAGAGAAAGCTGGAAAGATCTAAAATGGACACTCTAACATCACAATTAAAAGAACTAGAGAGGCAAGAGCAAACACATTCAAAAGCTAGCAGAAGGCAAGAAATAACTAAGATCAGAGCCGAACTGAAGGAGATAGAGACACAAAAAACCCTCCAAAAAATCAATGAATCCAGGAGTTGGTTTTTTGAAAAGATCAACAAAATTGACAGACCGCTAGCAAGGCTAATAAAGAAGAAAAGAGAGAGGAATCAAATAGATGCAATAAAAAATGATAAAGGGGATATCACCACTGACCCCACAGAAATACAAACTACCATCAGAGAATACTATAAACGCCTCTACGCAAATCAACTAGAAAATCTAGAAGAAATGGATAAATTCCTGGACACTTACACTCTCCCAAGGCTAAACCAGGAAGAAGTTGAATCCCTGAATAGACCAATAGTAGGCTCTGAAATTGAGGCAACAATTAATAGCCTACCCACCAAAAAAAGTCCAGGACCAGATGGATTCACAGCTGAATTCTACCAGAGGTACAAGGAGGAGCTGGTACCATTCCTTCTGAAACTATTCCAATCAATAGAAAAAGAGGGAATCCTCCCGAACTCATTTTATGAGGCCAACATCATCCTGATACCAAAGCCTGGCAGAGACACATCAAAAAAAGAGAATTTTAGACCAATATCCCTGATGAACATTGATGCAAAAATTCTCAATAAAATACTGGCAAACCGGATTCAGCAGCACATCAAAAAGCTTATCCACCATGATCAAGTGGGCTTCATCCCTGGGATGCAAGGCTGGTTCAACATTCGCAAATCAATAAACGTAATCCAGCATATAAACAGAACCAAAGACAAGAACCACATGATTGTCTCAATAGATGCAGAAAAGGCTTTTGACAAAATTCAACAGCCCTTCATGCTAAAAACGCTCAATAAATTCGGTATTGATGGAACGTACGTCAAAATAATAAGAGCTATTTATGACAAACCCACAGCTAATATCATACTGAATGGGCAAAAACTGGAAAAATTCCCTTTGAAAACTGGCACAAGACAGGGATGCCCTCTCTCACCACTCCTATTCAACATAGTGTTGGAAGTTCTGGCTAGGGCAATCAGGCAAGAGAAAGAAATCAAGGGTATCCAGTTAGGAAAAGAAGAAGTCAAATTGTCCCTGTTTGCAGATGACATGATTGTATATTTAGAAAACCCCATCGTCTCAGCCCAAAATCTCCTTAAGCTGATAAGCAACTTCAGCAAAGTCTCAGGATACAAAATTAATGTGCAAAAATCACAAGCATTCTTATACACCAGTAACAGACAAGCAGAGAGCCAAATCATGAATGAACTTCCATTCACAATTGCTTCAAAGAGAATAAAATACCTAGGAATCCAGCTTACAAGGGATGTAAAGGACCTCTTCAAGGAGAACTACAAACCACTGCTCAGTGAAATAAAAGAGGACACAAACAAATGGAAGAACATACCATGCTCATGGATAGGAAGAATCAATATCGTGAAAATGGCCATACTCCCCAAGGTTATTTATAGATTCAATGCCATCCCCATCAAGCTACCAATGAGTTTCTTCACAGAATTGGAAAAAACTGCTTTAAAGTTCATATGGAACCAAAAAAGGGCCCGCATTGCCAAGACAATCCTAAGTCAAAAGGACAAAGCTGGAGGCGTCACGCTACCTGACTTCAAACTATACTACAAGGCTACAGTAACCAAAACAGCATGGTACTGGTACCAAAACAGAGATATAGATCAATGGAACAGAACAGAGTCCTCAGAAATAATACCACACATCTACAGCCATCTGATCTTTGACAAACCTGAGAGAAACAAGAAATGGGGAAAGGATTCCCTATTTAATAAATGGTGCTGGGAAAATTGGCTAGCCATAAGTAGAAAGCTGAAACTGGATCCTTTCCTAACCCCTTATACGAAGATTAATTCAAGATGGATTAGAGACTTAAATGTTAGACCTAATACCATAAAAACCCTAGAAGAAAATCTAGGTAGTACCATTCAGGACATAGGCATGGGCAAGGACTTCATGTCTAAAACACCAAAAGCAACGGCAGCAAAAGCAAAAATTGACAAATGGGATCTAATTAAACTAAAGAGCTTATGCACAGCAAAAGAAACTACCATCAGAGTGAACAGGCAACCTACAGAATGGGAGAAAATTTTTGCAACCTACTCATCTGACAAAGGGCTAATATCCAGAATCTACAAAGAACTCAAACAAATATACGAGAAAAAAACAAACAACCCCATCAAAAAGTGGGGAAAGGATATGAACAGACATTTCTCAAAAGAAGATATTCATACAGCCAACAGACACATGAAAAAATGCTCATCATCACTCGCCATCAGAGAAATGCAAATCAAAACCACAATGAGATACCATCTCACACCAGTTAGAATGGCAATCATTAAGAAGTCAGGAAACAACAGGTGTTGGAGAGGATGTGGAGAAATAGGAACACTTTTACACTGTTGGTGGGATTGTAAACTAGTTCAACCATTATGGAAAACAGTATGGCAATTCCTCAAGGATCTAGAACTAGATGTACCATATGACCCAGCCATCCCACTACTGGGTATATACCCAAAGGATTACAAATTATTCTACTACAAAGACACATGTACACGTATGTTTATTGCAGCACTATTCACAATAGCAAAGACTTGGAATCAACCCAAATGTCCATCTGTGACAGACTGGATTAAGAAAATGTGGCACATATACACCATGGAATACTATGCAGCCATAAAAAAGGATGAGTTTGCGTCCTTTGTAGGGACATGGATGCAGCTGGAAACCATCATCCTTAGCAAACTATCACAAGAACAGAAAACCAAACACCGCATGTTCTCACTCATAGGTGGGAACTGAACAATGAGATCACTTGGACTCGGGAAGGGGAACATCACGCACTGGGGCCTATCATGGGGAGGGGGGAGGGGGGAGGAGGGAGGGCTTGCATTGGGGAGTTATACAAGATATAAATGATGAATTGATGGGTGCTGACGAGTTGATGGGTGCAGCACACCAACATGGCATAAGTATACATATGTAACAAACCTGCACGTTATGCACATGTACCCTAGAACTTAAAGTATAATAAAAAAAAAAAAAAAAAAAAAAAAAAAAAAAACAAATGGAAGAACATTCCATGCTCATGGATAGAAAGAATCAATATTGTGAAAATGGCCACAATGCCCAAGGTAAGTCATAGATTCAAAGCCATCCCCATCAAGCTACCACTGACTTTCTTCACAGAACCGGAAAAAACTACATTAAGTTCATATGGAACCAAAAAAGAGCCTGCATAGCCAAGACAATCCTAAGCAAAAAGAACAAAGCTGGAGGCATCATGCTACCTGACTTTAAACTATACTGCAAGGCTACAGTAACCAAAACAGCATGGTACTGGTACCAAAAGAGATATATAGACCAATGGAACAGAATAGAGGCCTCAGAAATAATACCACACATCTACAACCATCTGATCTTTGACAAACCTGACAAAAACAAGAAATAGGGAAAGAATTCCCTATTTAATAAATGATGCTGGGAAAACTGGCTAGCCATATGTAGAAAGCTGAAACTGGATCCCTTCCTTACACCGTAAAAAAAAATTAACTCAAGATGGATTAAAGACTTAAATGTAAGACCTAACATCATAAAAACCCTAGAAGAAAATCTAGGCAATACCATTCAGGACATAGGCATGGGCAAAGACTTCACGACTAAAACACCAAAAGCAATGGCAACAAAAGCCAAAATTGACAAATAGGATCTAATTAAATTAAAGAGCTTCTGCACAGCAAAAGAAACTATCATCAGAGTGAACAGGCAACCTACAGAATGGGAGAAAATCTTTGCAATCTACCCATCTAACAAAGGGCTAATATTCATAACCTACAAAGAACATAAACAAATTTCCAAGAAAAAAACAACCCCATCAAAAAGTGGGTGAAAGATATGAACAGACACTTCTCAAAAGAAGACATTTATGCAGCCAACAGACATCTGAAAAAATGCTCATCATCACTGGTCATTAGAGAAATGCAAATCAAAACCATAATGAGATACCATCTCATACCAGTTAGAATGGCGATCATTAAAAAGTCAGGAAACAACAGTGCTAGAGAGGATGTGGAGAAATAGGAATGCCTTTACACTGTTGGGAGTGTAAATTAGTTCAACCATTGTGGAAGACAATATGGTGATTCCTCAAGGATCTAGAACTAGATATACCATTTGACCCAGCAATCCCATTACTGGTATATACCTGAAGAAACATAAATCATGCTACTACAAAGACACATGCACACATATGTTTATTGTGGCACTATTAACAATAGCAAAGACTTGGAACTAACCCAAACATCCATCAATGATAGACTGGATTAAGAAAATGTGGCACATACACACCATGGAATACCATGAAGTCATTAAAAGGATGAGTTCATGTCCTTTGCAGGAACATGGATGAAGCTGGAAACCATCATTCTCAGCAAACTATCACAAGGACAGAAAACCAAACACCACATGTTCTCACTCATAGGTGAGAGTTGAACAATGAGAACACATGGACACAGGGCGGGGAACATCACACACATGGGCCTGTCAGGGGGGTGTGGGGCTGGGGGAGGGATAGCATTAGGAGAAATATCTAATGTAAATTACGAGTTGATGAGTGCAACAAGCCAACATGCACATGTATACCTATGTAACAAACCTGTACATTCTGCACATGTACCCTAGAATGTAAATTAAAAATAATAATAATAATAAAAGAAGAGGAAAGCACAAAATATATAAAATACACAGAATTATATAGAGAATTAATGGAAAAAAAAGAAATGGGTGATGGAGGGCAGAAGTCGAGATATGGAAGATACAGGCAAAGGAATTTCACATCCTGCCTTGCTGCAACACACATTCTGTAGCTAAAAGTCCTGAGAGACTTTGAAAAGCTGGTGTTTTAACTTTTGGATAGTTTTTGATCCAGCTCAAAGCCATCCGTTTCTGGAAACTGCCTCTTTCTTCCACAGGATAAGAGTGGTGGGTGGGGAGATCTAGAAGCCAGGTTTGCACTTTGGGAGCCTGACCATTGTTCTCAGTTGACTAAAACTGAAGCAGGCTGGGCCAATCAGATACTTGGAATTCAAATTCAAATTCGCAGTAGTTTATCTCTGCATGTAGTTAATACTATAATGTGAAAACAGAGCTGTGGAGTAGCCACATAGTGCTTTATAGATAAAAGAGCAACTTAAAAGATGAGCAGAAGGGATGGAACTGGAGGTCATTATGTTAAGTGAAATAAGTCAGGCACAGAAAGATAAACTTCGCATGTTCTCACTTATTTGTGAGAGTGAAAAATCAAAAGCAACTGAACTCATGGAGACAGAGACTAGAAGGATGTTTATCAGAGGCTGGAAAGGGTTGGGGACAGTGTGTGGAGAAAGTAGGAATAGTGAATGGGTACAAAAAAAATAGAAGGGAACAAGATCTAGTATTTGATTGTACAACAAGGTGACCATAGTCAAGGATAATTTAATGTACATTTCAAAACAGTATAATTGGATTGTTCATAATATAAAGGATAAATAGGGGACCTAACCCTGAAGGGTTAGATAGCCTATTTTCTATGATGTGATTATTACAATTTTTTTTTTTTTTTTTTTTTTTTTTTTTTTTTTGAGATGGAGTCTCGCTCTGTCACCCAGACTGGAGTGCAGTGGTGCGATCTCGGCTCACTGCAAGCTCCGCCTCCTGGGTTCACGCCATTCTCTTGCCTCAGCCTCCCGAGTAGCTGGGACTATAGGTGCCCGTCACCACGCCCGGCTAATTTTTTTTTTTTTTTTTTTTGTATTTTTTAGTAGAGATGGGGTTTCGCCATGTTAGCCAGGATGGTCTTGATCTCCTGACCTCGTGATCTGCCCGCCTCGGCCTCCCAAAGTGCTGGGATTACAGGCATGAGCCACCGCGCCAGGCCGATTATTACACATTTTATGCCTGTATCAAAGTATCTCATGTACCCTGCAAATATATACATCTATTATGTACCCAGAACAATTAAAAAGATTTTTTTAAAATAACGAGGTGGGTGGATCACTAGGTCAGGAGTTCAAGACCAGCCTGGTCAAGATGGTGAAACCCCATCTCTAGTAAAAATACAAAAATTAGCCGGCTGTGGTGGCAGGCGCCTGTAATCTCAGATACTTGGGATGCTGAGGCAGAGAATTGCTTGAACCTGGGAGGCGGAGGTTGCAGTGAGTTGAGATCGTACCACTGCACTCCAGCCTGGGTGACAGAGTGAGACTCCATCTCAAAAAATAATAAAAATAAAAAAATAAGGAGGGGGTTACACAGAAAGAGAGAGGAACGTGAAGCTGTGGCACCAAAACAAAAAGTGGAAAAGGGAAAGAGAGGGAGAGAGGAAGTCAGCGCTTGCCTATTCCAGGTCCAATCCCTTCCTAGAAACCTAGGACTCTGTGTGAACCCCTCTACCCTTGTCATAAATTCCATTTGGCTTAAGCTATCTGGCAGACTGACCATCTGTTCACTAAGCCATTTCCTTGGGCACACAGCCAAACTACACTCCTAGCCTCTTAATACGATTAGTTGTGGCCATGTGGCCAGGCCCGGACCCATGAGATGAGAGGAAGGGATATTCTCTACATTCAGTCTTGGCAATAAGAACTCTCCACAGCAATCTTTCCTCCTGTGCCAGTGAGGTGTCAGCACCCAGAGCAATGGCAAAAGTCACACGTTGAAGACATCCGAGCCTCAGGAGTCTAAGTACCTGAAAGAATGCTTGGAGTAGCCATCCCACCCTCACCAAGCAGGTTTTATAAGCTCAAGAAATCCATTTCTCTGTGTTGAGATTTTACAGAGATTTCGAGTTTTATGTGACACAACACCAAGCTTTATCTAAACTGATACAAGGCAGTTTGAGTGGGCTTTTCTTTTGAAACCTGCCATTGAAGAGTCTAAAAACATCACACCTCCAACAGGCATCTTTCCTCATTCAGTTGCTGCCTGTTGAAAAGGTGGAAGACCTTGGGCCAAACACTTCACATGCCCGTGCTCCGGGGCCTGCAGAAAAGGGCAGAAGTAAAGGATTCAATCTCTAGAATGTCAAACAAGGCCACCTCAGGTGACCTTACACACCCAAACACACTGCCTTTGTTATGGGAGATATTCTTTGACTGCTTTACCACGTCTCAGAGTACATCAGCCTCCCTCTCAGAGTTTCCATATGGCTGCGCAAGCTTTAAAAGCAAAACCTTTCATGTGGAAACTTTGTGTTTCTATTGAAGTCAGTACTGAAACGTGTTTCCATTCCAAATGATTCCAGCAGATTTCCAAGATGGCCCAATAACACCCTGCTCAGTTATTAGAGTTCTAGCAAAGAAGGAGCTGACTGAAGACAATGGTCTTACCAAAGAGCTACATTGACAGCTACTGTGCCTGTGAGTATTCTGGAAAACACCAGGCATGAAAAGGATAGTTCTATATGTGTAATATGCAAATTTCATATTTTCCCCATTTAAGCAGTAACTCCTGCCTAAGACCAAATGGAATGGAGTTGCAAGTTCTGTCAACAGAGAGAACCTATAAAGCAGATCTTGACATTATTTTACAGATCTAATTAGGCCGTCTGGTCAGTAAAATATCTCTAGGAAAGATCTTAAGTGCAATGGCACTCATTAGAAGTCCAAATGCTTGCTTTAATTAGCATGTAGTTTTATAGTATTTAAACTAATGATCTTCGTTGTCTATTGCATGTGTAAGATTGAAGGTGTGACAGTGGTTAAATTCAGGGCAAACAACAAAGATATCTCACCTTGAAGCTGTTGTATCAATCTTTCAAGAGGGAAAAGCTTCCAAAATGTGGGGAAATATCGGAACCACTGTTTTGAATGTACTTTTTCAGCAGTTAGGCCAAGGGCTTGAGGGATCCTGAGCACATAAAACCAGCCACCATCCATCCCGACTGCACTCTTTCTCAAACCCTGATTCCTCCCTTTACTGTTTTGCTCTTGCCTCTAACACAAATCTCACACAATTTGGTAAGTGAAGTATGTGAAAGATCACAAAACCAAAATAGAATGTGGCCTTTTGCATTCCTGAGAGACCTCATCCATGTCCTCAGAGACATGTGGTGGTGGGAGGGGTGAAATTTCCTCACCACCTCTTCTCATATTTCAATATTGTGATCCACAAAAGGGCAGTGATAATATGGAAGAATTTTCAGCGGGACCATATTCAGTTTCCTACTTGAATATTGCATACTAACAGACACCAACAATCTTATCTAATTTTTACAAGGAGAGTATGAAATGAAAACTACAATTCCTGGTTCACAGACTTGAAGAGTAGACCAGAAGAAGATATAAAGGAGGTCAACTAGCCAAGAGAGAGAGACTTCTGATTTTAAGAAGAGGGTTCATTTTGTGCTCCACATACTCTTTCTGATGTGAAGACCTATTGATCTAACATCACTTTTCCTTCAGGACTATTAAACTAAGTCTAGGAGAATGTCATTGACACTTCTTATAGCCTTATAGACAAAGGAGAAATATGTGGATAGATACTAAGGGTACACATAGTACAATTTACAGCTGATTCTATAGCCCAATCCAAAGATTACTGATTGAGTAATCAGCTAAGGTTGACCAAAAGAATGACTGCTAGTAACAGTCAGGCTTACTCTCTGACAAAGTCCTGCCTCACACTTATCAATTGCTTGTGATTAACACAAGATATACACTCATCAAATTTGTTGTAAACAAAACAGTGTTGATGGTAAATAGGTTAGGTGACAAAACCAGAGCAAAGACAGCATTCAGACTCCCTGCCCATGTACAATGATCTTATCAACTGAAACGGGCTCTAGGGTTCTCTGTACCTGCTGCTGGTTGGAGCAAGAGGAAAGAATTGATTCAAATTGTGTCAATCAACTTCCCATACTTGGAACTGATAATTGGGTTAGAAACCATAGTTGACTAGCCACGTGCCCTGGTCTGAAAGTAACATAAACCACAGGGACTGCAAGCACAGAGTAGGGGTAACCCTGATTAGGCATGAGAAAGTAAAATGGAAGGTATATTCTGTAAAGAAAGGAAAATGTGAAGCAAACTATCAGAGAAGGGTGGATAAAAGGTCATATGACCCCAGACCATAAGGGAAATGAGAAGGTCATGGTCCCTGAAGATTGACATTTCTCAGGTCCAGTCTCTCACCAGCCTCAGCTGTGATTTCTACCCTTGTATTCTGTAAAACATTCCTCATCCCTGATCATGAATTGCTTTGTTTGTTTGTTTTTTCACCTAAACTGGATGAAGTGTTTCTCTTCCTTATAAACAACCAACCAAAGGATTAACCAAATTCATGAATATATTAAAATCCTGCTTCTCCTGAAGGAATGAACAAGATGGAAGATGCCAGTTACCTACACTCTTCAGAACAGCATCCTAGGGGCAGGATTCTCAATCTCTGCATTCCAGCTGCCTCTCACAGGAATTAGTCTTGACTCTACCTGGAAGAGTAGATGATTCACCTCTGCAGATCTGTAGCCTTTACTCTCTAGTATTCTGTCCCATCACCTCTAGCTGCTTTTATATCCCAAGTCCCGCAGCTCTGCCTCCTATCAAGGCATCCCTAGGCTCCACCTCAATTGCCCTCCCTGTACTGCAACCAGGAAACTCACAAAGAAACAAGCCAGGGCAATCTCAGGACCCACCTCCTTGTTCTTATCTCTTAATGATCTCTACTTTTCTGATTGAGGTCCCATGCCTTGAAAACTATGTTTTGTGTATTATTTTCACTTTTCTATTGTTTTGGATGGAGGGTAAAATTTTTCCCTGTTATTCCATCCTTACGGAAAGCAGATGACTTCAAGTAGTTTTTGACCATCTTCTTTAGTAATACAGGCCAAGTGGATTCTCACCACGTTTTGGAAGGTGAGAAAAGAGCCACCTATTTTCTTGGGTGTTCAACCAAACAAAGACAAATCTCATTTTAAAAGTCATAACATAAAATGGATAGCTCCCCCACAGTGTTTTCTTTGGCTGAATTTCCATAAACAGTTTTATACAGCCACAGCAAGTGATGACAGATAGTGATTATAAATCAGGTATTTATGGTTTATTCTGGCCCATAACTTCCCAAGATGTGTGTTTTACACTGTTACATACACAGCAACTCCAATGGAATAATGATCTTAAAATACCTTCGAAAGAATGCATTTGTAAAATTTGTAATTTCTTCAAACTTAATTATAATGAGTATAATTATATTAGGGTTCTCTAGAGGGACAGAACTAATAGAATATATATATGGAGTTTATTAAGCAGTATTAACTCACACGATCACAAGGTGCCAAAATAGGCTGTCTAGAAGCTGAGGAGCAAGGAAGCCAGTCCGAGCCCCAAAGCTGAAGAACTTGGAGTCCGATGTTCGAGGACAGGAAGCATCCAGCCCATGAGAAAGATTAGGCTGGGAGGCTAAGCCAGTCTAGCCTTTTCACATTTTTTGGCCTGCTTTATATTTGCCGGCAGCTGATTAGATGGTGCCCACCCAGATTAAAGGTGCATCTGCCTTTCCCAGCCCACTGACTCAAATGTTAATCTCTTTTGGCAACACTCTCACAGACAAACCCAGGTCAATACTTTGCATCCTTCTATCCAATCCAGTTGACACTCAGTGTTAACCATCACAAGTCAGCCCCTTGTCAACTGGAACCCATACACATTTCCTGAGATCATACATAATCTTCAAATAAAGACAATAATAAGGTCATAATTACACCTAACATAATACAACTATCCTTTGTACAACCAGAAACACACCAATCCCCAATCCAAATGCTATTACATAAAGGTAACAATACTGAAATCCTGATATGAAGTCAATAAATCTTATGTCACATAAATGGAAAAGAAAATAAAGATATTTTCTTAGTTCAAGTGTATACATGCACAAACATGTTTCTAACAAAAAAAGGAAGAAATATTCATGACAATTACAGTTCTCATTTTTGCAACTGGTCATGTGGTCATAGCTAGTATTGATGACTATCTTCCTCTACTACCCATTTTGTATTCCCTTTGCCTTCAGCAAGCACCTCAGCAGGTCGTGGATTTTTCCCCGATGGAATAACCCAACTCTTCATTCCCGAAGGGTCTGGGTCATTTGTAGTCCTGCCTGGATTGGGCTATTGTAGTTTCCCATTGACCTCAATCACAGGGCATGGTAATACTAAGAAATACCCTAATGGATCTCTTGTATTCCATGCATAGTCTTCCTTACCTCCATTATAAAGGAGTAGACGGCTTCCATCTTGACAGTCCGGGTCAATCACCCCAGCCAACACTGTAACTCCCTTCTTAGCCTATTGACTTAGAAGTAGGAGGAGCCCAAAGTGTGCAGGTGGCAATCTTAACTTTCAGTTTAGTGAAATTGTTGTTGTGTCTCCTGGTGGCAGTGTTCCTCCCTCTGGAACTAAGACCTCTAGGCGAGAAGAACGTACTGTCATGAGAAAAGGAAGCAAAAATGTTGCTAGTGGATCACTAGGGTTGATGGTGAGTGACGCCACTTCCACTTCCATCCCTTGATTCCTGGACCTGTGAATCCTGGCTATGGGAGAAACAGTACCATATATTGGATACTGATGCAGAGCATACACAGCCTTCTGGAGAACTTTGCCCCAGCCCTGCAAAGTACTGTCACCTTGTTGGTGTTGTAATTGTGATTTCAAAAGGCCATTCTACCATTCTGTCGATCCAGCTGCTTCAGGATGATGGGAAACATGGTAAGACCAGTGAATCCCATGAGCGTGAGCCCACTGCCACACTTCTTTAGCTGTAAAGTGAGTGTCTTGGTCAGAGGTAATGCTGTGTGGAATACCATGATGGTGGATAAGGCATTCTGTGAGTCCATGGATGGTAGTCTTGGCAGAAGCACTGTGAGCAGGATAGGCAAACCCATATCCAGGGTAAGTGTCTATTCAGTGAGGACAAGCTGCTGCCCTTTCCATGGTGGATGAGGTCAAATGTTATCAACCTGCCACCAGGTAGCTGGCTAATCACCCCAAGGAATGGTGCCATATCGAGGGTCCATGTTGGTTTCTGCTGCTGGCAAATGTGCACTCAGCAGTGGCCATAGCCAGGTCAGCCTTGGTGAGTGGAAGTCCATGTTGCTAAGCCCCTGCATAACCTCCATTCCTGTCACCATTGTCACTTTGTTCATGGGTCGATTGAGTGATAACAGGGATGGCTGGGGAAAGAAGCTGAGTGGTGTCCATAGAACGGGTCATCCTATCCACTTGGTTATTAAAATCCTCCTCTGCGGAGGTCACCCTTTGGTGAGCGCTCTCATGGGATACAAATATCTTCACAGTTTTTGACCACTCAGACAGGTTCATCCACATACCTCTTCCTCACATTTCTTTGTCACCAATTTTCCAATCATGCTTCTTCCAAGTCCCTGACCATCCATCCAGCCAATGGTTATTGATGGTTATTGGCTACAGCCCATGAATCGGTATATAATCGCACATCTGGCCATTTCTCTTTCCATGCAAAGTTCACAACCAGGTGCACTTCTTGAAGTTCTGCCCACTGGAAAGATTTCCTTTCACCACTGTCTTTCAGGAATGTCCTAGAAAGGGGCTGTGGTGCTCCAGCTGTCCACTTTCGGGTGGTGTCTGCATATCATGCAGAATCATCTGTGAACCAGACCCTAGCCTTCTCTTCCTCTGTCAACTGATCATAGGGAACTCCCCATAAGGACATCTGTACAGGCTGGGAGAGAGAAGGCAGGGTGGTGAGTAGAGACCATGGGCATTTAAGCCACTTCCTCGTGTAACTTACTTATGCCTTCAGGACCTGCTAGAGCTTGATCACATATATGCCACTTCCATTTGGTGATGAAATGCTGCTGTGCACGACCCACTTTGTGGCTAGATGGGTCAGAAAGCACCCAGTTCACAGTAGGCAGTTCAGGTGGCATGGTGACATGATGACCCTTAGTCAAATATTCAGTTTCTACCAAAGCCCAGTAACAGGCCAAGAGGTATCTCTCAAAAGGAGAATAGTTATCTGCAAAAGATGGCAGGGCCTTGCTCCAAAATCCTAGAGACCTCCACTGTGATTCACCTATGGGGGCCTGCCAAAGGCTTTGAACAGCATCCCTATTTGCCACTGATACCTCAAGCACCATTGAATCTGCTGGGTCATATGGCCCAAGTGGCAGAGCAGCTTGGACAGCAGCCTGGATCTGTTGCAGATCCTTCTCCTGTTCTGGACCCCACTCTTGGTACCAAAATCTATATTAGTCAGGGTTCTCTAGAGGGACAGAACTAATGGGATAGATAGATATTTGGGAGTTTATTAAATAGTATTAACTTAAATGATCACAAGATCCCACAATTGGCCATCTGCAAGCTGAAAAGCAAGGAAGCAAAAAGTCCAAGTCCCAAAGCTGAAAAACTTGAAGTCCGATGTTCGAGGGAAGGAAGCATCCAGCATGGGAGAAACATGTAGGCTGGGAGGCTAGGCCAGTCTAGCTTTTTCACATCTTTCTACCTGTTTTATATTCTGGCCGCACTGGAAGCCAATTAGATGGTGCCCACCCGGATTAAGGGTGGGTCTACCTTTCTCAATCCACTCACTCAAATGTTAACCTCCTTTGGCAACACCCTCGCAGACACACCCAGGATCAATACTTTGCATCCTTCGATCCAATCCAGTTGACACTCAGTATTAACCATCACACTGATGAAAGGTGAATCATAAATTGGGGTCACAGCAAGGCACAGGAAAGGGCATGCGTTTCAGGTCTGAGTATGAATCCTGGCTTCTTTGTTTATTGGCTGTGTCAACACTGGCAACTTTCTTAGTCTCCCTGAACTGCCAAGAATGCAAGTTGTGTTCAAATAGGAGAAACAGGCTCATGATTAACTAGTAAGGTGTGATAACATAATAGGATGCATTGTTTCCCATATAATAACATGTAATAATATAAGGTAATTGAGACGCAAAATAATTATAATGAATTTTAATATATTATAAGAATTAGCATTACTATACGGGTACAATGGGTTCTCATCACAGAGACTACAGTAGTCTGAAATCTGCATGAATATGGACATTCTAGACCTTCTAGCATAATAAACAAGTTTACGTAAGAAACAATCCCCTATGCATCGCAGTTTGTAGGTTGAAACTTAGAGGTGATCCAAAGGCACTCCATCAATTTCAACGCTTCTCTATTCAATGATGAGCAAATGAAATATTAGTAGATACAATTGTAACAGGAAAGTTACCTATCACTACCACTAAACTCCTTATACTTGAGTAGAGAGTCCTAAAGTCTTTTTCTCTAACTAGATTGTGTTTTCTTTGCTGACTTTGCCATCTGTAGAATGGGGACAACAGAGGGGCAACATGCCACCATTACAAGAATTGAACAAGCACTGAGCACGACACTCTACAAATCCAACTATAGTTAATTTTATACACACAGAGGCATTCATGTGTTTTGTACCACAGCAGGTTTAGAGTTTAAAAGTTCTCTCAGCAGAATTACCAGAATTATGGACCAATTTAATTGCTTTGAATAAAATAAAAACCACAGATTAAATATGGTGCCTTCAAAGGTGGTATACCATCTTGTTAGTCTCTTAATTAAAATTGTAGAGTAATATTTGCCTATTTCTAGTGAGAACATTTTTGGGAGTTCTCACGTAATGTTTGTATTCCTCCAAAATGCAATGTTGAAGGCCTAACCCCAATGTGGTGGTATGTGAAGGTAGGGTCCTTGGGATTGGATGGGTGTTCTTACAAGAAGAGGAAGAGACACCAGAGCTCTCCCACTCTTTCCACTATGTGAGGACCCAGACCAAAGGTGGCCATCTGTAAGCTAGGAAGAAAGCCTTCATCAAGAACCCTGATCTCAAACTTCCAGCCACCAGAACTCTGAGAAAATAAATGTCAGTTGTTTAAGCCACCTAGCCTATGGCATTTTGTTATAGCAGCCTGAGCAAACTAGCACAGAAGCCATTGTAAACATATTGTGTTAGTATTGACTATTCTACTTACCAACTCAATTCTGAAAAAGTAAAAAGAAAAAAAAGGGACCAAAAATTATCAAGAATTCTGAAATTGTGAATTCTTCAGGTACAATTACAGGTGAAGTTACAATTCCCCAATAGGAGTCTAAGTTTCTTGAGAGTAAGGACTATTTATTGTTTATTGTTGTCTATACTTACCATTTCTAACATAAGTAAATGTATGGTAAAGTAACCAGATCCCAGATACCTTCTTCTTTTCTCCATCTTTGTTTTTTTTTTTTAAGATGAGATCTCACTATGTTGCCCAGGCTGGTCTCAAACTCCTGAGCTCAAGCTATCCTCCTTCCTTGGCTTCCCGAAGTGTGTTCTCCATCTTAAAATATCATATGTAAGTAGAAAGAGAAACACATTAATTACCTAAATAGACACATCTATATTTAAAACTGGATTTGTGGTAATCGAAGTTACTCTTCCAGAAATTTGCTCTTTGGTACATCAAAATATTTTCCATTCTTCTTGATGCATCGATCACTTTCTTTTTCTTTTCTTTTTTTTGGGGGGAGGGGGTGGGGGATGGATTCTCCCTCTGTCTCCCAGGCTGGAGTGCAGTGGTGAGATCTCGGCTCATTGCAACCTTCACCTCCTGGGTTCAAGCAATTCTCCTGTCTCAGCTTCCTGAGTAGCTAGGACTACAGGCGTGTGCCACTACACCTAGCTAATTTTTTGTATGTTTAGTAGAGAAGGGGTTTCATCATGTTGTACAGGCTGGCCTCAAACTCCTGACCTCAAGCAATCCGCCCACCTCTGCCTCCCAAAGTGCTAGGATTACAGGCATGAGCCACCATGCCTGGCCTGATCATTTTGATTCTACTTCACCTACCCATACCTTCCCATCCTTAGGTTCATTGTTCATTCAGGAAGTTTTTCATATGTTCTCCAGCCATTACTGATCTGCCTCACATGCAGATTTAGAAAACACCTGTGTTCTGCTATACAGTTAAGAAGTTTTTCCATTCATCTATTGATGCACACTTAGGTTGATGCCATATCTTGGCTATTGTGCATACAACAATCATAGGGGTGCAGATATCTCTTCAACATACTGATTTCCTTTTCTTTAAATATACACCCAGTAGTGGGATTGCTGCATCATTTTGTAATTATATTTTCAGTGTTTTGAGGAACCTCTGCACCATTCTCCACAGTACCTGTACTAATTTCCATTCCCACCAATAGCATATAAGAGTTCCCCTTTCCTGCATCCTCACCAGTATTTATTTTTTACCCTTTTGACAATAGCTCTTCTGAGGTAAATTGATAAAGAAAATGTGATACATGCACACAATGGAATACTGTTCAGCTTAAAAAAAAAAAAAAAAGTGAAATTTTGTTATTTGTAGCAACATAGATGAACCTGGAGAACATCATGTTAAGTGAAATAAGCCAGGCACAAAAAGATAAATACCACATGCTCTCATTTATATATGGAAGCTAAAAAAGTTGATCTCATGGAAGTAGAGAGTACAATAGTGGTTACCAGTGGCTGGAGAGGGTAGTGGAGAGGAGGAACAGGGACAGGTAAATTAAGGGATACAAAATCATTGCTAGATAGGAGAAATAAACTCTAGCATTGTATAGCGCTGTGGGGTGACTATGGCTAACAGCAACACATTGTATATTTTCAATTAGTCAGAAGAGGATTTTGAATATTCCCAACACAAAAAAGTAATAAATGTTTGAAGTGATGGATATGTTTATTACCCTGATTTGATCCTTACACATTGTATAAATGTTTCAAAACATCACTCTGCAACCCATCAATATGTGCAATTATATGTGCAATAGTCCGGTCTCACATTGCTATAACCACCTGAGAGTGGATAATTTATAAAGAAAAGAGGTTTAATTTACTCACAGGTCTTAGGGCTGGACAGGAAGCATGACTAGGGAGGCCTCAGGAAACGTACAATCATGGCAGAAGGCAAAGAGGAAGCAGGCACACCTTACACCTTATGTGGACAGAGTAGAAGGAAGAGAGCACAAGGGGAGGTGTTACACACTTTTAAATAACCAGATCTCGTAACAACTCACTCACTATCATGAGAACAGCAAGGGGTAAATGTGCCCCCATTATCCAATCACCTCTCACCAGACTCCCCTCCAACATTGGGGATTACAATGAACAGATTTGGGTAGGGATATAAATCCAAACTGTAACAATGTATCAATTAAAAATAATTTTTTAAAAAGCTTTTTTACACTATAGTTATTTCTGACATCTCAAAGTAGCTCCCCTGCAGAGGAAAAAACACTAGAATTCAAATGTTAAACCCTGGGTTCAAACTCTGGTCTCATTACTTACACAGGCTACGGGCATTTGTTACTTAACATTTCTGTAACTCAATTTCCTCATAAGTAAAACAAGAATCATGTCTTAAAATTCCATGTTTTCTCACAGAGCCTGGAAAATGTTTTGTCAATTTTTCTTTGGCTTGATTGATTCATTGAGTGATTGATGAAATTCTTACTGATAGTAAAAATTTTGCAGACCTCACAAAATTCTTCAGATATAAAGCTGATAGCCTGTAGTATTTTCTCTTTTTTTCGTTTCTTTTTTTGAGATGGAGTCTCACTCTGTTGTCCAGGCTGAGGGACAGTGACATGATCTTGGCTCACTGCAACCTCTGCCTCCCAAGCTCAGGTGATTCTCCTGCCTCAGCCTCCCAGGTAGCTGGGATTACAGATGCACATCACCATGCCTGGCTAATTTTTTATTTTTAGTAGAGATGAGGTTTCACCTGTTGGCCAGGACGGTCTCAAACTCCTCACCTCAAAGGATCTACCCATCTCAGCCTTCCAAAGTGCTAGGATTACAGGTGTGAGCCACCATACCCGGTCTCATCATATTTTCTTTATGTGGTTGGTGTTCTTGTATTATCACCCAGATACAGAATTGCTTGCCCAGATGCTTGTGGACATCAGGAGTGCTACACATGCCCTGAGATGGTACACAAAGATTATTTGTGTAAATCCCCTTTGTCTTTAAAGGGAAGAAGAGACGGCCAAAATTTTTGAGAACCACCATTCTTCTGGCATCATGACAATAGAAGTGAGCTTGTAGAAGAGCAGGAAAATAAGCAATTCAAGGTGCTGAGAGGTAAGCAGTGGAGGCAAGACTGATGGTCAAAGCAACAGTGGGTTGGGTGCTAGTCTAGCTGTGGTCTGCCCTAAGTGGTTCTAGAACTCTGTCTAATTGATCAAGTAGTCAACAACACCTTATTGTCTACAATATCCCCAGTTCCTACAATAGTGCCTAGAATATAATCGTTATGCAATAATTATCTGTTAAAAATTTCTTTTGGTTTTCTTACCTATAAAATGAAGGGAATGGAACAAAATTATCCTATAGCTTCTGTCAATTGTAAACATCTATTACATTGGAAACTCATTCTTTTATAAAAGAAAACCATGGGAACTACCTTCCCCAACAAGGGTGGGTCAAAATTCAGCATCCCATTCCAGCCTGACATTTAACAAATTTGCTTCTCACTGACCTCCCTTCCAATAAGTCATTCCTCAGAAGATGACTTTAGTTATTTTGGTTATTATTCTCTTATGTAAGCTACCAACAATTTTTTAAGATTTTTGCTTTCTCTGGGGTTTCTGACAAGGGACAGGTAACAGATACACAGCATTAATAAATCAGTATTATCTGAAGAGTTACTCCTATCATGGCCAGGATTTGAACAGGCCTGAATTCAAATAGTGTTTCATCCAGGCGCATTGTTTCCTCAGTATTTGAAGTTTCAAAGAGCAATCAGTGTCAAAGATCTAAATGTTAAAATGAAGGAGCACTTCGGAAATGCAATTATGGTTTTTGCCTACAGATAATTAACAACTGAAAAAGTTACCTCTACTGAGATTTTCTGGGTAGGCATCACATAAGCCTTAACAAGCACATAAGAACACATAAGCTTTATGTGCTCTGAAAGACCTAGGAGTTCAAGCTACCAACAGGGAAGCCTGGGGATTTGTGTTGCTGTTCCTGTAGTGGTAGGGTTTTGTACTGAGTGGGGTTTCTACGCTACTTCTTCATCCCCCAAACCCATCCTTGTACCTCCATCAACTACAGAACACTTCTGCACAACATGGTAACTCAGAGCAGCAGACTAAGGTCATGAAATGGATATTTCTGGTGCATGCAAAGGGGCATCATAAGAATCAAACCTACAGATTTTCATGTGGCATTCCTTTAAAGAAATACAAGACAGCTGAGACTGACTTAAACGAAATGATAAACATTACAACACAAAAGTGTTGAGTTTGACTAAATATAGAGACATTTCTAACAGTTACAACTGTTCATCCTAATGAAATAGGATGCCTTATAGTGTGGTCTATGCCTTGGAACTGAATTTGTGTAAGCAGAGCCATTGGGCCTGTTATCAATAGGATTCCCATATAAAGCGGAGGACTCAGTTTTTTGGTCTTCCAAATATTTGGGTTTCTTTATCTGTGTTTGACTGCAATGACAAAGCAATTTTTAGACACAAGGGGACAGAAACTGCTCAAAGAATTTTGCAGAGTATTTTTCCTCTTAAATCCAATGCCAAATATATCTACACTTAGCCTGTTATACTTTAGTGCTCTGTGGAACTTTTCTGTGGTCTGAGCACCCCTGAGTCCCATAGCATGCACTATTTTCTCCATGATTGGGCAAATGACAGAGGCCTCATAACTTATTAGTTCTATCAGTTCCCCCCAAAACACACAACACAATTATTACATAGGTCTCCTAGTGCATTACAAGCCCCATTTGGAAATTTTCTCAAATGTTCCCCTTAACAGTTCTGTCTCCCTCTTAAGTAAAGACAATGAGTAATACATGTTGAATACCAAGCAATATGCCAAGAGATTCCGGCACCTTAGTTTCATTCATAGCAACACTTTGAAGTCATATCAACATGTCCATTTAATAAATAAAAAACCTGAGACCCAGAGAGGTTACGTCAAATTCACAAAGTCACGCCACAAATAACTACTAAAGCTGGATTTCAGACCTAGATTTAGAAGTCCTGAAAAATTTGGCCCATTTCCCTATTCCACAATTTCTCTCTTCTGGAGAGCTTTGCTCAACTTTAGACCAAATGCTTTTAAAAACTTCACGCAGCTTCACACAAACTGCCATCCTGTTATTAAATGACTCTACGCAATCGTGTTTTGACCCTTCCTGGAAAAACCTCTTAAAATTCTTAGTGCCAGGCTTTCGTGTTTCCACTGCACTTGCATAACAAATGCAGTACACGGCTTGAACATACATAAAATGAATGCTAAATCTTCTCAAAAACTTTACTCTTATTTTACGCTATGAGGTGCCAAATGGCCATGACTTTGGAATCTCTTGTGTTCTAAATGTCCCACCAGACCTATTGAGGACTCTAGCATATAAAAGTGTGATCACAAACCAGGAAATGAAGACTTGCCTCTTAAAATATTGTGCATCTCAAGAACAGAAAACCAAACACCGCATGTTCTCACTCATAGGTGGGAACTGAACAATGAGATCACCTGGACTCGGGAAGGGGAACATCACACACCGGGGCCTATCATGGGGAGGGGGGAGGAGGGAGGGATTGCATTGGGGAGTTATACATGATATAAATGATGAATTGATGGGTGCTGACGAGTTGTTGGGTGCAGCACACCAACATGGCACAAGTATACATATGTAACAAACCTGCACGTTATGCACATGTACCCTAGAACTTAAAGTATAATAAAATAAATAAATAAATAAATATTTAAAAAATATTGTGCATCTTTATTTTAGACATAAAATTATTTCTTCAATAATTTTTTACAAGAAAAAAAATCATTAGAATGTATATGACCTAAAGGAAAAAATCTTGTTCCCTGAAAACTAAGGTAAAAAAGAATGTGGAAGTGCAGGCAGAGAATTGGTAGTGAACACCTCGACTGCAGAAAACTCATCCACATCTATCAGCTCTTGGAGCCAGTGCCTGAAGAGAGAACTGACACAAAATTACACAAGAATTTATGAGACTCAAGATACTGAAGCTCTTCTTGGGAAGAAAATCATCTTTCATTTTCAGCTGACCCCAAGACGAGAAGGGGTGGAGTAAAACCCAGGAGATGACAGTCTGAGCAACTGAGGCAGGGTTTCAGTGTAGTGGGAGTGAGAACAAGGTGTATTTTTTGAAAATGGAACATCTGTATAGATTCCGCTGAAATTAAAATGAGTAGCTCTTGTTCAGCTGGTATTTCAGGAGCTCCGACATGCTCCTCATGGGGAAAAGGTGCCCAGATCATTGATCTAGCATCAGAGCCGCTAGTGGTAGATCAGACTACAGAGCAAGACTCACTGTCAGGCCAGACTCACAGGTGGTTTTGAACGTAAGACCTCTGTTCGTATGCTGTCTGAAGACTCATGAATTTACCAGAACTAGTGCCGGAAATTGAGACCAAGAGAAAAAAGAAATGGGGAATCAGCAGCATTCAGTGATAATATCTTAGCGTTCAGAGGAGAGTATTTTATATTCTCAACTAGGGCACTGGAAAAAGAAATGAACCTTGGCTTCTATCTTATGCCATATATAAAAGTTAATATGAGAAATTATGATGCCTTTAGAAGAAAACATAGGAAACATTTTTTGCAAAATGAAAAACTTTCTTGGTTAAGACAAAAATACAAATTATAGAAATCACAATCCACAGGCAAAAAATGATGTGTGTTATCTCCAAGTCAATGTCCAATACAAGCTGTCTTCTCCTCTGTGAAGTCTTCTTTGTGTTTTCATTTGGACAAACACCACAGACAAACACACACAAATACATGCACAGTGATATTTTCTTCCTCTTGATTCCTGTTGCAATTATTGTGTGAGTTAATTTAAAATTAGCACATATTTATAATAGCACACAGTGCTATCATATTTATTATGTAGACTTCTTTATTGTCTGCCAGCAGTATTGTATGAGTAAATGTTTACCAACCAGCTCTCTAGGGGAAAAAGACCTGATATGTAACATTTTCCAATTTATTTGCTGTAAATGCTCCACTACAGCCTATTTCAAGCTATCACCATGAAGTCATTGAATTCAGAGTTAGAAAGAGATCCCATGACTGGCATGTGTGTGAGCCAGCACAAGCTGCTTTCAGCATATCCCTGTTTGCCTGTCTCCTCTCTAAGTCTGTAAGAAATCCTCGGTAGTATAATTGAATATAACATGGTGTCTCAGTTTCCCCATTTTGTACAAGTAGGTAAACATACTCAAAAGTGTAACTTTCATCGAGGAGAATTGATTGTAAAGCTCTATTTAATATTTAGGAAACTAGAGTGGATGTTTGCAGAATGTATCTCCAACATCCATATCCTCTTCTAGAAATACCCTCTGTTTTCTGTTTGGGACTCATTCCTACCTCATTTTCCACACACAGTTCTAAGATTAAGCTTCTCACCCATCTCAGGACCAGATCATGGGACCAAGACCAATCTTCACATCATATTGTCTATCCACAGTGATTGGTTCAGGGATGGCATGTGGTTCAACAATAAGATGCAGTGAGAACTCGGATGAAAATACTGAGAAATAATGGAGAATTTGCTCTCAGGCACTTGAATTTGTGAGAATATAAGATCTGGAGCTGCCAGCATCTTCCATCTTGCCATGACACGAAGCCTGTAAATGATGCAAATCTGATAGAGAAAGAGAAAAATTAAATTATGATGGCCATGTTTGAGTTCTGAATTTGAAAGTGTCAAAAGCAAAACCAGCCTCAGACCTTACATTTACATAAGCCAATAATTTCCCTTTTTCCTAAGCCAATTTGTGTTAATTTTTCTCTGATGTATAGCAAAAAAAAAAAAAAAAAAAAAAAAAAAAAAAATCCAATTAATGCAGAAACATTGGGAGTGAATAAATTGGTCTGAATATAGACCATGGTGATAGCTTCACAATTCTGTGCATTGGTGAAAATTTATTAAACCATACACCAAAAAGAGTGAATTTTATTGCATGTGAGTTAAAAATAAATAAATTGGCTGGAAAGTTAAAAAAAATAAATAAATCTCTGTATCAAGTTTGAGGTGCTGTCATGAAAACATTTTTCTATAGGAGTTGTTTTTTCCTATTTTAGTCTCAATCACATGTAGTCAAGCTTTTGCATCCCACTTCCTCTTTTCCCTTGAACTACCATTTCTGAAATAATTCAACAATGATTCAAAAAATGTACTAACCTAAAAAATCCACAAGATCAAGGGGTGAGTCCCAGAAGAACCTGTCTCTAGAAGCTCAGCCAACAACACTGCACTATTCCTATAAAAGCACAATGTTTAACCAAACTTTGACCTTAAGTTGTTGCCTGGGTTTTTGTCCTTATTATTCCATAATTAATTTTTTAAAAGGCAGGCGTTTCCACGGTTATATTAAACTTAAAGCCACAAAAATAAAAATCTTTTTTCGTTTTTAAGATTTTGCAACTTTGACCCTACATGCATCACCAGAGAAAAACACTGGCTCTGTCTTTAAAAAGAGAAAGAGAAAGAAAAGAAGAGAAGGCTAACAAAAATGGATATAGTAAGGTATAGGGGCAGGGAGTGGTATATTTCTAGGAAAATAGATGGACGCATGGAAAATATATTTCCTAGAAATATATTTCTAGGAAACTAGTGGATGACCTCAGCATGGAGAGGGCAGACCCTTCCTTCTTCATGATGCATCTTCATCTCATATTATTCTCTGAGAGTACAAGGCCTCATTTCCTTCACAGAGCAGAGACACAACTTGACAAAAACAGAGGAAGAGAAGAAAAACAAGCGAATAAAGAGCCATTTTTTTTCAGGATCTCAGAAATGGAGCTGAGCATTTCTATAACACTTTAGTAGAAACAGAAGGGGGCCTAATGTTTTTTCGTAAGTCCTCAGTTTCTATTTCCCAGAAATATTTCCATATTACTCATGCCCCAAGCCAAAGAAACAAAGGCACTGTCTGTCTTTTTTCCAATCCCACATGATAAAGAATCTAAAGTTTATCAGATCTTTAGAGAATTCCAAGGTGTTATAAAGGTGATCCAAATTGGAGCCTTTGGACCCTTAAGGAAAAAAGGGATAAAGATTATACTCTACCACTTCACTAATTCTTGGCTCAAAAATCCAAAGAGGGCTCCCTGTTCTAAATGGTGATCTTGAAATCTCCAAACAGAGCTCACTGCCACTATTTCTATAAATAAGATGTTATTCTTCTTCTTCCCTAACCTATAAGTCCCTGTTCTTTCCCTTTCAGAAGAAAACTAAGTAATGAAATACTCATTTCCTCCTCCCAAGGACTGTGCTAGTTATTACCTACCAGAAGTACTTTATTCAACACCTACTCAATTTTATAAACAATGTCAATTCGTTTTTATGGTTACTTGAGAGACTATAGGTCATATAATTGAAAATTATAAATTAATTCTTTCTTTTAACAATTAGGAAAATCTCTTCTGTGCTGTACCATGAGAATAAAGAAACCCAAAACAATACACGAACTATAGCAAATGTTATTCTTCTAAGCAGAAATAAATTGAGTATTATTTTACTTTTTTCATTGTATATTGACGAATTATAGTTGTATATATTTATGAGGTACAAAGTAGTAGTATGATTTTTGAATACAATAACCATTAAATTAAGCTAATAAACATATCTATCACCTCAAATATTTAACATTTTTGTGATGTAAATATACAATACTCAGTGATTAGCTATATTCAACATGCTGTGCTATATTTTAACTTTCTCATAAGAAAATGACAGGGACAAAAAAATTTTCCTCTACCCTCTTAGGTTTGGCACCTGGGGACTGGCAAATTAGACTAACGTAAGAAATGTTTACAGAAAAAAGTCACACAATTTTTATTGACATCTTATGTGCACACAAAGTCAGAGAAAATAAGTGAAACCCAAATAAGTAGCTAGTCTCAGGGATTATATGCCATTTCAACAAAGGGGATTTGGGCTTCAACAGCTGATAAATTGTGGGGAAGTGACTAGGGGGAAAGTAAAATGGAGGGAAACTAATATAAGGATTATTTTAGTAAGGTTTGTTTATGCAGACTCATCTCATTGCCAACTCTTCATCTCTGATGATAAGAGTTACTCTCTTTCTGGTACAGGAAAAGAAGAAACACCTTCACAAAGAGAAATTTATGTCTTGCTTTTAGGCAGAAAGGGGGAGAGCAGAGAACGCTTCCTTCATGTGTTGATTTTCAGTTTCCTTTAGCTCAACATAATCCTTATGCCAAAGTGGCATATCTTGGGGTGACATCCTGATGCCCTCAAAAATTTTTCTAAAAAATATTTATACCCATGTGAAACAAAATTTAATTTTTTCCTAAAAACAAATACAACCCTAAGAATGCTAATTAATACATTATACAATAATATAGATAAACTCTGATTGCTCACTTCTTTATTATTCCTAGAAACCATGTTGGAAAATAGAAAGAATATAGGCTTTGGAGTCTTACAAACTTGAGTAGAATTTTGGAACTGCAAGTAGTTATGTGACCTTGACCATTTTCCTAACTCCTCTGAAGTTAGTGCCTTAATCTGAGAATTAGAGCAATACCTTTTCCTTTCAGGAAATGCTAAGGAAGACTACATAGGTAATGTGGATGTCATAAAAAATGACAGGAGAATATAATACATTGATTGATTAAGTTGGTCACATGTTCCATTCTTGTTCCATTCTTGTTAAGAAAAAAATAAATAGGGTATCAATAAGAACAGAATGTATTATTTAAGGTTGCAGATGTCTCAGAGGTGGTCAGAGGTGTTTATACTAAATGGCCTCAGATTTTCTTCTCAGTGAACTTTGGTGATTTTTTTAACCATTTTCTATTTCTGCTTTATAAGCTGTTTTTTGTTTGTTGTATTTTGCATATTGCTTTGCAGGTACTTGTGCTACATTATATTAATCTCAGATCTTCACTGGAGGCCTCATGGTAGAGAAAGTATTTTCCCACCTGTGACCACATGCTTTGCTTTGGACAAAGGATATTAGCAGATGTTTTATAAGTAGAGGTTTGAAATTTACTTGTATGATTCAACTTGCTCACTTGCACACCAGCCTTTTCCATCAAAAGGAAAAAACTCAGACAACAACCAGTTCAAAGGAAATAACACAAGGAGCAAATCTTAACCCAACCTGTAGCTTGGAGACAAACCCAGCTTAGATCAGCTAAACTCCAACCAACACGCAGATACATTAGCGAGAAATAAATGCTTATATTGAGAAGCCATTGGATTTGGAGTCTCCACACAATTTTGTTGTGGCAGTAGCTAACAAATTCAGTGCCATCAAATCTTTAGGTTTTATCTCATTATATGAATATATACTTTCCTAGGACAATACATTTCATTACCAACAATACGGCAGCCTCTACCAGGCTTCCCACAATATGCTTATCCCAAACCACCTTCTCTTTTCCCTTTGGCTTTTTGTTTTTATTTTTATTATTATTTTTTTTTATTTCTCCTTAAGTTATTGGGGTACAGGTGGTATTTTGTTACATGAGTAGTGATTTGGGAGATTTTGGTGCACCTATCACCTGAGCAGTATACACTGTACCATATTTGTAGTTTTTTAATCCCTCACCCCCCCGAGTCTTCCCCCAAAGTACCCAAAGTCCATTGTATCACTCTTATGACTTTGTGTCCTTACAGCTTAGCTCCCACATATCAGTGAGAAAATGTAATGTTTGGTTTTCTGTTCCTGAGTTACATCACTTAGAGTAATAGTCTCCACTCTCATCCCAGTCACTGCAAATGCTGTTAATTCATTCCTTTTTATGGTTGTGTAGTATTCCTTTATATATCTATATCTATATATCACAGTTTCTTTATCCACTCATTGATTAGTGGGCATTTGGGTTGGTTCCAGGATTTGGCAATTGTGAACAGTGCTGCTATAAACATGCATGTGCAATTATCTTTTTCGAATAATGACTTCTTTCCCTTTTTTTTTTTTTTTCTTGAGATGGATCTTGCACTGTCACCCAGGCTTGAATGCAGTGGTGTGATCTAGGCTCACTGCAACCCCCTCATCCTGGGTTCTAGCGATTCTCCTGCCTCAGCCTCCTGAGTAGCTGGGATTATAGGCATGCACTCTGAAGTCTGGCTAATTTTTGTATTTTTAGTAGATATGGGGTTTCACCATGTTGGCCAGGATGGTCTCAAACTCCTGACCTCAGGTGGTCTGCCCACTCCCAAAGTGTTGGAATAGCCCCCTTTTTCCACATAGACATTTTAGCATCTAACTTAGGGGAAGCTATGTCAGAATCTGCTAGGTAGGTGTCATTTTTAAACAAAAGTGCAGCCAGAATTTTTTTGATTGTCTGATAGGAACATTTTTTCCTTTCCATATAGATATAATGAGAAAAATATTGAGAGTTACCACTATGTGAACAAATAATCTATTAGGTAGAAGAGCTTGGTTCTTTGTTCTAAACAGCACTTCTGAACATCCAATACCTGAGTTTCAAATTTGGTAGTTCACTATCTTACTTAATATTAAAATTTCACTTGTTAATATTAAAATTTTGTTATTGCCTGACTTTTGGATACAAGCCACTTTAATTGGGGTGAGAGGATATCTCATTGATTTGCATATGTTGAACCATTCCTGCATCCCTGGCATAAATCCCACTTCATCATGATGAATAGTCTTTTTAATGTATTGTTGAATTCGGTTTACTCGTATTTTGTTGAGGATTTCTGCATCAATATTCATCAGAGATATTGGACTGCAGTTTTCTTTCTTCTTCTTTTTTTTTTTTTAAGTATCTTTGTCTGGTTTTCATATCAGGTCTCATGGAATGAGCTTGGAAGTATTCCCTCCTCCTCTATGTTTTGGAACAGTTTGGGTAGGATTGGTATTACTTCTTATTTAAATGCTTGGTAGAATTCGCAGTGAAGACATTGGGTCACAGGCTTTTCTTTACTGGGAGACTTTTTATTATAACTTTGATCTCATTACATGTTATTGGTCTGTTCAGGCTTTGGATTTCTTCATGGTTCAATCTTGGTCGGTTGTGTGTATCTAGGAATTTATCCATGTCTTCTAGATTTTCCAATTTACTGGTATGTAGTTGTTCATTGTAGCCACTAATGATCCTTTGAATTTCTGTAGTATCAGTTGTAATGTTTCCTTTTTCATCTCTGATTTTATTTATTTGGGTTTTCTCTCTTTTTTCTTAGTCTGGCTAAATGTTTGTCAAGTTGGTTTATCTCTTCAAAAAATCAACTTTTCATTTTGTAGATCTTTTGTATTGTTTTCCTCATTTCAAATTCATTTTCTGCTCTGATCCTTATTATTTCTTTCCTTCTCCTAATTTTGGGTTTGGTTTGCTATTGCTTTTCTAGTTCTTAAAAATCCATCCTTAGGTTTTTTATTTTTTTCTTTTATTTATTTATTTATTTTTCCATAAGTTATTGGGGTACAGGTGGTATTTGGTTACATGAGAAGTTCTTTAGTGGTGATTTGTGGGATTTTAGTGCACCCATAACCTGAGCAGTATACACTGCATCATATATGTAGACCTTTATCCCTCCTACTCTTGGTTATCCTTTGCCCTCCTCCCACTCCCACTTTGGTTATGTCCTTTTCTGGTGATGCTGGCTTTATAGAATGAATTAGGAGGGTTCCTTCTTTCTCTGTCTTGTGAAATACTGTCAAAAAGATTGTTACTATTCTTCCTTGAATGTCTGGTAGAATTCTGCTGTGAATCTGTCTGCTCCTGGACGTTTTTTGTTGGTAATTTTTTAATTACCATTTCAACCTCGCTGCTTGATATTGGTCTGTTCAGGGTATCTAATGCTTCCTAATTTAAGCTAGGAGGCTTTATCTTTCCAGGAATTTATCCACCTCTTCCAGGTTTTCTAGTTTATGTGTGTAATGGTGTTCATATTAGCCTTGAATGATCGTTCCTATTTCAGTGGTGTCAGTTGTATTATCTCCTGTTTCATTTCTTAGTGAGGTTATTTGGAATTTCTCTCTACTTTTCTTGGTTAATCTTGCTAACGGCCAATCAATTGTATTTATCTTTTCAAAGAACCAGCTTTTTGTTTTGTTTATCTTTTGTGTTGTTTGTTGTTGTTGTTGTTTCATTTTCAGTTAGTTCTACTCTGATCTTGGTCACTTGCTTTCTTCTGCTGGGTTTGAATTTGGTTTGTTCTTGTTTCTTTAGTTTCTTGAGGTGTGTGTGATCTTAGATTGTCTGTCTGTACTCTTTCAGACTTTTTGATCTAGACATTTAGGGCTATGAACTTTCCTGTTAGCACTGCCTTTGCTGTATCCTAGAAGTTTTGATAGGCTGTGTCATTATTGCCATTCCATTCAAAAAATGTTTTAATTTCCATCTTGATTTTGTTTTTTACCCAGTGCTCATTCAGGAGGTTATTTAATTTCCATGTATTTGCATGGTTTTGAAGGCTCCTTTTGATCACCAGTTTTATCCACTGTAGTCTGAGAGAGTGCTTGATATAATTCCATTTTACTTAAATTTATAGAGGCTTGTTTTATGGCCTATCATATGATCTATCTTGGTGAAAGTGCCATGCACTGTTGAATAGAACGTGCATTCTGCAATTGTTCAATGAAATGTTTTATATATATCTGTTAAATCCATTTGTTCCAAAGTATAGTTTAAATCCATTGTTTCTTTTTTGACTTTCTGTCTTATCAAGACCTGTCTAGTGCTGTCAGTGGAGTATAGAAGTCCCCACTATTATTGTGTTGCTGTCTATCTCATTTCTTAGGTCTATTAGTAGTTGTTTAATAAATTGAGAGCTCTAGTGTTAGGTGCATATATGTTTAGGATTGTGGTATTTTCCTGTTGAACAAGGCCTTTTACCATTATATACTGTCCCTCTTTGTCTCTTTTAACCACTGTGGCTTTAATGTTTGTTTTGTCTGCTATAATAATAGCTACCCCTGCTAGCTTTAGGTGTCTATTTGCATGAAATGCCTTTTTCCACCCCTTTTCTTTAAGTTTATGTGAGTCCTTATGTGTTAGGTGAGTCTCCTGAAGGCAGGAAATGGATGGTGAGTTCTTATCATTCTACGATTCTGTATCTTTTAAGTGGGGCATTTAAGCCATTTACATTCAATGTTACTATTGAAATAGGAGGTACTGTTGCTTTCATCAGGCTCTTTGTTGCCTGTGTACTTTGTTTTTTATTTTTTGTTTTTGCTTTTTAACTTGCATTTTTGTTTTATAGGTCCTGTGTGATTTATGCTTTAAAGAGTTCTGTTTTGTTGTGTTTCCAGGATTTGTTTCCAGATTTAGAGTTCCTTTTAGCAATTCTGTTAGTGGTGGTTTACTAATGGCAAATTCTCTCAGTATTTGTTTGTCTGAAAACGACTGTATCTTTCCTTCATATATGATGCTTAATTTCACTGGATACAAAATTCTTGGCTGATTATTGCTTTGTTTGAGGAGGCTGAAGATAGGTCCCCAGTCCCCTCTAGCTTGTAGGGTTTCTGCTGAGAAATCTGCTGTTAATCTGATAGGTTTTCCTTTATAAGTTACCTGGTGATTCTGTCTCACAGCTCTTAGGATTCTTTCCTTCATCTTGACTTTGGATAACCTGATGACAAAGTGCCTAAGTGAAGATCTTTTTTGCAATGAATTTCCCAGGTGTTCTTTGTGCTTCTTGTATTTGGATATCTATGTCTCTCACAAGGCCGAGAAAGTTTTCCTTAGTTATTCCCCCAAATATGTTTTCCAGGCTTTTAGAATTCTCTTCTTCCTCAGGTACACCAATTATTTTTAGGTTTGGTCATTTAACATAATCCCAGACTTCTTGGAGGCTTTGTTCATATTTTCTTATTCTGTTTTCTTTGCCTTTGTTGGATTGAGTTAATTTGAAGACCTTGTCTTCAAGTTCTGAATTTCCTTCTTCTACTTATTCATTTCTATTGCTGAGATTTTCTAGAGCATTTTCCATTTCTAAAAGTGTGTCCAAAGTTTCCTGAGTTTTTGGCTGTTTTCCCTTTAAGCTATCTATTTCCATGAATATTTCTCCCTTCACCTCTTGTATCATTTTTTGGATTTTCTTGCATTGCGCTTCACATTTCTCTAGTCCTTCCCTGATCAGCTTAATAACTAACCTCCTAAATTCTTTTTCAGGCAAATCAGGGATTTCTTCTTGGTGTGGATCCATTGCTGGTGAACTAGTGTGATTTTAGGGGTGTTGAAGAGCCTTGTTTTGTCATATTACCAGCATTCATTTTCTGGTTCCTTCTCATTTAGGTAGGCTCTGTCAGAGGGACTGTCCAGGGCTGTTGTTCAGATTCTTTTGTCCCACAGGGTGTTCCCTTGATGTAGTACTCTCCCCCTTTTCCTATGGATGTGGCTTCCTACAAGCCAAACTGCAGTGATTGTTGTCGCTCTTCTGGGTCTAGCTACCCAGCGAGTCTACCTAGCTCTGGGCTGGTACTGGAGGTTGCCTGCACAGAGACCTGTGATGTGAACCCTCTATGGGTCTCTCCACTGTGGATACCAGCGCCTATTCTGGTGGAGGCAGTGGAGGATGCAATGGACTCCATGGGGGTCCTTAGCTTTGGTGGTTTAATGCTATATTTTTGTGCTGGTTGGCCTCCTGCCAGGAGGTGGCAGTTTTCAGAAAGCATCAGCTACAGTAGTGTGGAGAGGGACCAGCGGTGGGCAGGGCACTAGAACTCCCAAGATTATATGCCCTTTGTCTTCTACTACCAAGGTGGATAAGGAAGGACCACCAGGTGGGGGTGGGGCTACGGTTAGGCAAGTCTGAACTCACACTTTGGGCAGGTCTTGCTGAGGCTGCTGTGGGGAATGGGGGTGAGATTCTCAGGTCACTGGAGTTGTGTACCTAGAAGGATTATGGCTGCCTCTGCTGAGTCATGCAGGTTGTCAGGGAAGTGAGAGAAAGCTGGCAGTCACAGGCCTCGCCCAGCTCCCACACAATTTGAAGGGCCGGTCTCACTCCCACCGTGCCCACCCACGACAGCCCCAAGTCTGTTTCCAGGCAGAGGGCAATGGGCTTGAAAACTTGCCTGAGGCTATCTGCTTCCCAGCTGCCAGAGAAAAGGGCTTTAGTTCTTCCCCCACCTGTTAAGTCCTCATGCCCAATTCGCACCCACCCCTGAGTTCTGGCCAGGAGGCTTCTCACCCCATTCAAATTGTGACAAAGTTCAGCTAAAGAATTCCTTCTCCCTGTGGAGTTTTACCCCCTGCTCCTCTGGCCACCCTCCCAATGGATCCTTGTGGTGCCAGCAGGAATGGGCTGCTCTGGGACCCGGCGAGCTCCCAGGGCCTTTCTCCTGCTTCCTCCACCCCTGTATTTCGGTGGGCTCTCTGACTTGACTCAGCTCCAGGTAAAGTCAGAAACTTCTCCTGCAAACAGATCAGCGTCTCCAGTAGCGGGGTGTGTTCGGGAGAGGAGGGTCTCCCTTTCCCACTTCCGCATTTGGGACACTCATAGTATTTGGGGTGTCTCCTAGGTCCTGCAGGAGCAGTCTGCTTCCTTCAGAGGGTCTGTGGGACCTCTCAGGATTGCTGGTTTGTTCTGGCAGTCAACCTGGAGCTAAAATGCACAGTGGAAGCCTCCACATGCTGCTCTGTCTGGAATTGCAATCTAGTCCTGCCTCCCATCCGCCATGATCCCCGCCCTGCTCCCACCTTCTTTTTTGACGATACTAATTGCTGGGAGATTTTAAAATAGACAAATTGTGTGAAGAATAAGGATAAAACAGGTCAGATTTTAAAAAGAGAGTCTGAAATAGTGCTGTCCACTGGAAACCTAATGTCAGCCAAATATGGAATTTTTAATTTTCTATTAGCCATTTTTTAAAAGAAAACAGTTGAAATTAATTCTAATGCTGTACTTTTAACCCAATATATCCAAATACAATTACATGCAACATATAATTTTTTTTTTTTTTTTTTTTTTTTTTTTTGAGACGGAGTCTTGCTCTGTCCCCCGGGCTGGAGTGCAGTGGCCGGATCTCAGCTCACTGCAAGCTCCCCTTCCTGGGTTTACGCCATTCTCCTGCCTCCGCCTCCTGAGTAGCTGGGACTACAAGCGCCCGCCACCTCGCCCGGCTAGTTTTTTTGTATTTTTTTAGTAGAGACGGGGTTTCACCGTGTTAGCCAGGCTGGTCTCGATCTCCTGACCTCGTGATCCGCCCGTCTCAGCCTCCCAAAGTGCTGGGATTACAGGCTTGAGCCACCGCGCCCGGCTCATGCAACATATAATTAATAAAACTTTTAAAGAGATATTTTGCACTTATTTTTCGTTACTGTATTCAAAACAGTGTGTATTTTACATCATAGCACATCTCTATCCAAACCAGTCACATTTCAAATGCCTAGTGGTCACATATGACTAGTGTGGCTATCATATTGTACAGCACATGTCTAGAAAGTTTTCGTAAGAAGCAAAATGGGAAGATTTTTGTGCAGAGCTTTTTTGACTACTAAAACCACTCAAAGACCTCTTTCTTGGCTTATTTTTGCATAACTGGCTGATCTCCCTATGAACAGAGTTTGTCTTGTATTTGGCAGCATTTTGTATTCCAACCTCAAATTGAATTCATTTATTATTTTACCCACATTTTAATTTTCATTAATTTCTTAGTTTTTCCAAAAAACAATTACCCTATTATGGATGTCCCTACGAGCCTTTTTCAAAACTATTTAAAACAAATTGGATACAAATGACAAATAGTTATTTCCTTTGCTTTGTTAAAATCTATGAATAATTCTTAATGACTAGGTTCTCTGTAGAACATAATCTTATACCAGAAAATATCTGTGTGTGATAAGGTTGTGGGATGAATATTTACAGTGTAAAAGAGTCACTCCAAATGTTCATAAAAGAAAAACTATTTGAGTTGGACCAAAAACAAAAAAGCAAAACAAAAACATCAGGATGACTCTATCAGATGTGATCCAGAAAGTCTACAAAAAATCAGAAAGTAGATAAGAAAATAAATGAGGATGCCAGAACTTTTTTCTAAACCTTTTCTGTTTTGGCCTAATTTGCAGTTATTTTCACTGAAATAAGTTTTACTCCATTTCTTGCAGGATGATTTTTATATCTTATTTAGAGTTGTAGTCCTAGGGAGGAAGAAATGTAGAGTCAACAGGAAATGATGTGGACTAAAAGACCTTCACATTTGTGGCTTATTTTCAAGATTTTATTATGCTTACATTAATACATGCCTTCATTAATTTTAGCTTTTTCGCATTCTAGTCTTTTTCTTTATCTATCTGTATGTCAAAATAATTAGCACAGATAAATAGAGAGGGAATAATTAATGTAGATAGAGAAAGTGGGACAGACCATTCTATAAAAAGTAAAAAGCTAAAGAAGCTGAAAAATAAACAATTCTTCTTCTTAGATTCATTGAGGAAGTGAGTACACAGAGCAAACTGCTGCCCCCAAATTGGAGAGAGAAATAGGTGGAAATAGAGAATCACAACTAACCAGAGCAGAAACCGCTTCAGGAACCAGTGCTGGAGTAGGAACAGCTCAACTGTAATTGAGCCATTGCAAGAGGTTAGGTATGGATAAACCTGAGTTAAAAATTCCAGGGGGACGCAGTCCTGGAAGTCCATGCTTTTGAGAGTTTTGCCTTGGGAGCTCAATCAAATTCTCATAGTAAAGATGGAAGAAAAACTTCTGTCGTGCTTCTGTCAGGGGGAGGGAGAAAGGAGTCATTTTGAAACTCCAGAGCACTCTGTTCTTCTTAAGGAAGCCTATTCTCTGGAGAGACCAGCTAACCAGCCTACTGAGCTGGAGTTTTATTAGAGACTAACTGATGTGGAAGGAGGGAAATATTCAACTCCAGCCGACTCTAGCCGTTCTCTCTTACCTAAGGAGGGCAGAAAGAAACTGAGAAATAAATGTAAAGTTCACAGTCCAGGGGCATGAAAACACAGTCCTAATCACAGGACTTCCTCACTTCCAGCACCTTACCACCACATTATCAAAGGCCTATTTAAAGCAGACCTTTTGTATAGTCATCCCTTTGTATTTATGGGGAATTGGCTTCAGGATCTCCTGCAGATACCAAAATCTTCAGATACTTAAGTCCCTGATATAAAATTGTGGAATATTTGCATATAACCTATGCATACACTCCCATATACTTTAAATCATCTCTAGATAACTTATAATACCTAATTCAATGTAAATGCTATGTAAATAGTTGTCATATTGCATTGTCTGGGGAATTATGACAAGGAAAAAACGTCTGTGCAAATTTGGTACAGACACAATTTTATTTTTCAATATTTTCCATCTATGCTTCACTGAATCCACAAATATGTAGGGCTGACTGTACAGCATACTTGGCTATCAAGAAAAAATTACAAGACATACCAAAATGCAATAAAACATAGTTTAAAGAAACAAAGAAAGCATCAGAACCAGACAGTGCAGGGATGTCGGCATTATGAGACCAGGAATTTAAAACAACTATGATCCATATGCTAGGGCTTTAATAGATAAAGTAGAGAACATGAAAGAACAGGTAGGCAGTATAAGCAGAGAAATGAAAAATCCTAAGGAAAAAGAAATGCTAGAGATAAAAAACAGAGTAACAGAAATAAAGAACGCCTTTGTTGGGCTCACTAGTAGACTGTACGCAGCTGAGGAAAGAGTCGCTGAAGTCAAGGAAATCTAAATAAAAACCTCTAAAATTGAAAAGCAAGAAGAACAAAGACTAAAAAAACAACTGAATAGCATATCCAAGAACTGTGGAAAAACTACAAAAGGTATAACATATATGTAATGAAAATACAAGAAGAAAAAAAATAAAGAGAGAAAGGAACAGAAGAAATATTTGAACCAATAATGACTGAGAATTTTTCCCAAATTAATACCAGAGACCAAACCACAGAACCAGGAAGTTCAGAGAAAACCAGGCAGAATAAATGCAAAAAAAAAAAAGTAAAAGAAAAAAAGGAAGTAAGGGAGAAAGGGAGGGAGAGAGGGAGGGAGGGCATATCTAGGCATATTATTTTCAAACTATAGAAAATAAAAAATGCAAAAAAAAGAAAAAATAAAACAAAAAAGCAAAGAAGGGAGAAAGGGAGGGAAGGAGGGAGAAAAGGAGGGTGGGAGGGCATATCTAGGCATATTATTTTCAGATTATAGAAAATAAACTATAAAGAAAAAAAATCCTGAAAGAACCCAGAGGGGAAAAATACCTTACCTTCAAAGGAATAAAGATGAGAATTACATCTGATTTCTACTCAGAAACCAAGCAAACAAAAAGATAGAGTAAAATATTTAGAGTATTGAGAGAAAACAAAAGAAAACCTACACCAACCTAGAATTCTGCAGCCTGTGAAATTATTCTTCAAGAGAAGGATAAATTAAGATTTTCTCAGACAAACATGCTGAGAAAATCTGTTGCTACTAAACCTTTTTTGAAAGTATATTAGACTTTTATATTTTTATAAAGTCTTTAGAGAGAAGGGAAACAATACAGGAAAGAAAGTCAGATGTACGTAAAGAGTGAGCATTGGAGAAGGGACAAGTAAAGGTACAGTAAAAACTTATTTTTCTTCTTAATTGATCTAACAGATAATAGTTTGTTCAAATCAGTAATAATGTATTTGTGTAGGTATGTACATAATACACACACACACTCTTATGTATGTGTGTGTATCTATCTATCTATCTATATCTATCTATCTATCTATCTATCTATCTATCTATCTATCTATGAAATAAAAAACAGCAATGATCCAGGGATGGGAGGGAGGAAGTAGGATTATTTTGTTATTATAAAGTATTGACACTATCTATGAAGTGATACGGTGTTACTTGAAAGTGGATTTGGATTAGTTGTAAGTGTATATTACAAACTTTAGGGCAACCGCAAAAAAAAGTAAAACAGTAAGTATGCTAAGAAATGCTAATAAATGAGAGAAAAGTGAATCATATAAAATGCTTAACTTAAACCACAAAAGAAAGATAAAGAGTGGAAGACAAAAAGGAAAAATGAAACAAGAACAACGAATAGAAAACAGTAACAAATATGACAGATATTAACCTACTATATCAATAATTACTTTGGAAATCAGTGGTCCAAATGCACCAATTACAAGACAGATTGTCAGAATATGTTTAAAAAAAAGACCCCCCCCAACTGCATATTGTCTACAAGAAACCCGTTTTATATAGAGAAATATAGTTAGAATAAAAGTAAATGGATGGAGAAAGATATAGCATGCTAACACCAATCAAAAGGAAGCAGAAATAGCAATAGTAATTTCAGACAGAGCCAATTTAAAACCAAGGAAATTTGTCAGAGATAAATAGAAACATGACATATTAAAAGGTAAATTCTCCAGAACAACATTCTTAGTGTGTATGCAACTAAAAACAAAGCCTCAAAATACATGAGCTAAAAACTGATAGAACTGCAAGAAGAAATAGACCCATCTGCTCCAATGGCTGGAAACGTCAACACCTCTCTATCATAAATGGGCAAATTCAGCCAGTAGAAAATCAGTAAAGACTTACTTGAACTCAACAACACCATCAATCAGCAAGATATTATTGATCTCTATAGACTCCTCCATCCAAAAACAGCAGAATACACATTCTTCTCAAGCTTACGTGGGACACTTCCCAAAATAAACTACATTCTGGGCCATAAAACACACATTAACAAATTTAAAACAACAGAAATCATCATGCGTTGCTTTTTTTGCAAACCAAAATAGAATTAAACTAGAAATCAATAACAAAGACAATTAGAATATTCCAGAATACTTGGAGAATAAACAGCACACTTATAAATAACACGTAAGCCTAAAAAGAAATCTCAAGGGAGATTTTAAAATATTTTAAACTAAAGAAACAAAAAACACAACTTATCAACATTTGTGAAATTCAGCAAAAGCAGTACTTAGAGGGAAATTTATAGCATTGAATGCATATATTAGAAAAGAAGTAAGATCTAAAATTAATAATCTAATCTTATAACTTAGAAAAACATAAAAATAAGAGAAAAGCCCAAAGTAAACACGAAAGTCCAAAGTAAGTGCAAGAAAAGAAACAATATGAAAAAGATCAAATTTGATAAACTTCTAGTCAGACTAAGGAAAAAAGAGAAAATACACAAATTACTAATCTCAGAAATTAGAGAGAGGGTGTCACTACAGATTACATTGACAGCAAAAGGATAATAAAAGAATATTATGAATAACTCTATAACTACAAATTTTATAGCCTAGGTGAAATGAACCAATTCCTGTAAAGACACAATCTGTCAAAACTCGAAAAAGAAGAAATAGACAATCTGAATAGGTCAGATGGGTTCACTGGTGAATTCTATCAACTACTTAAGGAAGAAATTACACCAATTTTTAATAATCATTTTCAAAAGATAGAAGCAGAGGGAATACTTCTTAACTTATTCTATGAGCCCAGCATCACCTCAATACAAAAACCAAAGACATTACAAGTAAATAAAACTGCACACTAACATGTCTCATGAGTATTGGTGCAAAAATTCTCAACAAAATACTAGCAATTCAAATCCAACAATATATAAAAAGAATTATACACCACAACCAAATGGGATTTGTCCCAGGTATGCAAGTCTGGTTCAACATCAGAAAATCAAATAATTTAATCCATCAAATCAACAGGCTAAAAAATATAGGTGATAATGACAATAGAGGCAAAAAATGCATTTGACAAACTCCAACACCTCCAAGTTTCCTGATAAAAATCTTCAGTAAACTAGAAAAGAAAGAGAATTTTTTATACTCATAAACAGTATCTACAATAAAATCTACAAAAAACATCAACTTAAAGGAGAGATACTTACTCTCCCACTAAGATGAGGAATAAGGCAAGGATGTCCCCTGTCACCACTGCTTTTCACCATAGTACTGGAAGTTCTGGCTAATGCAATAAGACAAGAAAATACAGTGAAAGGTACACTGATTGTGGAGGAAGAAATACAGATGTCTTTGTTCACATACAACATGATTATCTATGTAGAAAATCCAACAGAATCAACAAAAATGCTCTTAGAACTAATAGCAATTATAGCAAGACTGAAGGATGCAAGGTTAATATACAAAAGTCATCACTTTCCCTATATACTAGAAATAAACCAGTGGAATTTGAACTTAAAACTACAATACCATTTATATGAGCACTCAAAATTTAAATACTTAGGTATAAATCTAATAAAATACGTACAAAATCTACATTAGGAAAACTACAAAACTAAGGAAATCAAAGAACTAAGTAAATGGAGAAATGTATGTTCATGGAAGGAAATCTCAATATTGTCAGGATGTCAGTTTTTCCAAACTTAATATATAGATTAAATACAATACAATCAAAATTCCAGCAAATTATAATGTAGATATAGACAAGATAATTCTAAAGTTTATATGGTGAGGCAAAAGACCCAGAATAGTCAATACAAAATTGAAGAACAAAGTTAGAGGACTGACACAACCCACTACCTTGTTTTTTTACTATAAACCTATAGTAATTAAGACAGTGTGGTATTGGGAAAAGAATAAACAGATCAATTGAACAAAATAGAAAACCCAGATAGACACCCACATAAATACAGGCAAACCCCATTTTGTTGTGCTTTACTTTATTTATTGTGCTTCACAGATACTGTTTTTGTTGTTGTTGTGTTGTTGTTTTTGAGACGGAGTCTTACTCTGGTGCCCAGGCTGGAGTGCAGTGGTGGTGCAGTCTTGGCTCACTGCAACCTCTGTCTCCCAGGTTCAAGTGATTCTCCTGTCTCAGCCCCTCCAGGGCTGGGATTACAGGCATGCGACAGCATGCCCAGCTAATTTTTTGTATTTTTAGTGGAGATGAGGTTTCACTATGTTGGCCAGGCTGGTCTTGAACTCCTGACCTCAAATGATCTGGCCCCCCTTGACCTCCTAAAGTGCTGGGATTCCAGGGGTGAACCGCTGTGCCCAGGCTTTTTTTTTTTTTTTTTTTTTAGCAAAATCGAAGGTTGGTGGCAATTCTGCATTGGCAAGTCTATTGGCACCATTTTTGCAACAGCACGTATTCACTTCATGTTCCTGTATACATTTTGGTAATTCTTACAATATTTCAAGCATTTTCATTATTATGAGATATGCTATGGTGATCTGTGATCAGTGATTTTTGATGCTACTATTATAATTTTTTCAGAGTGCCATGAACCCTGCCCATATAAGACAGAATTAATTGATAAATATGTATGTTCTGACTGCTCCGCCAATGGACCATTGCCCTGCCTCTCTCCCTTTCTTTGGGCCTCCCTATTTCCCGAGATACAACAATATTGAAATTAGGCCAATTACAAACCTTACAATGGTCTCTAAATTTTCATGTAAAGGGAAGAGTCACGTGTCTCACTTTAAACCCCAAACTATGAATGATTAAGCTTAGTGAGAAAGGCATGTCACCAGCTAAGACAGACTGAAAGTTAGGCCTCTTTCACCAAACAGTTAAACAGGTTGTGAATGCAAAGAAAATACTCTTAAAGGAGATTAAAAGTGCTACTCCAGTGAACACACAAATGTTAAGGAAGTGAAGTAGCCTTATTACTGATATAGAGGAAGTTTTATCGGTCTGAATAGAAGATCAGACCAGCTTAACGTTCCCTTGGGCCAAAGCCTAATCCACAACAAGACCCTAACTCTCCTTAATTCTGTGAAGGCTGAGAGAGTTGAGAAAGCTGCAAAAGAAAAGTTGGAAGCTAGCAGAGGTTGGTTCATAAGGTTTAAGGAAGCAGACTATCTCCATGACATAACAGTGTTAGCAAGTGCTGACGTAGAAGCTGCAGCAAATTATCCAGAAAATCTAGCTAATATAATTGATGAAGGTGGTTACACTAAATAACTGATTTCACTGTAGACAAAACAGCCTTCTATTGGAAGAAAATGCCATGTAGGACTTTCATAGCTAGAGATAAGTTAACGCCTAGCTTCAAAGCTTTGAAGGACAGGCCAACTCTCTTGTTAGGGGCTAATGTAGCCAGTGAGTTGACATTGAAGCCATGCTCATTTGCTATTCCAAATATTTTAGGGCCCTTAAGAATTATGCTAAATCTACTCTGCCTGTGCTCTATAAATGGAATAACAAAGCCTAGATGACAGCACATCTATTTACAGCATGGTTTCCTGAATATTTTAAGTCCATTGTTGAGACCTACTGCTCAGAATAAAAGATTCATTTAAAAAGTTACTGTTGATTGACCATGCATCTAGTCACCCAAGAGCTTTGATGGAGGTATACAAAGACATTAATATTGTTTTCATGCCTCCTAACCACAGCATCTGTTCTGCAACCCATGGATAAGGAATACTTTCAACTTTCCAGTCTTATTATGTAAGAAATACATTTTGTAAGGCTATGGTTGACATTGATAGTGATTCATCTGATGGATCTGGACAAAGCAAATTGAAAACTTTCTGGAAAGGATTCACCATTCTAGATGTCATTAAGAATGTCTATGATTTACTAAGGCGGGCAGATCACTTGAGCTCAGGAGTTTAAGACCAGCCTGGGCAAGAAAACAAGATCCCATCTCAATTTTTTGAAAAAGAATATCTGCGATGTATGAGAGGAGATCAAAATAGCAACATTAACAGGAGTTTAGGGTTGGGTGCAGTGGCTCACAGCTGTAATCCCAACACTTTGGGAGACCAAGGTGGGAGGATCTATTGAGCCCAGGAGTTTGAGATCAGCCTAAGCAACAAAGCAAGGCCCTGTCTCCTCAAAAAAGATGTCAAAATTAGCCAGGCATGATGGTGTACTCCTGTAGTCCTAGATACTTGGGAGGTTAAGATAGGATTATCACTTAAGCCCAGGAGTCTGAGGCTGCAGTGAGCTATGATTGCGCCACTGCATTCCAGCCTGGGTAACAGAGAAATACTCTATCTCTAAAATAATAATAGTAATAAAACACACAGGAGTTTAGAAGAAGTTTATTCCAACCCTCACGGATGGCTTTGAGGTATTCAAGACTTTAGTAGAGGAAGAATACAAGACCCTCCTAGATTAAACCAGGAAGATATAAAGACTCTGAACAGACCAATAGCAATCAGTAAGATTGAAATTGTAATTTAAAAATTGCCAAAAATAAAGTCAAGACCAGATGAATTCACAGCTGAATTTTCTCAGACATTCAAAGAATAATAGGTACCAATCCTATTCACTGTATTGCAAAAGATAGAGAAAGAAGCCTCCTCCCTAAATTATTCCATGAAGCCAGTATCACCCTAATACCAAAACAATGGAAGGACATAACAAAAAAAGGGAATTACAGACCAATATCCCTGATGAACATAGATGCAAAAATCCTCAACAAAATACTAGTGAACTGAATCTAACAGCATGTATCAAAAAGATAATACATCATGATCAAGTGGGTTTTATACCAGGGATGCAGGGATGGTTTAATATATGCACGTCAATACATGTGACTTGTAAAACAAGTTAAAAATTAAAAGTTAAAATTTTAAAAAATGTTTAATTTTAATTTTGAATTGTTTTAAATTAAAATTTTTAATTTTAATTTTAATTAAAAATTAAATACAAAAATCATATGATCATCTCAACAGATGCAGAAAAAGCATTAGACAAAATTCAGCATCGCTTTATGATTAAAACTCTCAGTAAAATAGGCATACAAGGGACATACCTTAATGTAATAAAAGCCATCTATCACAAACCCACAGTCAATATAATACTGAATGGGGAAAAGTTGAAAGCATTCCCTCTGAGAACTGGAACAAGACAAGGGTGCTCACTCTTACCACTAATCTTCAACACAGTACTGGAAGTCCTGGCCAGAGCAATCAGACAAGACAAAGAAATAAAGGGAATCCAAATCGGTAAAGAGGAAGTCAAACTGTTACTGTTTGCTGACGATATGATCATTTACCTTGAAAACCCTAAAAACTCCTCCAGAAACCTCCAGGAACCGAGCTTTAAAGCTCAGTTAAAGAATTCAGCAAAGTTTCCAGATACAAGATTAATGTACACAAATCAGTAGCTCTTTTATACACCAACAGCAACCAAGTGGAGACTCAAATGAAGAACACAACCCCTTTTACAAGAGCTGCAAAAAAACAAAATACTTAGGAATATACCTAACCAAGGAGTCGAAGTATCAACATAAGTTTTATATGTACTTGGAAACCAAAATATGTGTGTGACTCACTTTATTGCAGTATTCACTTTTTGGAGTGCTCTAGAACCAAACCAACAATATCTCTGAGGTATGCCTGCATAGTCAACTGGTATTTCACAAAAGGCCGTAGGCAATACAATGAAGAAAAACTTGTCTTTTTAACAAATGGTGCTGGAACAACTGGGTATTCACAGGCAAAACAAAAAAGACAAATGAAGACTGATTTTAAACTCTTGTAAAGCATTTAACTCACAACGGATCACAGACCTAAATGTAAAATGCAAAATTGTAAAACTAGAAGATGGCAGAAGAGAACATCTAGATGACCTTGGATTTGGTGATGACTTTTAAAATATAACGCCAAAGGCATGCTCCATGAAAAAAAGAATAGGTATGCTAAATATCATTAATATTAACATTTTCTGCTCTGTGAAAGACTGTCAAGGGAATGGAAAGACAAGCCATAGACTGTGAGAAAATATTTGCAGAAGACCTATCTGATAAAAGACTGTTATCTAAAAGGTGGAATATAAATGAGATTTTCCTACAGTATAATTTTCAAAAACAAAAATTGTTTTGTCCTGGAGACAGAAAGGAAAGAAAGAAGGTATTCTTGGAATGAAGGATGAGAGTGGACTTCAAGGAGAAGGTGGCATTTACTCTGGTAACAAGCAATTAGATAGTCAGAAACAGAAATGGAAAGAAGAGAAGTGAAAATACTTCTAGTAACAAAAAGGTCTGTAACAGAGAAGAAAGAGTTAGTTATTAGAAGACAGTTGTAACTTCATTGATTTATTATTTGTATGACAACTCACTCCTGAAAATACTTGAGGCAGTTCAAAAGAATATGTATGAAATTAATGAAACAAGAATTATAATTCATTTAAAAAAAGGTTAGTAAGCACCTCACGCGTGCCATGCTAGAAGAAAAAAATCTCTGCCCCTGTGAATTTTACAATCTAGTGTGAGAGACTCATAATAGACACAAAAATAAATACATAAACAAATCTGTAATGCTGTGAAGAAATGTGAAGCAGAGAAAAAGAGAAAGAGAGTGACTAGGGTAGAGAGGGACATGCTGTTTCAGAAAAATTGATCAAAGAATGTCTTACTGACTGGGCAACTTTTAAGCAGAAACCTGAATAACGTACGGAAATTACATTTGAATATGTCCTGGAGTCAAGGCAATTGGGCTTCTTATATCATGGTTTGAGGCTCACAGAAATGTTTCCGGAAGCACAGGTAAAAGCTGCAAGATTTCTTAAGAACCAGCTAAAAAAAAAAAAAAAAATTTCCCTTCCATTTCATTCTACTGGACCAGCAAGACATTAAGGCCAGCCTAGATTAAAGGAGAAAAGAATTACTCTCCACATTGCAATGGCAAAAGTAGGAAGAATTTGTAGTCATCCTTCATACTCCAGAGTTATGCAGAAGCTTCTAATTAGGTTGACACACCTTTTTCTAAAGAAATTATCCCAGGCCAGGCACAGTGGCTCACACCTGAAATCCAAGCACTTTGGGAGGCCAAGGCGGGTGGATCACTTGAGCCCAGGAGTTTGAGACAGGACTAGGTTACATGGTGAAACCCTGTCTCTCCAAAAAAATACAAAAATTAGCATGATGGCATGTGCCTATAGTCTCAGCTACTCGGGAGGCTGAGAAGGGAGAATCACTTGAGCAGTGGAATGTCGAGGATGCAGTAAGCCACAATCGCGCCACTGCACCCCAGCGTAGGTGACTAAGTCAGACCCTGTCTCAAAAAAAAAAAAAGAAAAAGAAAAAGAAAAAAGAGATGATCTAACAGCAGAAGTCAGCAAACAGTACCCAAGCAAAATATAACCAGCGGGCCAAATCAACCCTGATATCTGTTTTGTAAATAAAGTTGTATCAGAACACAAAAATACCCATTTATTTACAATAGTCTGTGGCTACTCTCTTACTTCAAGGGTAAAATTGAATAGTTGCAACAGAGACTACATAGCCTGCAAACGTGAAAATGCTCACTATCTGACCGTTTACAGAGTTTGTTGGCCTCTGGTCTACAGGAAAGCAATCATCCCATTTCTCAATCATTCCACATAGTTCCCTGGTCATTTTACTTTTGATCTTAGCTACAAGTCCCTATAAATAATTAACTCTGCTTTGAGTAAATCAAAGCTAAAGAAGATTTCCAAAATGAAAACTAATATCTAAGCATAAAGCATGTACCTCAATAAGAAGAATAAACATATTGAAGCAAATCACACCAAATGTAGAGCCAACCAAAGCAGAATGCAGAGAAACAGATGCTCTTCACACCACCAGGAGAACCAGGCAGCTAATACGCTACAACTTTCATCAATTTTGTGTTTGTTGCTTAAATTTAAAAGAGGTTGGGTGTGGTGGCTCATGCCTGTAATCCCAGCACTTTGAGAGGCCGAGGAGAGCAGTTCACTTGAGGTCAAGAGTTCAAGACCAGACTGGCCAACATGGTGAAACCCCATCTCTACTGAAATACAAAAATTAGCTGGGTGTGGTGGTAATCCCAGCTACTGGGGAGGCTGAAGCAGGAGAATCGCTTGAACCCAGCAGGTGGAGGCTGCAGTGAACTGAGATCCCATCACTGCACTCCAGCCTGGGTGACAGAGTAAGACTCCACTCAAAAAAAAAAAAAAAAAAGTATATAATGGACTGTGGGGACTCATGAAGGAAGAACGGGAGGGGAATGAGGGATAAAAGACTATATATTGGGTACAGTGTACACTGTTCGGTTGCCAAGTGCAGCAAAATCTCAGAAATCATCACTAAAAAACGTATCCGTGTAACAAAAAACTACCTGTTCCCAAAAGCTACTGAAATAAAATACAATTAAAAAAATACATTTTAAGATGTTAAATGTAAATATAAATCCAAAGTGCGCAATAAAGTCTTTAAAAACAATAAATATCTTAAATGTAAAGCATGAAGGTAAAAAATAACCATAAAAGACATTAAATGTGTTTAATATAACATAAAATAATACAATTTTATATAAGATAAAAGGAAGGACAATGTAACTAATGAAAATAAATCTAGATTTTAAAGTAAGGAATTAGGAATAAAAACCGTTTTAAATTACAAATAATAAAATGAGTAATTAATGCAAGAGATAAAGGGTAAAACAGAAAAAGAATTAACAGCATAAACAATTAGGGACAGGAATTAGAAAATCATATAAATACAATTTTAAGAAAATATATAAAAAGATATTAGAGGCAGAAAACTTAGAAGCTAGCAAAGTCACTAAATGGGCTACAAATAGAATAAAAGCACTTTGGGAGGCCAAGGTGGGCGGATCACCTAAGGTCAGGAGTTTGAGACCAGCCTGGCCAACATGGTGAAACCCCATCTTTACTAAAAATAAATTTAGCTGGATGTGGTGGCAAATGCCTGTAATCCCAGCTACTCAGGACACTGAGGCAAGAGAATTGCTTAGACCTGGGAAGGGGAGGTTGCAGTGAGCTGAGATTGCGCCATTGCACTCCAGCCTGGCAACAAGAGTGAAACTTTGTCTCAAAAAAAAAAAAAAATAAATAAAGATAAAAGAATAATTAAAGCAGTATGCAAAAATTTGTTAACATTATTTGTATTAATCAGGGTTCTCTAAAGGGACAGGACTAATAGGATAGATGCATATATGAAAGGGAGTTTATTAAGGAGTATTGATTCACACAGTCACAAGGGGAAGTGTCACAATAGGCCATCTGCAAACAGAAGAGCAAGGAGGCCAGCCTGAGTCCCAAAACCTCATAAGTAGGGAAGCCAACAGTGCGGCCTTCAGTCTGTGGACGAAGGCCCAAGAGCCCCTGGCGAACCACTTGTGCAGGTCCAAGAGTCCAAAAGCTGAAGAACTTGGAGTTTGATGTTTCAGGGCAAGAAGTATCCAGCACGGGAGAAAAATAGAAGCTAGAAGAGTTAGCCAGTCTAGTCCTTCCACGTTCCTCTGCCTGCTTTTATCCTAGCCACACTGGCAGCTCCTTAGATGGTGTCCACCCAGACTGAAGGTAAGTCTGCCTCTCCCAGTTCACTGACTCAAATGTTAATCTCCTTTGGCAACACCCTCACTGACACACCCAGAAACAATACTTTGCATCCTTCAATCCAACCAAGTTGACACTCAATATTCACCATCACAGTATTCAAATACAGGACTATAAAACAACTTGGTTGAGACAGAGTCTCACTCCTGTCACCCAGAATATAGTTTAGTAGTGTGATCACAGCTCACTGCAGCCTTGACCACCTGGACTCAAGAAATTCTCCCAGCTAAGCCTCCTGAGTAGCTGGTACCACAGGTTTGCACCACCATGCCTGGCTAATTTTTGTATTTTTTGTGAAGATGGGGTCTTGCTATGTTGCCCACGGTGGTCTTGAACTCCTAGGCTCAAGCAATTCACCTGCTTCAGCCTTCCAAGGTCCTAGGATTATAGGCATGAGCCACTGTTCCCAGCCAAACAAAACTCTTGTTTAAAAATAAAAATAAACACCATAAAAATAACACTCAGCTGGAAACACACAAGCTGTGAGACTCCTCAACAAAATAGAAATATCAGCTTGCCTTATGGAGAACTCCCTAGGGCCTGGGAGGCTAGGAGAACAACCATAAAGAGATACCTTTAGTTTCCACTATCTTGGAAAGGGACAGCCCATGCAGAGCCCCAGCTAACCTCACAATGCCCTGTCTGCTGAGGAGTGGCAGCTTGACTTGTTGGTACACCGGAATACATGAAGATAAACAGTGGATAATCAGGCTAGGAATATAGGACAAGAAAGACTCTAGAAGAAGACCCTAAATGCCACATTTGGTCAGTGCCAACTTCTTAAAATGCAGGTTTGCAGAGATACACCATTTGACCCAGCAATCCCATTACTGGATATATACCCAAACGATTATAAATCATGCTGCTATAAAGACACATGCACACGTATGTTTACTGTGGCACTATTCACAATAGCAAAGACTTGGAACCAACCCAAATGCCCATCAATGATAGACTGCATAAAGAAAATGTGGCACATATTCATGGAATACTATGCAGCCATAAAAAAGGATGAGCTCATGTCCTTTGCAGGGACATGGATGAAGCTGGAAACCACCATTCTCAGCAAACTAACACAAGAACAGAAAACCAAACACTGCATGTTCTCATTCATAAGTGGGAGTTGAACAATGAGAACACATGGATACAGGGAGGGAACATCACACACAGGGCCTGTCGGGGGTGGGGAGCTAGGAGAGGGATAGCATTAGAAGAAATACCTAATGCAGATGACGGGTTGATGGATGCAGCAAACCACCATGCATACCTATGTAACAAAACCGCACATTCTGCACATGTACCCTAGAACTTAAAGTATAATTTTTTTAAAAAAATGCAGGTTCCATCCCAGAGATTCTGATTTAGTAGATCTGCTTGAGGGAAGGGAAGGTGGGGGTCAAGAGTAGATGCTCGGTAACTATCACTTCTGACCTTCTTCAAATTGGGTCCAATTCTTTAACAAGTCCCTCCCACTACCAAGGAATTTTAATAGTTATCCAAGTTTGGAAAATAATAATTTATGATCTTGAGACAACCGAGACCTTTTCCTATCCAGGTGTCAGATTTGAAAACACAGGTGACAAGAAAAACTTCTGAATAATAGCAGGTCAAAGTTACACAAACCCAGTAAAAGTTGCGGCCAAGTAAGAATGATGCTGGAGGCCAGGCACAGTGGTTCATGCCTGTAATCCCAGCACTTTGGGAGGCCGAGGTGGGCAGATCATGAGGTCAGGAGTTTGAGACCAGCTTGCCCAACATGGTGAAAAACCCCATCTCTACTAAAAATACAAAAATTAGCTGGGCATGGTGACACATGTCTGTAACCCCGGCTACTCGGGAGGCTGAGGCAGAAGAATCACTTGAACCTGGGAGTCGGAGGTTGCAGTGAGCCAAGATTGCACCACTGCACTCCAGCCTGGCAACAGAGCAAGACTCCACCTCAAAAAAAAAAAAAAAAAAAAAAGACATTTGAATTTAACTTCATTTCATCGTTTTTATTTCCCCTTTTCTATCATGATCTTTGCTACTTTTAATTCTTATCAGACTGTTTAATAATGAGCCCTTCAAATATTATGAATCACCATCCAAGAGAAACTTTCTTCATACATGTAAATAAAAATTTATGAACCACATTTTGTAACTTTCCAAAAATTTATAATCATTGAAAATATTTTTTTCATTTAAAAAAGAGTATCTTTTCTTTTCAGTTCACTGGTATATGTAAAGTGGTAAAATATTTTATATCAATCAAATAATTCTTACTAAATAATTCAAAATAATGATGAAGATTTTGTAGTCTTTGCATGTATTGTTAGAGCTGTCATCACATAGTTTGATTTTGTGTCCCCAAAAGTAAATAGCAGGCCAGACACAGTGGCTCACACCTATAATCCCAGCATTTTGGGAGGCTGAGGTGGGCAGATCAGTTGAGGTCAGGAGTTCGAGACCAGCCTGGCCAACATGGCAAAACCCCGTTTCTACTAAAAATACAAAAATCAGCCGGGTGTGGTGGTGTGCACCTATAATCCCAGCTACTAGGGAGGCTGAGAAAAGAGAATCACTTGAACCTGAGAGGCAGAGGTTGCAGTGAGCTGAGGTTGTGCCACTGTACTCAAGCCTGGGCAACAGAGGGAGACTCCATCAGAAAAAATAAAAAATAAAATAAAATACAAGTAAAGTAAATAGCAGTTGCATAAAGGACAAATGTATTTAATATCAAATCAGAGGTTTAGGGCTGTCCCCAAGAGCTATGCCAGTCAGAAGACCACAATTCTGACCTGCTGTACCCTCTGCAGGTTCACAGAACACAAACCATTTTAACAACTCTGGACCTGGCTCTCGAGATCACTGCTCCCTGCTGATGCCTCTTCTTGGTGGTGTCAGAGTATCCCAGTAGCATGCAAATACCCAGTTTTGTCCTTCACCCTTGTTGCCTTGTGGACCACTGGACTTATTATCAGACCTCCTTGCTCAAGCAGTCCTCTGCAAACTCTGAATGCAAAAGCTCCTGGCTTAGATTTCCAGGTAAAATACAGGAAACCCAGTTAAATTTGAATTTCAGACAAAAGAAATATTTCCCAAATACTGCATTGAACATACTTGTATTAAAAATGTTTGTTTTTAATCTGAAATTCAAATTTAACTGGGTATTGTGTATTATTATTTGCTGAACCTGGCCACCCTCCTCGAAATCCTGATGGCTCTGGCCATTGCAGGCCCACCCAAGCCAACACTGAAGGTAAGGAAATCAATATTTCTTTAAATACCTGTAACTCATTTTCTCTGTGCATCTTTTAGGAAATGCTGTTGCTGGATTTGATATTGTCAATTCCTCCATTCCTTTTGAAACTTTGCTTTGCTTTTCTTGACATATCATTTTTATTTTACTTCTTGTATCTGACCAATCTTTCCCTGGATTCTAATTCTTCCCCCACTCTCTAAATCAGGGCTTAGTCCACATTTTCTGCGAAAGGTCAGATGGTAAATATTTTAGGCTTTGAGGGCCACACCAGTGGCTATCACAACTACTGCACTCCATTGGCAGCCGTTGACAATACATAAATGAAAGAGCATGACTGTGTTCTAACAAAATTTTATTTCTGCAAAGAGGTGGTAGGCCAGATTTCCCACAGGCCAAACTTTGCCGAGCCCTGCTCTAAATTCAGGTGTGCCTGGATCTGTTCTTGCCTCTCTCCTATGTTTGCCCTCTTGTCGTTCCCATTCAATTACCTGACAGACCACCTATCCCTTGTATTTCAGTGATGCTCAGATCTGCATCTCAAACTCTAACTGTCCTCCCAGCCACAAGCTTGTATTCCAAAATGTGTAAGATAATAAACTCTTCCTGAATGTCCTACAGACACTTCAAATTCACTAAGCATAGCTTCCCTCCCAAACCATCCCCCGTTCCTCCTCCATGCTTTCTAGTTCTGCTAATGAAAGTACTATCCTTCTGGTTAACCCAGCTCAAAATTTCTACAGGAGTTTAGCGCCTCCCTCTCCCACGGTGTTTATATTCATTCAGTTGACAGACTCTGTAAATTCAACACATTTATACCATACTGTGTCTCCCCTCATTTCCTTCCACCAAGCAGAAGTACTCTGTACCTGTCACTTGGCCCGTTGCAGTAACATCCAAGTGGACTACAAGATACCAGCATCTGTACCTTCCAGCCAAATTTCACCAATGCAATCAGATTGGCCTTTCCTTAGAATGGCTCTGATTTTTCTCTTTGTTTCTCAAAACCTTCTGAAGACCTCCTAATGCTTTTGTGTTGAAGTCCAGTTTCCTTAGCCTGACATTAAACACTCTCTGTGAGCCACCTCCACCCTAATGATCCAACAGTTCAATTTTACACACCATTAACAGCAGTCAAAGAGAACTCTGTGCATTTCCCCAGCCACCCAAGCTCTTTACTATCCTCTTAAGTTTCTCATGCTTTGGTTTTTCCTTGCCCTGCCCAACCCATAGTCACCTAATTCCTATCCACATTGGAGGGCTCAGCTTGAATGGTGTCCTCTTCCACAAGGCCAACCCCAACCTTCCAGCTGGAAGAAATGCATTCATATTCAGAACTCCTCCTGCAGAGAAGAGTGTGCCTTTCTTACAACTACAATTTCATACCTTGTGCCACACTTAGTTCCCGCTCTGTCTCTCCTTACACATTGCTAGCAACTGGAAACAGATTCTATGAATTCTTCTTACTTATCCTCAAAGCAATCAACAAAAACCCTTACCAACTTTTCATATTCAGTGTTCAATACATACTTGATAGATAAATAAATAAGAAACAGAATCATCATATTCTGTATACCAAAAACAGGCTGTGTGAGTGTGTATGTGTATGTGTGTGTGTGTGTGGAGAGAAAGAGAAAGCACGAGAGAGACTCTAGATCACTAGTTTATTTTAACGCTTCCTTACTTGTTGCCACCTTCCTTTGTCATTGAAGGGGAGGGGTGAAGAAACATGAGGTATACACTACTTTAAATTCAAATCAGCAACCTAAAAATTATTTATAAAAAATACCACCTTATATCCTGCTGATGCCCATAATTGTTGGTTTTCACGTTTTGTTTTAGTTATCTATATATTTGTCTTGTGTAATTTGAGTTCTGATGATGACAGTTCTTCTAAGATCATACAAAAAGAATAAATAATGTTTAAAGCTATCATTTCTCGTTTGCCCTGTGCCAGGCACTGTGCCGGTGGTCTGCATGCCTTCTCATCTGAAATGCTTCCCACGGCCCTTAGGGGTAGATTGTCTTCCTTCGTTACAGATGAGAAAGCTGAGGCTCAGAAAGGTACAGGAGGTTTATAAAGAGTAAAGTCAGATTTCACCCCAGATCCAACTGATTCGAAGCCTCTATTTACATACTGCCTCTCACAGGAAAAATACCTATTTATCTCAAAGGAAGGGCTCCAGGCTATACTGTGTGTGTGGTTTCCACTGCACGTGTATTAAGAAACGGATAACTGAGGCAGAGTAGCAGTCAGGGTTAGATCAGGAACTAGGAATCACACCAGTTGCTCTAACAGAGAGAATTTAACATAGAACTTTAACTAGGTATCACGTCATAACTAGGTAATGTAAAAAGCAGAACAAGGACCCCAAGTTATTGAGAAGGTGATGATTGAAAGAAGCAGTTACCACTATTAGGGTTGGGTGAGGGGAGGCATTGAGTAACAAAAGGAAGAGGTTGGAGATACTAAAACTTAAAAGCCTAAAGGAGGGGCCTCATGGAGCTGTAACTCAGCTCCTCTTCCAACTGAAAAGAAGCGCCCTGGCTAGCTAGTGCTGAAAAAAAAAAAAAAAAAAAAAAAATTCAGCTATTCCTACAGGTAGAAATTTCTGCCGCCGGGGAGCAGCATTGTTGGGGAGATAATCAGGAACACAAGGCAGACAGGAACAAATCCCTTCTTCCTCATCCAGCCCCTCTAGTGCCTCCTATTGATTGTCATGGAGAAGCAGTTGACAACACAGGAATATGGCTTGCAGAATCCCAGCCCCAGCATCACGAAGATACAGAGCACAGAAGGGTGGGTTTGGAAGTGAGAAGCAATAACTTAAGTGGCATGGGAAGGATAAATATGAAGAGAAATCTATTGAAATGTGACATCTGTGAGCTTGGGAATGAAGTCAAATAGGCCAAGATAAGCAATATAGGACAGTTCTCTTGCCTATTAAAAATAAAGGCCTCTATGTGGAGACTTGAGGCAAGCAAAAGAAAGATGTGAATAGACGTCTTGATTTCAAAAATCAAATAACAGCTCAAGAAAACACCAAGACAAATTACCTGTGATCTTGAGGACAGAAAAAAAAGAAGAGTAAAATTACCATAATTGGTAAAGTGCTGTTAATTCAGACCCCAGGGAATGTTATAATGCCATTGTTTCACACTAGAGGTCACCCCCAGTAAGAAAATATAATTGTATCATCCTTTATTGTCCCCCTGTAGCTGTTACAATATTGGAGAGCTGATCCTTATTGTAAAGTGATTGGATTTTTATGAGACTGACATGCTAAGCAGCTTTCTAGTCAAGTAAAATACTGCATTAAACAGAATTCACTTTCTTACTTTAGTGAGAAACAGATATATTGACTGTATAGTACAGGAAATAATATTTATTACATGTAATCACTGACCTATTTCTAAGGTATCAACTTTAATCAGAGGTAGGTCAACCCTGTTGTTAAGATACAATACATTGTATATATAGATGGGTAACAGGCACGTTTTATTTTTTAATTGGAAAAAATACTGCTTCATACTAATGAAAAGTAAGAATACTACATGAAATAATCACACCAAATATTTCAACAAATTCAATCATCGTAGAGCTTATTGCATTAAAGGCACAGTTTAGAAAATTAAAATTTCTTTCTGTATCATTTTTTGGCAAATTATGATGATTCAAGGTCATCTCTTAGAAATGGCATTCATTGGCCGGGTGCGGTGGCTCACGCCTGTAATCCCAACACTTTGTGAGGTGGAGGCGGGAGGATCACAAGGTCAGGAGAACGAGACCATCGTGGCTAACACAGTGAAACTCCATCTCTACCAAAAAATGCAAAAAATTAGCCTGGCATGGTGGTGGGCGCCTGTAGTCCCAGCTACTGGGGAGGATGAGGCAGGAGAATGCTGTGAACCCAGGAGGTGGAGCTTGCAGTGAGCTGAGATCATGCCACTGCACTCCAGCCTGGGCGACTCAGCGAGACTCCATCTCAAAAAAAAACAAACAAAAAAAAGAAATGGCATTCGTTAAAACTCTTAATGGGGGAAGGAAATTTGATAAGTACAGAATTCCCATATTTGAAAACTTTTTGAATGCACTAAAAACGTGTTAATCGTGCTCTAACAAAATCATACATTAATATGACATACACCACTTTTATTTTATCTCTATGTCAAAGCTCCTTTGGTACTTGTACCCTCAGCCTTCACTACCCACTAACCCTCTTTTTTGTTGCTGTTTTGCTGTTGTTTGTTTGTTTGCTGTTCCTACCAATATTCTGGTCTTTCTACATTATTTATTCAAAATTTCAAAACCTGACTTTTTTCTTTATATCTTACTTCTGTTGCCATTCTTGGAGACATCAATAGCCATGTCATGTTAACCATCCAAGAGCAGAGCCCCTCAGACCCTTGGCTCCCTCACTCGCACGTGATGTTCTCTTGCACCCCATTTCAGCCACCAACTCACATGGCCACAGCCTTTTGCTTTTTATCAAATAAATACACCTCCTTCAAAAACTTCTTCCACCACCACTGCTTGTCCTTCTAGTGCTCTTACAGATAGATAGAGAAATAGATATATAGGTACACCTACATATATTTTTATTACATTGTATTTTATTATTATATTCTTTTATCCTACTATTCTTTAGCCTCACTAATACATCTAACCCACTGATTCATTGCTTTTTCACAATCCATCACTTCTCATGCTGTGAGAAGTTCTCCTGTTGAAGCTTCCCTGTGCCCTGCCGAGACCCCGTGATCTAGAATTACAGTCATTCACTTGCTATCTGCTCCCCTTGCTTGCTCCACTTTCCTTCTACTGGTTCCTCTGGATAAACTCCATCCTCAGTTAAATCACACCATCTCTCTAGTCTATGCTTTTCTCCAGAAAGCTGAATGATACCAGGATAAAACACAGAGCCGTGCTGTCAGATCTAAATTTGAAAATCATAATGAGAATTATTTGAAAATTATAACCAGAGAATCAAAGCATCTCAACAATCCAAACATACTTCTGTGATACATTTGCTCCCTCACCTACCAAAATGGAGTTTTAATTTCTTCTCTCCCCTCAAATCTCCAACACCACTATTCCCCCAACAAACACAGACACTCATGTTCTCTGCTAAAAATGTTGCCTCATAGTTGACTGAGAAAGTGGAAGGTACTAACAGGAAACTGCCTCCATATACCACCACCACAGCTGCCGCCCTCCCTAGATCTGTTCGCATAGCTTCTGGCTTTCTCTCCATTACAGTGAAGTGTCCTTCCCTATCTAGCCCTCCACTGGGCCAAAGACCCCATCTCCTTCCAACTTTTTATAATATCCATTCATTTCCTGGTGTGATGGTTAATATTAGGTGTCAACTTGACTGGGTTGAGGTATGCCTAGATGGCTGGCGAAGCATTGTTTCTGGGTGTGTCTGTGAGGGTGTAGCCAGAGGAAACTGACATTTGAGTCAGTGGACTGGAACAGGAAGACTCACCCTCGATGTGGGTGGGCACCATCCAATCAGCTACCAGGGTGGCTAGAAGGAAGCAGGCTGAAAAAAGGGGGAAATGCAGCCTGCTTGTGAGGGTAGGGGGAGTGGCATTGCTTTCTTCCACTTCTCCTGCCCTTGGACATCAGACTCCAGGTTCATTGGCCTTTGGACTCTGGGACTTGCACTGGCAGCCTCTCAAGGACTCTCAGGCCATTGACCTCAGACTGAGGGCTACACTGTCAGCTTCTCTGATTGTGAGGCTTTTGGACTGGTACTGACCCACTCTAGTGGTTTCTCTCTTTTCCTAGCTTGTAGACAGTCTGTTGTGGGACTTTGCCTGTAATTGTGTAAGCCAGTTCTCCCTAATAAACTCCCTTTCCAATATACATATATCCTACTGTTTCTGTCTCTCTGGAGAACCCTCACTAATAATACACATGGTGATCAATTTCTCCCTCTCTACTGAATATATATGTTCTCCACATCTTCATTATGTCCCACTGAAATCCATCTCCATTGACCCTCACTCAACCTCCATTGACTCCATGGTCCACTTCCAGTTTCTGGAGTATTTCTCTGCTCCTTTTCATAGAAAAAAAAGTCTTGATGGCTTATTTACAGTCTCAGTCTTCACTTCTTGTCATACCATCTTTCCTTAGCCCATTATCTTTCCTACACAATCTACTCTTCTTCCTAAGGTCATGAGTAACCATCACTGAAGTCCACCATGTTCCCAAATTTATTTAGCATTTACATTTCTTCATCTTACATTCTTAGCAAGGCTAGTCACTGTTCACCACTCAATCTTTCTGAAAACACAACCTTAATTTTTGTGACTTTACATTTTGCTGTTTTTCATCCTTACCATGAACCATTTCTTCCAAGACTCTTTTTCTGCATAGCCTACCCCCATTCAGTTCAAATTTGCAAAGTTGGAGTACCCCAGGGCCCCTCCAAGCACCAATGTTCTCCATTTACAGTGTTTTTCATGTGAGCATTTATATATTCCCATGGTTTTAACTACTATCCATGTGGAAGACTCAAGTTTGTATCTCCATCACTGAGCTCTCCATTGAGCTCCAAACTCTAAACTGTACTAACTGTAATTCTATCCTGAAATATCTAATCATCTTACTAACTAGTTGCAATCATCATTATCACCTGTAGGAATGTTCTGTTCTCCTACCTGGTTGCTTTGCTTTCACAAAAAATTCAAACTGTCTTCTGAAATGTAAATCCTTTCGTTACATAACACATACCCAATACACACACACACTTAAAACCCATCATTTGCTTCTCTTTGTATTTAGAACAAAATCTAAACCCCTTACCACTGCCTACAAGAACCAAAGACATTACCTAGTTCCACCTTTCCAGACTCAGGACCTATCACTCTCTCCCCAGCTCTTAAACTCCAGCCCCAGTAGCTTTGTTTTTATGCTTCAAGCTCGTTGTTATAAACTCAATGTTGTGTCCCCTCAACATCCACATGTTGAAGCCTAAAATCTTCATCGTGATGATACTTGGAGGTGAGGCCTTAGGGAAGTAATTAGGTCATGAAGGTGGAGTCCTCATGAATGGGAGATGCGTGCCCTTGTAAGAAGAGACAGGGAGATGATCACTGTCTCTTCCCTGTGAGGACACAGCATAAAGACATTCATCTGTAAACAAGGAAGAGACCCCTCAACAGAACCTGATGATTGCTGGCACCCTGATCTTGGATTTAGGACCTCCAGAACTATGGGGAAAAATGTCGGTTGTGTAAGACCCCCAGTTTATAGTATTTTGTTAAGGCAGCCCAAGCATACTAAGACAGTCACCCCACTTCCTGTGTCTCAGAGCCCTTGCCATAGTCTCTGCAGGGAAGACTCTGCCTTCAGATCTCTCTGTGACTGGCTCTTCTCCACTCAAAATTTATCTTCATAGATGCCCCATCGTTTTCAACATATCACTCTGCTTTCATTTCTTCATAGCATTGATCAGTCTCTGCAACTTTCTTGCCCATTTTTGGTTGTCATTTATTTGCTTTTTTTAAATGTTTTTCTCAAGGCCAAGGACCTTGTGTATCTCATTCCCCACCGTATCAAGAGTCTAGACTACATAAAGCATAGTAGGCTCTAAATAAATATGTGTGGAAGGAGGGAGGGAGGGAGGGAGGGAGGGAGGGGAGGAAGGAAGGAAGGAAGGAAGGAAGGAAGGAAGGAAGGAAGGAAGGAAGGAAGGAAGGAAGGAAGGAAATAAAGGAAAGGGGAAAAGGCATAAATAAGCTATAAAGATTTTCTCATAAAGGTAATGATCCAACTACTTGTGCAGTTTTTCTAAAAACTATCTTTCCAACCTCCCCGAAGAATTTCATCACTGCAAGTTTGTGCATAACGAAGTACAGAGCACAGCTTAGCTCAGTGCCATGGCTCTGTTAAACAAAGCTAATCTGACAAGATCAGACCACTGGGGTTTGGTCATTCGCATTCTGGATGGCTGGAAATGATGATGTGCCAAACCTCCTTGGGTACTCAGTGAACCACACTCTCCACCATCTCCCTACACACTCCAGGCAATTACCCATCTGGTTTGCCTGGCCCACCCGGTTGTATTTGAATAAGGTTGCTCAGCTGAAAGTGATTGGTGTGTGTCCAACCTGAAAGGCAGCCTCCGGCAGTTGTAACCCAGGCCGACTTTTCCTCTGCGGCAGCTCTCTCCACACAGGAGACAGAATCCTCCCAAGAAGTGGCAGGACATTGAGAGACAAAGGAGGAAAAGGGGAGCCCAAGCAAGAGTCAGGAGATCTGGGTTCTAATCCCTGCCTGTGTCTAACTCACTATGGGACTTGATCAAATCCCTGTATCCCTCTGGGTTTCTGTTTTCCCAGCTGCAAACTGCGGGGTTCATACTAGGTAATCTCTAGGGATTCCTTCCAACTCTAAAGTTCCAGACTTGTAAACCACCAAGTGGTGAGCATTTGCCGAATTGCAAATTCTCCAACTCAACAAGCCAATCTCCAGTTCGGAATGAGTGGCAATATTACTGTCATTTGGGGTTTTTATATTTGCCCAGAACCTTATAATTACAAGGTTACCCTTACCACACCCCTTTAACACAGATGAGTGAGAAATACCAATTACTCTTCTTTGCTGGAGGAGGAAGGAAGGCCCAGAATGATTAAGTGACTCACCCTGTGTTTACAAAAGCAGTGGTTGGGCAGAGACTAAATATCCATGAGCTTCTGAGTTCCAGACCTGGACTCAGGACACTGGGCAGTAGGACTTCACAGGACCACACCAGTGCTTTGCTTTACTTTGTGTTTTATTCTGAAATATATGAAAAACACTCTTGATTGCATTCTCCTTTCTGAACAATTCATTGCTATTAGTGTTAATGCAATTGGATAAAAGAGAGAAATTTATATTTGTTTCAACAAACCACCTAAGAAAATTACATGTGGCCACAAAGTGAGGTATATAGGGAGAGTGCGGACTTGTCCTGTTTTGTGAGCAAACATTTTGTTGGGTATTAAGAAATCTGGGTAGTAACAGGATAAAGATGTATAGGACTCAGTTCCACCCCCGACTATGCCACATATTAGCATGATGCTTCATTCTCTGCATCTTCGCTTTCTCATCTGTGACATGTGACTGATAGAACTTGCCCACAATATTCTTGCAAGAATGATACATGATAAGATAGGGCAGCTACCCCACTGTGTTGCTCAATTAATTGGCACCTTACTCTCTTTCCCATAATCCCTGTGGAAAAGCAAACTAGGGTTTTCCTTACCCACACTTTATACCATCTACATCCAAAGCCCCATGCCCCTCACTATCACCTGATGCAGAAGGACCGTAGGCTGCTAAAGCAGGTGGCTAGCTGCCCATGTGGATAAGGGATGCCTGACCCCTCCAGTTCCAGCCTTGCTGAGGACATGCTGTATCATAAGAAATGAATAACCGACAGTACATCATCACCTGTAATGGTGGGGTTAACCAAACTGTCCCAGGGACTATCCCAAGTACAATTAGGGAAGGATCTATGAAAGGTTGCAAACGCTTATGTGATCCTTACATGCACAAAGGATCCTTATGTGATCCTTTGTGCATATAAATGTGCACAGAGTTCTGTGATTTTTTTTTTATGAGCAACCTTTCATGCTGTACCCAAATGTCTCTCCACTCCTCTAAATGGCCACTTCAGCCTACCTGCCCAGTTGCCTGGCCCCAGTCCTTCCGCCAGCTAGGGCATGTGTAGAAGCCAGAGGGTGAGAATAAAGAGATGCAAAGTAAAGAAAGGAAGGCAGTTGAATAAGGCAAATTTTTTTCTCAGCTTATTTCCTTTTCTTACTTCTCAGAGATCCAGAAAGTAACATTTTCCAAGATCAGGCTTCTCTCTACATGGTTAAAAATAGGAGAATTTAAAACAAAATGACAAATGAGATAAATTTATAGTGAGGTAGTTGTGTCTTGATGAGGTTCACAGAGCCCTGGACTCTGTGCTACAAAATGTGTGCCAATCTGCCCCCACTACCAGCGGGTCCCGTGATCATCTGTAGGAAGATGAATTCTCTGAGACTCAGTTTCCTCGCCTCTGTAAAATAAGAAGGTAGGAATAAATGCCTCCGTGATACTTACTAGCATTGAAGTTCTGTGTATCCAGGAACAATATTCATAAAAACAGACACGCGGTATTCACTCATGCCTTATATTCAGTGTTTGGCGACCCTTAGGTGCAAAGATTCATTATTTATTTTCATGGCATTGTTTGATTTTTTTCTTTGAGGTAAGAATAAATTTTATTTCCTTGAAAGAAATACAAACACATGTAGAACTACGTATTTCGACACATCCGTATCATTAAGTTCACCCAGCCATTTTAGATTTAAAAGATCCAAGAACCATGTTTTGAGAAACTGTTATAGTAAGCAGGAGAAAGTCCAGAAATGGCAGTTTTAATAATTTGCTCTATTTATTTGTATTCTTAGATGTTTGATAATATGCATATTCTACTAATTTTATAACACTTGAAGAAACCAGTCATGAAAATGTGATTTTAAAACGATTCTTCTCAAACCATATAGAGAACTTTTGAAAAACGGATTCCTGGGCTTTACTTCTTATCTATTAAATCAGACTCTCTGGGAAGGATATGTAAGTGGCCCAGATACAGGTATATTTACAAAGCCTCCAAGGTGACGCCACTGATAGCCCAGGTCTGGAAACCACAGCTAGAAAGCAGAGCCTCGGCAGACAAGTCTGGCAAGCACTTCAATCTCTTTCCTGAGTGCCCAGCAGAAGTAATCTTCCCTCTCACTTATGAACATCTGTGATCATCATCATGGAGAGTGGGTTTGTTTGTTAATGGGGGGAAGAAAAGCTATTTACCTAGTTTGCAAGCCAAGAGAGAGCTTAATTAATGTCAGAGCAGATATGATTTCCTCCTCTCTCCTTGCCCTAGGAACTCACAGGGATGACGAGAGGATTTTTAATTAATGTTTGAAAAGCATTCTGAGATCCCTGGATAAGAGGCACTGGAGAAGGGCAAAACATGATTTATTGTTGTTATTAATAGTAGTTATATTAATAGAAATAATGAAGTTCTTGAAAGTGATTTTTTTTCTTTTTTTCTTTTTTTTTTTTTAGAAAATCTATGACATCAATTGCCAATGTGTTTTTGTTGCAAGAAATTTTGGAGAGAATGAAGGAGAAAGGAAAAAAAAAGATACAAGGGAAATAAAAACACTTTTTTCCTGTTCTATTTTTGACTTTGAAGTTCTACCATAAGAACACAATGAGTACTTCCTCTTACACTTTTCTTAGGTAAATAAAAACACGATTTATTTCTATGGTACCAGTGATAGATTTTGGAGGGACATAGTCATAAAGAAAGAACTTAGGGTTGAAAATAGAAGTCCTGAATTTGGAGCTTACCATGTTGCTATTTACTGACTCACCGTTTACTGCTTATTTAACCTCGGGCAGGTCACATTATCTGGTTTTTATTATTAAAACTGGGAGATATTTTAAAATGTTCTACCCATCTCCCATATTCATGTAGATGAATGGAGATGACAAATGTGGAAAAATTTTAAATATCTGAATGCTGTGATACAGATTTTATTGATGATAATGATGATGATAATCATTTCATCAAATACTCAAATTGCAGGATGGTAGAAATTAATGTACATTATTTATAATAGAGTTTAAAAAAAATAATTGTTAGTAGGCATGCAATATTTCTTTTTTATTAATATATATTTGTACATATTTATGGGATACATGTGATATTTTGTCACATGCATAAAATGTGTAATAATCAAGTCAGGATATTTAGAATATCACCTCTATCATTTATCATTTCTATATGTTGGGAACATTTCAAGTCCTCTCTTCTATTTTAAAATATACAATGCATTGTTGTTAACTATAGTCACCCTGTTCTGCTATCGAACATTAGAACTGATTCCTTCTATCTAAGTGTATGTTTGTACCCATTAACCAATCTATCTTTATCCCTCCCCCGCTCCTACACACATACCCTTCCTAGACTCTGGTAACTCATTCTACTCTCTACCTCCTCTACCTCCATGAGATCAACTTTTTTTAGCTCCCACGTACAAGAGAGAACATGTAATATTTGACTTTGTGGGCCACATTTATTTTACTTAACATAATGGCCTCTAGTCCCATCAATATTGCTGCAGATAATAGGATTTCATTTATTTATGGGAAAATAGTATTCTATTGTGTATATATACCATATTTTCTTTACCTCTTCATTCACTGATGGACGCTGAGGCTGATTCTGTATCTTGGCTATTATGAATAATGGCTGTAATAAAAATGGGGATGCAAGTATCCCCTTGATAAACTAATTTCCTTTCCTTTGGATAAATACCCAGTAGTGAAATTGTTGGATCATATGACAGTTCTATTTTTAATTTTTTGAGAAATATCCATTATATTTTCTGTAATGGCTATACTAATTTACATTCTCACTCACAGTGTATTAGTTCCCTTTTCTTCACATCCTCCCCAGCATCTGTTAATTTCAGTCTTTTTTATAATAACCATTCTAACTGGGGTTATACAATGATATCTCGTTGTGGTTTTATTTGCATTTCCCTGGTGATTAGTGATGTTGCGACTTTTTTATAAACCAGTTGGTCATTTGTATGCCTTCTTTTGAGAAATATCTATTCATGTCCTTTCCCCACTTTTTAATGAGATTTTTTTTTTGCTGTTAATTTCCTGAATATTCTGAATATTAGACCCCTTTCCAGATGAGCAGTTTGCAAATATTTCTCACATTCAACAAGTTGTCTCTTCACTCTGTTGATTGTTTCCTTTGCTGCACAGAAGCTTTTTAGTGTGATATAATTTCATTTGTCTATTTTTGGTTTTGGTGCCTGTAATTTTGAGGACTTAGCCATAAAATCTTTTCCTTGCCCAATGTCCTGAAGCATTTCTTCTTTGTTATCTTCTAGTAGTTTTACAGTTTGGAGTCTTACATTTAAGTCTTTAATCTACCTTGAGTTTTTATTTTATATGGTGAAGTCAAGATTCATTCTTCAGCATACAGATATCCAGTTTTCCCAGCACCATTTACTGAATAAACTCTGTTTTCTCCAATGTATGTTCTTGCTGCCTTTGTTAAACTAGTTGGTTGAAAATATGTGGATTTATTTGTGGATTCTCTACTTTGTTCCATTGGTCTATATGTCGGTTTTAATCCCAACACCATGCTGTTTTGGTTACTATAGTTTTGTAATGCATTTTATAGTTAGCAGTGTGATGTCTCCAGCTTTGTTATTTTTCCTCAGGATTGCTTTGGCTATCTGGGCTCTTTTTTTGGTTTCATACAAATTTTAGGTTTTTATTTCTGTAATAAATGTAGTTGGTATTTTGATACGGATTGCATTGAATCTGTAGGTTGCTTGAGGTAATATGGCCATTTTAACAATACTAATTCTTCTGATCCATGAGCATGGATGTCTTTCCATTTGTACATATCCGCTTAATTTATTTCATTTTGTCATTTTTGTTATAGATATCTTTCAATTCTTTGGTTAAATTTATTTCTAGGTATTTTATGTATTTATGTAGCTATAGTAAATGGGATTGCCATCTTGATTTCCTTTTCAGCTAGTTTGTTATTCATGTATAGAAATGCTACGAATTTTTGCAAATTGATTTTGTACCCTGCAAACTTACAGAATTTGTTTATCAGGTCTAAGAGCTTTTTGTTGAATTCAGCCATGAAGCCATCTGGTCCTGGGCTTTTCTGCCTTGGAAGGTTTTTTATTATTTTATGATCCTTTCTATTTCTGAGGCATCTGTTGTAATTTCTTCACTTTCATTATTGATTTTATTTATTTGGGTCTTCTTTCTTTATTTCTTAGACTAGCTAAGGGTTTGCATTTAAAAAAAAAACTCTCCGTTTTATTTTTTCTACAGTTTTTATGTTCTCTACCTGATTTGTTCATGTTCTGATTTATTATTTACTTCCTTCTGCTAATTTGGGGCTTAGAGTGTTCTTCTTTTTCTAGTTATTTGATGTATAATGTTAGATTACTTGCTTCAGAGTTTTCTTCTTTTTTAATGCAGGCATTTATTGCTATGATTGTGCCTTTTAGAACTGCTTTTACTGCATAACATAGGTTTTGACATGTTCTGTTTCCCTTGTCATTTGTCTCAAGATGTTTTTAACATCACTTTTATTTACTCTTTGACACATTGATTGTCTAGGAGCACATTGGTTAATTTCCACATATTTGTGAATTTGTTAAGATTTCTTTTGTTACTAATTTCTAGTTTCACTTCACACCATTGTGCTCTGAAACCATACTAGATATAATTTCAATCTTCAATTCATTAAGACTTGTTTTGTGGACTAACATATGGTCTATCCTAGAGAATGTGCCATACTGAAGAAAAATGTATATTCTGGTATTGGCTGGAGAGTTCTGGATATGACTGTTAGGTCCATTTGGTCAAAAGTACAATTTAAGTCCAGTATTTTCTTATTAATTTTCTGTCTGGTTGATCTATTTGTTGTTGAAAGAGGGGTACTGAAGTCCCCTACTATTACTATGTTGCCATTTATGGAATTCTTATAATGTAAAAATGTGTTTCCTTAATAGTGTCCTGTTAAGTTCCACAGGTTGTCTTTACTGTTTTTATTCTTTCTTTTTTTTCTGTTATTAAGTAATTTTAAATGATTTAAGTTCACAGATTACTTCTTCTGCTTGATCTAGTCTTCTATTAAAGCTCTCAATTGTTTGATTTCATTGACTGAATTCTTCAGCTCCAAGATTTCTGTCTGGTTCTTTTTTTATTATTTTTGAGATGGAGTTTCACTGTTGTTGCCCAGGCTAGAGTGCAATGGCGTAGTCTCAACTCACCACAACCTCCACTTCCTGGGTTCAAGTGATCCTCCTGCCTCAGCCTCCCAAGTAGCTGGGATTACAGGCACCTACCACCATCCTTGGTTAATTTTTGTATTTTTAGTAGAGATGGAGTTTCATCATGTTGGCCAGGCTGGTCACAAACTCCTGACCTTAAGTGATCCACCCACCTCGGCCTCCCAAAAAGGTGGAATTACAGGCATGAGCCACTGTGCCCAGCTGGTTCTTTTTTTTTTTTTTTTTGAGACAGAGTCTTGCTCTGTCACCCAGGCTGGAGTACAGTAGAGTGATCTTGGCTCACTGCAAGCTCCACCTCCCGAGTTCACACCATTCTCCTGCCTCAGCCTCCTGAGTAGCTGGGACTACAGGCGCCCACCACCACACTCAGCTAATTTTTTCTGTATTTTTAGTAGAGATGGGGTTTCACTGTGTTAGCCAGGATGTTCTTGATCTCCTGACCTCATGATCTGCCTGCCTCGGACTCTCAAAATACTAGGATTACAGGTATGAGCCACTGCACCTGGCCCAGCCAGTTCATTTTTATGATATCTATATCTTTGTTGAATTTTTCATTCAGATCATGAATTGTTTCCTGATTTCATTGAATTGTTTGTTTTCTCTTGGGTCTCACTGAGTTTTCTTAAGATAATTATCTTGAATTTCTTGTCAGGCAATTTGTAAATTTTCATTTCTTTGGGATTAGTTACTGGGCAATTATTGTGTTCCTTTGGTGGTGTCATGATTCCTTGCTTTTTAAAATGTGTCTTGTGTGTCTGCATTGATGTTTGCCCATCTGGTGGTACAGTTAACTCTTCCAAACTTCACAGAATGAGTTCTATAGGGGAAGACTATCTCTTGCACACTGATTCAGGGGTGCCAGTTGGGCAGGGTGTGGTGGCTCTGGTTTCACTTAGGCACAGTGGTATAGTCTTCATGAAGCTTCTTCAGTTATGATCAACATTAGCAATGACTATAAGTACCTCAGTGGTCTATGCTACAGGAGTTTGTGGTTGTGACAGTGGCTGTGTTATTATAGAGCAATTACTTTAGGGACCCTATGAGGATATGACAATAGTCCAGGTTCTGTGAGGTCAGGTGCAGTGGTAGCAAAGACCCAGGAATGCCAAGTTGCCACTGTAGCTTGGGCCCCAGGGGCAGGAAGCAGCACAGTGCTGACTCTACTACTTGGAGAGGCAAGATGTATCAGTATCTCAGACTGCACAGGACTAGTCCATTTCCAGGTAGGTGGAATACTGTGGCTATTAGGCCTGGAGGACAGTTCAGCCAAGGCTCTGATTTTCTAGGACATGAGGAGTTACATCTGATTGACCACAGAAAGTGTGGCTACACAGGTAAGCAGAATCTCTGGATCCCTGGGGGTGGGGTACTGTGTCAACTGTGATGCTGGAAGGTGCAGTTGCTCTGGTGTGCCAAAGGCTTGGAGCCTTGGGAGGTCAGGTGTTGCATCACCTGCCAGATGGGGAATGAGACTACTCCAGAGTGCAGGAGACCTGGAGTCCCTGGGAGATAAGACATTGTATCTGCTCTAGGGCCAGAGTGAAACTGCTCCAGTGCCCCAAAGGCCTGAAGTCCCTGAAGCAGGAGTGCTACTTCAACTGTTGGCTCCAAGGGTCACAACTGCTCTTATGTGCAGAAGGCCTGAGGTCCCCAGTGGGTGAGGTGCTGTGTTGGCTGTGATAACAGGGGTGCAACTGCTCTGATATTTCAAGGCTTCAGGTCCCTGAGGATGGAGAATCACTTCAGCTCAACCCTATGGGGAGGTTGAGCCAGGAACTGAGATGAGGAGGATGAAGCAGATTTGTAGTAATTTGGCCATAGGAAGTAGGTTGTAGCAGCAACTCTGCTCAGGGATGGCACACTATCAGGTAGGCACCATGCAGTGGCATCTGAGCCTCAGAGATGGAGAGACAGAGGGCTGCAGTGCTGCCCCAGAGCAGGACATACTCTATCAGGGGTTCAATTTTAAGATGGCCCAGAGCAGTAACAGCATGGGTCACTGGGAGGCAAGGCACAGCATTGGCTGTTTCTCTGGGGGTAGCTCAGCATGTAGACTCCCAGGAGCTCCCTCAGCTGGACTCAGAACCTATGAGGACTGTAGGAATCTCCAGTAGCAAATACTACAGGTGTCCACAGTGGTGATGGTTGCTGCTGGGGTCCTCTGGCTTACCTTTTTCCCTACAGGGAGAAATCCCTACTAGTTCTGAGCTGATCCTGACTGAGGGGATGGAGTGGCTGAGGCAGGTTGTTTCTTCCCTTCTCTTTGTGGCTATCTTGGGTTTCTGTGCTCTACAGGATTTCTGCTGCATCTTTGCTGTTCTCCTTTAAAGGTGATCTCCTTTCATTATTTTGGTCAAAACATAGTTTATTTGTTGTTTGAAATTTTTTATGGAGTAGGGAGAGTGCAAGGAATTTCTAGTCAGCCATCTTCATAACATCATTCTATGATGGACTTTTTAAATATAATTTTTGTTTTATAAAGTAAAATTTTTCTATAAGACATATAATACAAAACAGCTTTAGGAAGTTTAGAAAGTTAAATAGTTCCTCAAATCTTACAATAAAAAGCACCTAGCTCCTGCCTGTCTCTCCCACCCCAGTCCTTCCTCCCAAAGATGCTCCTTTTCAATTCTTCTAAAAGTTATTTCTTTTTTCTATAAGTATAGTTAGTTTAACTTTTGCTAAAATAAATACTTACAGCAGAGAGGGTTCCAAGATGGCCCAATAGGAACAGCTCCAGTCTACAGCTCCCAGCGTGAGTGACACAGAAAATGGGTGATTTCTACATTTCCAACTGAGGTACTGGGTTCATCTCACTGGGGTTTGTTGGATAGTGGGTGCAACCCACGGATTGTCAGCTGAAGCAGGGCGGGGCATCGCCTTACCTGGGGAAGCACAAGGGGTTGGGGAATTCCCTTTCCTAGCCAAGGGAAGCTGTGACAGATGGTACCTGGAAAATTGGGACACTCCCAGCATAATACTGCATTTTTCCAATGGTCTTAGCAAACAGCACACCAGGACATTATATCCTATGCCTGGCTCGGAGGGTCCCATGCCCATAGAGCCTTGCTCACTGCTAGCACAGCAGTCCGAGATCGAACTGCAAGGCGACGGCGAGACTCAGGGAGGGGCGTCCACAATTGCTGAGGCTTGAGTAGGTAAACAAAGTGGCCAGGAAGCTCAAACTGGGTGGAGCCCACCACAGCTCAAGGAGGCCTTCCTGCCTCTGTAGACTCCACCTCTAGAGGCAGAGCATAGCTGAACAAAAGGCAGCAGAAATTTCTGCAGACTTAAATGTCCCTGTCTGACAGCTTTGAAGAGAATAGTGGTTCTCCCAGCATGGAGTTTGAGATCTAAGAACAGACAGACTGCCTCTTCAAGGCCTGAGTAGCCTAACTGGGAGACACCTCCCAGTAGAGGCCGACTGATACCTCATACAGCCAGGTGCCCCATGAGATGAAGCTTCCAGAAGAAGGATCAGGCAGCAACATTTGCTGTTCTGCAATATTTGCTGTTCTGCAGCCTCCACTGGTGATACCCAGGCAAACAGGGTCTGGAGTGGACCTCCAGCAAACTCCAACAGACCTGCAGCTGAGAGTCCTGTTAGAAAGGACACCCACACCAAAACCCCATCTCTAGGTCACCATCATCAAAGACCAAAGGTAGATAAAACCACAAAGATGGGGACAAAACAGAGCAGAAAAGCTGAAAATTCCAAAAATCAGAGTGCCTCTTCCCCTCCAAAGGAACACAGCTCCTTGCCAGCAACGGAACAAAGCTGGACAGAGAATGACTTTGATGAGTTGACAGAAGTAGGCCTCAGAAGATCAGTAATAACAAACTTCTCCAAGCTAAAGGAGGATGTTTGAACCTATCACAAAGAAGCAAAAAACCTTGAAAAAAGATTAGAGGAATGGCTAACTAGAATAAACAGCATACAGCATAGAGAAAACCTTAAATGACCTGATGGAGCTGAAAACCATGGCACGAGAACTATGTGACACATGCAGAAGCTTCAGTAGCTGATTCAATCAAGTGGAAGAAAGGGTATCAGTGATTGAAGATCAAATGAATGAAACCAAGTGAGAAAAGAAGTTTAGAGGAAAAAGAGTAAAAAGAAATGAACAAATCCTCCAAGAAATATGGGACTATGTGAAAAGACCAAATCTATGTCTGATTGGTGTACCTGAAAGTGATGGGGAGAATGGAAGCAAGCTGCAAAACACTCTTCAGGATATTATCCAGGAGAACATCCCCAACCTAGCAAGGCAGGTCAACATTCAAATTCAGGAAATACAGAGAAAGCCACAAAGATACTCCTCGAGAAGAGCAACTCCAAGACACATAATTGTCAGATTCACCAAAGTTGAAATGAAGGAAAAAATGTCAAGGACAGCCAGAGAGAGAGGTCGGGTTACCCACAAAGGGAAGCCCATCAGACTAACAGCAGATCTCTCAACAGAAACTCTACAAGACAGAAGAGAGTGGGGGCCAATATGGAACATTCTTAAAGAAAACAATTTTCAACCCAGAATTTCATATCCAGTCAAACTAAGCTTCATAAGTGAAGGAGAAACAAAATCCTTTACAGACAAGCAAATGCTGAGAGATTTTGTCACCACCAGACCTGCCTTACAAGAGCTCCTGAAGGAAATACTAAACATGGAAAGGAACAATCAGTACCAGCCACTGCAAAAACATGCCAAATTGTAAAGGCCATTGATACTATGAAGAAACTGCACCAACTAACGAGCAAAATAACCAGCTAACATCATAATGACAGGATCAAATTCACACATAATAATATTAACCTTAAATGTAAATGGACTAAATGGTCCAATTAAAAGACACAGACTGGCAATTTGTGTAAAGAGTCAAGACCCATCAGTGTGCTGTATTCAGGAGACCCATCTCATGTGCAGAGACACACATAGGCTCAAAATAAAGGTATGGAGGAAGATCTACTAAGCAAATGGAAAAAAAAAAAAAAAAAGCAGGGGTTGCAATCCTAGCCTCTGATAAAACAGACTTTAAACCAACAAACATCAAAAGAGACAAAGAAGGCCATTACATAATGGTAAAGGGATCAATTCAACAAGAAGAGCTAACTATCCTAAATATATATGCACCCAAAACAGGAGCACCCAGACTCATAAAGTAAGTCTTTAGAGACCTACAAAGAGAATTAGACTCCCACACAATAATAATGGGAGACTTCAACACCCCACTGTCAACATTAGACAGAACAATGAGACAGAAAGTTAACAAGGATATCCAGGACTTGAACTCAGCTCTGCACCAAGCAGACCTAATGGACATCTACAGAACTCTCCACCCAAAATCAACAGAATATACGTTCCTCTCAGTACCATATTGCACTTATTCCAAAATTGACTACATAATTGGAAGTAAAGCACTCCTCAGCAAATGTAAAAGAACGGAAACTATAACAAACTGTCTCTCAGACCACAGTGCAATCAAATTAGAACTCAGGATTAAGAAACTCACTCAAAACTGCACAACTACATGGAAACTGAACAACCTGCGTCTGAATGACTACTGGGTAAATAACTAAATGAAGGCAGAAATAAAGATGTTCTTGGAAACCAATGAGAACAAGACACACATACCAGAATCTCAGGGACACATTTAAAGCAGAGTGTAGAGGAAAATTTATAGCACTAAATACCCACAAAAGAAAGCAGGAAAGATCTAAAATAGACACCCTAACATCACATTTAAAAGAACTAGAGAATCAAGAGCAAACACACTCAAAAGCCAGCAGAAGGCAAGAAATAACTAAGATCAGAGCAGAATTGAAGGAGATAGAGACACAAAACCCCTTCAAAAAATCAGTGAATCCAGGAGCTGGTTTTTTGAAAAGATTAACAAAATTGATAGACCGCTAGCAAGACTAATAAAGAAGAAAAGAGAGAAAAATCAAATAGACACAATAAACAATGATAAAGGGGCTATCACCACCGATCCCACAGAAATACAAACTACCATCACAGAATACTGTAAACACTTCTACACAAATAAACTAGAAAATCTAGAAGAAATGGATAAATTCCTGGACACATACACTCTCACAATACTAAACCAGGAAGAAGTTGAATTCTTGAATAGAGCAATAACAGGCTCTGAAATTGAGGCAATAATTAATAGCCTACCAACCAAAAAAAGTCCAGGACCAGATGGATTCTCAGCTGAATTCTACCAGAGGTACAAAGAGGAGCTGGTACCATTCCTTCTGAAATTATTCCAATCAATAGAAAAAGAGGGAATCCTCCCTAACTCATTTTATGAGGCCAGCATCATTCTGATACCAAAGCCTGGCAGAGACACAACAAAAAAAGAGAATTTTAGACCAATATCCCTGATGAACATTGATGCAAAATCCTCAGTAAAATAATGGCAAACCGAATCCAGCAGCACATCAAAAAGCTTATCTACCACAATCAAGTTGGCTTCAATCCTGTGATGCAAGGCTGGTTCAACATACACAAATCAATAAACGTAACCCATCATATAAACAGAACCAAAGACAAAAACCACATGATTATCTCAATAGATGCAGACAAGGGCTTTAACAAACTTCAGTAGCCCTTCATGCTAAAAAAAATCTCAATAAACTAGGTATTGATGGGATGTATCTCAAAATAAAAGAGATATTTATGAGAAACCCACAGCCAATATCATACTGAATGGGCAAAAACTGGAAGCATTTGCTTTGAAAACTGGCACAAGACAAGGATGCCCTCTCTCACCACTCCTATTCAACATAGTGTTGGAAGTTCTGGCCAGGGCAATCAGGCAGGAGAAAGAAATAAAGCGTATTCAGTTAGGTAGAGGAGGTCAAATTGTCCCTGTTTGCAGATGACATGATTGTATATTTAGAAAATCCCATCATCTCAGCCCAAAATCTCCTTCAGCTGATAAGCAACTTCAGCAAAGTCTCAGGATACAAAATCAATGTGCAAAAATCACAAGCATTCTTATACACCAGTAACAGACAGAGTCAAATCATGAGTGAACTCGCATTCACAATTGCTTCAAAGAGAATAAAATACCTAGGAATCCAACTTACAAGGGATGTGAAGGACCTCTTCAAGGAGAATGACAAACCACTTCTCAACGAAATAAAAGAGGACACAAACAAATGGAAGAACATTCCATGTTCATGGATAGGAAGAATCAATATCGTGAAAATGGCCATACTGCCCAAGATAATTTATAGACTTAATGCCATCCCCATTACGCTACCAAGGACTTCCTTCACAGAATTGGAAAAAACTACTTTAAAGTTCATATGGAACCAAAAAGGAGCCCGCATTGCCAAGACAGTCCTAAGCCAAAAGAACAAAGCTGGAGGTATCATGCTACCTGACTTCAAACTATACTATAAGGCTACAGTAACCAAAACAGCATGGTACTGGTACCAAAACAGAGACATAGACCAATGGAACAGAACAGAGCCCTCAGAATTAATACCACACATCTACAACTATCTTTGACAAAACTGACAAAAACAAAACATGGGGAAAGGATTCCCTATTTAATAAATGGTGCTAGGAAAACTGGCTAGCCATATGTAGAAAGCTGAAACTGGATCCCTTCCTTACATCTTACACAAAAATTAATTCAAGATGGATTAAAGACTTAAATCTTAGACCTAAAACCAGAAAAGCCCTAGGAGAAAACCTAGGCAATTCCATTCAGCACATAGGCATGGGCAAGGACTTCATGACTAAAACACCAAAAGCAATGGCAACAAAAGCCAAAATTGACAAATGAGATCTAATTAAATTTAAGAGCTTCTGCACAGCAAAAGAAACTACCATTGGAATGAACAGGCAACCTACAGAATGGAAGAAAATTTTTACAATCTACTCATCTGACAAAGGCTAATATCCAGCATCTATAAAGAACTTAAACAAATTTACAAGAAAATATCAGACAACCCCATCAAAAAGTGGGCAAAAGATATGAACAGACACTTCTCAAAAGAAGACATTTATGCAGCCAACAGACATATGAAAAAATGCTCATCATCACTGGCCATCAGAGAAATGCAAATCAAAACCACAATGAGATACCATCTCACACCAGTTAGAATGGCAATCATTAAAAAGTCAGGAAACAACAGGTGCTAGAGAGGATGTGGAGAAATAGGAACGCTTTTATACTGTTGGTGGTACTGCAAACTAGTTCGACCATTGTGGAAGACAGTGTGGCGATTCCTCAAGGATCTAGAATTAGAAATACCATTTGACCCAGCCATCCCATTATTGGGTATATACCCAAAGGATTATAAATCATGCTGCTATAAAGACACATGCACTCGTATGTTTATTGTGGCACTATTCACAATAGCAAAAACTTGGAACCAACCCAAATGTCCATCAATGATAGACTGGATTAAGAAAATGTGGCACATATACACTATGGAATACTATGCAGCCATAAAAAAGGATGCATTCGTGTCCTTTGTAGGGACATGGATGAAGCTGGAAACCTTCATTCTGAGCAAACTATCACAAGGACAGAAAACCAAACACTGCATGTTCTCACTCATAGGTGGGAATTGAACAATGAGAACACTTGGACAGAGGGTGGGGAACATTACACACCAGGACCTGTCGTGGGGTGGCAGGAGGGGAGGGATAACATTAGGAGAAATACCTAATATAAATGACGAGTTAATGGGTGCAGCACACCAACATGGCACATGTATACATGTGTAACAAACCTGCACGTTGTGCACATGTACCCTAGAACATAAAGTAAAATAAAAAAAATTACTAATAAACATAATTATGGCTGCTAAATATTATTTCTGAGCCAATTAATATGCCATGATTACATTTCCGTTCTTATACAATTTCTTTATTTTTCCTAAAGTTATTAATTACCTAACATTTATAAAATTGACTTAGATTTCTCTCTACTTTATAGTGATTCTCCCTATAGATTCTTGGAGAGCTATGAATCTCCTCTTAATGCTATTATGTGTTCCACATAGCCAAATGCATGAGATAATGTAGCATTTCTTTCTCTCTTTTTTCCCTAGATACTCGCTTCCTCAAGTTTTCTGTCTTCCTCCTATAATTGAGGCTGATTATCTCTAAGCCTGCAGCATAGCTATTTTCCTACCCTTTCCTTTTGCCATCTTTGGAACTTTCCTTAACCCTCCTCCTGTGTTGAATTCCTTGTGTCATCGATTTCACAGCTCACTCTTTTTTTATTTACTCATTACTATGGTAAATATTCTCCATCAGCCTCTTGAGAAAGGATATATAGGAAATGTTAAGTGTCAAGTCCTTTTATATTTCAAAATGTCAATATTCTACGTTCACAGTTGACTAATGGCATTTGGATGGTTTCCAATTTTCCTCTCTTACAAACTCATGCTTCAGTTAAGATTCTTGTAACATCTCCAACCACAAGTGGATAACTTTTTCTGTTATATGCAGTTAGATGTAAAACTGTTGGATGTTAAAATAGGAGTAACTTTAATTAGATAAGATATTGCCAAATTGTTCTCTAAAGTAATTTCTAACAATTCATACCTCATGAGAAGTGTTAAAGTGTTCCCATTTAGGTTATTTTTAATTCATTATGCTGGCCACTCAATGAGCCCTTTCAATCTGGAGATCTATGTCCTTTAGTGCCAAGAAAATATCCGGCAGTATTATCTTAAAAGTTTTTTTCTCAATTTTTACTCTTCCTGGAAGTTGTAATTGATAAATTCAGACCAACCCTCTAAATACATTATCTGATTTTCTTACTTTTATTCTTGCATTGTTCTTTAAGTTTTTACCATTTAGCTTTATCGACCCTCTTTAATGTATGTTTTTTAATTGACAGATAAAAACTGTATATACTGATTATGTACATCAGGAGTCCCCAACCCCCAGACTATGGACCGGGACCAGTCTGTGGCCTGTTAGGAACTGGGCCACACAGCAGGAAGTGAGCGGCGAGTGAGGGAGGCATCATCTGTATTTACAGCTGCACCCTGTCACTCACATTATTGCCTAAGCTCCACCTCCTGTCAGATCAGTGGAGGCATTAGATTCTCACCGGAGTGCAAACCCTATTGTGAACTGCACATGCAAGAGATCCAGGTTGTACACTCCTTATGATAATCTAATGCCTGATGATCTGTCACTGTCTCCCATCATCCCCAGATGGGACAATCTAGTTGCAGAAAAACATGCTCAAGGCTTTCACTGATTCTACATTATGATGAGTTGTATAATTATTTCATTGTATATTATAATGTAATAATAATAGAAATAAAGCACACAATAAATGTAATGTTCTTGAATTACTCTAAAACCATCCCTCTCTCCCGGCCTGTGGAAAAATTATCTTTCACAAAACCAGTCCCTGGAGCCAAAAGGCACTGATGTATGTGATGTTTTGAAATATGTATACATCATGGAATGGTTAAACCAGGCTAATTAACACATGTATATTAATTCCTTTATCATTTGTTTGTGATGAGACACTTAAAATCTACTCTCTTAGCAATTTTCAAGCATATAATACATTGTTATTAACTATAGTCACCATGTTGTACAATAGATCTTGAACTTATTCTTCTGTTTAACTGAAAATTTTGTGTCCTTTGACCAAAATGTATTTGTCTGACATTTGTACACCTTCTTTGTCTTGGAAAATTTTCCAACTTTTTTTCTTTGTTGGAAATTTTTAACTTGAGTTAGTATATTTTCCTGGATCCTTTTCTTCTTTACTAATAACTTTTTTTCAAAATCATCTTGTAGCCTCTTCATGGAGGAAACATATTTTCTCATATTTCTAAGGATATTAATTATAGTTGGATTTTTTCTTCTCTATGTTTTCTATGACGTATCTGTTTTATTTCTAAATTCCTTTTACCTTATTTATTCTTTCTTTTGATCAGAATCGTTTCTTAAACATCTGGCAATCCTTGGGTCCTCCTTCATATTTTAGAATGATGCACTCAAAAATATATGGGAGTCTTTGTAGCCACTGGCTGAGTTTGACAACCAGTAGGCTTTAACAGAGGATGCACGAAGACTTCTACTAGTACTTCTATCTCTCGCCTTCACTATGGATCAACAATATTCTCTACTGTACTTGTCCCTTACTCTGGATTCTCTCTGATCCAGAAATAAACTGGTTTCCTTCTGATCCAGAAAATAAACTTCAGGTCTCCTTAGGAATGTACTATGGGAAGGGAAGATCCTGGTAGGATAAAGGATAATTTGGCATCACATATTTAACTATCACCCTAAATGAATCTGATGTATATGAATATTCAAAGACAATAATTTGAGAAATACTAAAAACAGTGATCAAAAAGCACTTCCAGCTCTAAAATTATATTTCTGTAATACAAAGCAGCAACAATGTGACTAATATATTAATTGGTATTTTATATTCTTTCATCAAGGATTAGCATGCTAATAAGATTCCAAAAAGGGCAAAGATGTTACTAAATTATTTTAAAATCTCTTTTAATGCTAACAAATTCTTAAAATGCTTGGCTGCTTTTGTTTCTCTGAATATAATATGAGATAGATGAGCAAAACTGGATTTAAAACTGTGGCAATGCACTCACTATAACTTAGCATAATCATGCTCTTGTGATTCTTTTACAACATGTGTTGAGCTTTTACAGTAGTCTTGCACATAGAGAAACTTGAGCAGAAACCAAGTCCATTCCTCAGACAGTAACACTCTGAATTTTACTAAGCTACTTTCTAATTTTATTTATAATAATAATTTTGGTTTTGCCAAGTGACTGATGACTAATATTACTATCATTTATACTGTAACCCTAAATGGTCTTCCTTCAACATTAATTTCCTCTTCTCAATATTCTATTCTTGATGTCTCAAAGCTTCCTCCTCTTCTTCTTTCAAATTTAGAAAGAGGTCACCTATTTTGGAAAACATAGAAATTGACATTCATTCTACAAATTCCTCTGAATCCCACTTTATTTATCTCCTCAGTTTTCATTCACTACCAAGTGACTAATTTACTTCTATTGCCTCTAACTTTTTGCAGTTTGATTCCTGCCTCACCCCAGAAACCAAACCCTTATAGTGATGGTTTTGTTACTTTTCTGCTCGGTTGCCTGGGCTTCCTCAACAAATATCATGTCCTGAGTGCCAACTTCAGCTCCTATATTGAAATCTTTGCTTACGTAGTTTGCCCTGCTAACAATGCATACTTTTCTCACTAGCTGTTCAAATCATGCCAATTCTTGAAGGTATGGGTTAAAATTTTCACACTAATAGAAGCCATAACAATTAAAAGTACTCTTTTTAATTTCTTCCTTTTTATTTCACTAATGTGACAGTTCCACATACTACCATAAATTATCTTTGCATGTATTTATCTTTTGTCCCTTAAATAAATTGGAAACTTTCTGGAGACAAAACTTTTATTTCCTGTATACTAAGTTTATTTTTTAAAACTTACAGTTAATTAAAAATGCATTTAGCAGTCTAAAATTACTTTGTTCATTCCAGAACAATTTATTTGATTGGCCTTTATAGCAAAACTGAAAAGTAAATCAGCCAAAACTGTTTTTTAACTTGACAAAATGCTTAGTTTAAGAGCTTTACCCTCCCAGAAATGTGGTTTCCAGAGTACTTGCAATTATTTCATTGTAAAGGAGACAGATAAATTAATTTCATTGTACAAATTTATCAATTTCTGAAGGTGATGAAGATGACATTTTCAAAGAATATCAGAGACTTATAAAAACCTAGAGAGAAAATCAAATACTATATGATCAATGATATAAAAGAAGTGCAAATCAAAAATACATTTTATTCAAAAGATTATCATATATGAAATTCACAAACATGTCAAAATTAAGCAAGACACCTGTAAGCAACCAAGGGATCAGAGAATAAATCGTCACAAAGTAAATTAGAAAAGATTTTGAAATGAATAAAAATTAAAATATAACATGTTAAAATTTAAGGAATGTTGCTAAAGCAGTACTTAGAGGCAAATTTATAAGTATAAAAGCCTTTATTTTAAATGAAAAAGAAACTCTCAACTCAACAATCTACCTTTCACTTTGAGACACTAGAAAAAGAATAGCAAACTAAATCAAGTAGAAGGAGGAAAATAATAATTATCAGAGTGGAAATAAGTGAAACATAGAATAGAAAACAATATAAGAAAGCTACAAAACCAAAATTTTTCCTTGAAATGATAAACAAAATTGAAAAATCTTTAGGTCAATTGACCAAGAGAAAAAACCAAAGACTCAAATTACTAAAATCAGGAATTAAAAGGTACCTTTACAAAAATAAAAATGATTATAAGTGAACACATTCCACACCAGCAAATTAGATAACCTAAATGCAATGGACCATATATCTTTAAAATATACAACTATTGAAAATGACTCAAGAAGAAATAGAATACCTGAATAGACCTATCATAAGTAAAGAGAATGAATTAGTAGTTTTAAAACTTTCCACAGAGAGAAGCCAAGGACTAGATGGTCTCACTGTTAAAATCTACCAAACATTTAAAAATTAACACCAATCCTTCATAAATTTTCCGGAAGGAAGGAAGGAAGGAAGGAAGGAAGGAAGGAAGGAAGGAGGGAGGGAGGGAGGGAGGGAGGGAGGGAGGGAGGGAGGGAGGGAGGGAAGGAAGGAAGGAAGGAAGGAAGGAAGGAAGGAAGGAAGGAAGGAAGGAAGGAAGGAAGGAAGGAAGGAAGGAAGGGGAAAGAGAAAGAGAGAGAGAGAACGGAGAGAGGGAGAGAGGGAAGGAGGGAAGGAGAGAACGGACACTTCTTATCTCATTCTGAGGTCAATATTATCGTGATACCAAAATCAAACAAAGATACTACAAGAAACCTATAAACCAATATTTGTATAAATATAAATGCAAAAATCCTCAACAAAATACTAGCGAACCAAATCTAGTGACATAGAATGAATTATATATACCATGACAAATGGGATTTATCATAGGAATGCATGCAAAATGAATTATATATACCATGACAAATCTGCTTAATTTTGACATATTTGTGAATTTCATATATAATGATCTTTTGAATAACATATATTTTCGATTTGCAGTCCTTTTATATCATTGATCATATAGTATTTGATTTTATCTCTAGGATTTTTACAAGTCTCTGACATTCTTTGAAATGTGAAAATCCATCGATGGTAATATGTCATATTGATAGGATAAAGAACAAAAGCTGCATGATCACTAAATAGATTCAGGAAAAGCACTTAATTCAGCCTTATTTCATGATAAAAATACTCACGTAACTAGGAATTAAAGGGAACTCCTTAACCTTATAAGGGTGTACATGAAAAACTCACTGCTAACATTATAGTAAATGGTGAAAGAATGAATGCTTTCCCTGAAAGATCAAGAATAAGATACTGATGTCTACTCCTGTCTTTTGTATTAAACATTGTACTGGAGGTTGTATCCAGGGATATTATGCAACAAAAAGAAATACAAGACATCCAGACTGGGACAGAACACTTAAATCTATATCTATTCATAAATGACATCATGTTGTATATAGAATATTCTTTAAAAATGCACACACAAAAACAAAAAACTACTAGAACTTATAAACAAGTTTAGTATTTATTGCGGAATAGACAATCGCAAAATACACAATTAATATGCTAAGTCAATTACATTTCTATACACTAGCAACAAGCAGTCCAAAATCAAATTAAGAAAATAATTCAACTTACAATAGCATCAGACATGAATTTAAAACTTGAGAATACATTTAACAATATAAATGTAAGACTTGTGCACTGAAAACTACAAAAATCATTGAAAAAAATTAAAGAAGGTATAAACAAATTGAAAGATATTTCATGTTCATGGATCAGAAGACTTAATACTGTTAAGATGTCATTATTCCCCAAATTAATCTACAGATTCAATGTAAACCCTAGTAAAATTCTATCTACCTTTTGTTCAGAAATTGGCAAGCTGATCCTAAAATTCATATGGAAATATAAGGGAGCCAAAATAACCAAACAATCTTGTAAAATAACAAAGTTGGAGAACTCACATTGCCTGACTTCAAAACTTACTATGAAGTTACAATAATGAAGATAATGTAGTATTCACGTAAGGACAGACATACATATCAATGGAAAGTCCAGAAATCAACTCTTACACTTAATGCTCAATTGATTTTTGACAGAAGTGTCAAATAAATTTGATAAGGAAGAAATGATCTTTTCAACAAATGATGCTGAGATAACTGAATATCCATATGCCAAAGAATGAACTCAGACTCTCATTTAGAACCATATACAAATATTAACATAAAATGGATTATAAGTCTAAATGTAAGAGGTAAAAATATAAAACGCTTTTAAAAATATTTGGGGTAAATCTCTTTGACTTTCGTTTTGACAATGTTTTCCTGGAAGTTACACCAAAAGCACAATAATGACAACAACAAAAATAGACAAATTAGATGTTATCAAAATTAAAGATTTTGTGCATCAAACTACATTATTCATGAAATGAAAAGATAATCCACAGAATAGGAGAAAATGTATGCTAATCTTATATGTGATAAATGTCTTATATGCAGAATATATAAAGAATTCTTACAATTCAACAATGAAAAGACAAATAACCCACACAGAGAATTTGAATAAACATTTTTCCAGATCGGGCGTGGTGGCTCACATCTGTAATCCTAGCACTTTGGGAGGCCGAGGCAGGTAGATCACTTGAGGTCAGGAGTTCAAGACCAGCCTGGCCAACATAGTGAAAACCATCTCTACTAAAAATACAAAAATTAGCTGGGCATGGTGGTATGTGTCTGTAATCCCAACTACTCGGGAGACTGAGGCACAAGAATCACTTAAACCCAGGAGGCAGAGGTTGCAGTGAGCTGAGATTGGGCCACTGCACTCCAGCCTGGGCTACAGAGCAAGACTCTGTCTTAAAAAAAAAAAAAAAAAAAAAAAATCTCAAAAGAAGATATATAAATTCCCAATAAGCACATAAAAAGATGGTCAACATCATTTGTCATCATAGAAATGCAAATCAAAACCACAAGGAGGTGCCACTTAACAACCACTAAGATTGCTAAAATAAAAAAGACAAATAATAACAAGTGCTGGCAAGAATTTGGAGACATTAGAACCCTCACACATTGTTGGTGGAATTATAAATAATGGAATCACTTTGGAAAACAATTTGGCAGTCCTTCAAAAGTTTAAACACAGTGTTACCACATAAGCTGGCAATTTTACTCCTAGGTACATACCCAAGAGAACTGAAAACATATATCCACACAAAGACTTGTACAAAAAATTTTTATGGTAGCATTATTCATCATAGTCAAAAAATGAAAATGCTAAATGCCATTAACTGATGAATGAATAAAATATGGCATATTGATACAATGGAATATTATTCAGCCATAAAAAGGAATGAAGTATTGACATATGCTATCAGTATTTCAAGGATAAACATTGAATACACTATGCTTAGTGAAAGAAGCCAACCACAAAAGGCCATACATTACCTAAAAATGATTCCATTTTTAGTCAATGACCAGAATGGGCAAATCCAGAGACAGGAAAAGTACATTAGTAGTTGCCAGAAGCTAAAGGGAGGAGAGAATAGAGAGTGACTGCTAATGAATATCGAGCTTCTTTGGGGGTGGTAAAAATGTTCTGGGATTACACAGTGGTGATGGTTGCACAACTCTGTGAACACATTAATGAATTGTACATTTTAAAAAGCTTATCATGCACCATGATATATTGTCAAAATCTATTCAGTGATTATGGAAAGACAGCAATATGTTGTGTCAATAAATACATAATTAATTTATGTAATAAAAATTAGTTTCTCAGAAACACATAAATTTCCTTCCTTCATGAAAATTAACATAATAAATCACTTTTTAACCTAAAGCACTATTGGTGCTGAATGCATTTTTGCTTTATTGAATAATAATTTGTTTCATTTTTAGTCTAGACTGCCTCAGAGAACATTTTTAGAAAAAGGAATTATCTTTCACTTGGTTTTATTGTCTATCACTAAGTGCATGTATATATCTGTCTGTAAGTGTATATACTGGCACAGAACAAGAAAGGAGAAAGAAATTTGCTTTTCAGGTGTCATCATTTTAACCCCAAAACAACATTTTCATCATTTTTGTGCTGTTTGCTGAACTAATTTATTTTGATGTTGTCTAGACATATCACTGACATTTAAAACCAATGATAATCATTAGTCATGAGGTGCCAGGATTTCTTTTCTCTCAAACAATTCTACATCACGGAAGAACAATGCTGAGGGCGCTTCTGCATCTGGATCGTTTCCTGCAGATTTAATACATGCTAACTAACACTCCATTAATTCCTTTTAATCTTTGCTGTTGTCTGAATTCTAAAAACAAACCTAAACATATATCAACTCTCACTCAAAACCTTTGGCAATGAGTTTAGACTCAATACACACTGCTAGAAAGAAGAAAAGGAGGCAAGGAAAAAGAAAAAAAAGAGAAATTTGAAGCATCTTCACCACTGTAATCAGCATTCTTTAAATTATAAAGGGGAAGCACATTTTACCACTAAAATGATAAGATAAAAGTTATTACTAATGGTCTTCAAGTGGTTGTCATTTTCTAATATTGGCACAGTGAATGGTGTCCAACATACGTTAAGAATCCTCAGGGTTTGGGCTCCTCTAACTCTTCAAAACATTGACATCATCTGATGAGAGGTAGAAAGGAAGTGTCACCCATGGAATTATAGCTTTTATTTAATGTATAAAAGCTACCTCAATATTACTGTGACCATTAGGTTATGGTTACTAGTAATAACTTCCAATTTTACCATGCTGTGTTTGAAGCACTGATACATTTATTTAATTTTATTATCACATCACCATTTAAAATCTGAAGAAATTAAGTATTACTAGGATCACTTTCCAGATAAATACACTAAAATACAGATCTAACTCCCTTGTCTTTGTAGTCTGGTTTTCACAGGCTCCAATACCTTTTTTTCTCAAAGCTTTCCTTTGTAAAAATACTACAAAAACATATGGAACATAAACCAATAGCTTAAGCATACATGCTCTAACCTATTCCTTAATAAGCAGTCACATATTTTTCAGACTAGCTTTTTAGAATAATTTATACTGCTTTATAAGTAATGATTCTTATAACAAAGAGGAATGAAATAGAACTTCAAGTGTAAATATATGCTATAACATAAAGTGCTCCAAGGATCATCCATGCCTGACCTCTGAAGGGAAGTTTAAGAGAACAGAGCAAGCCTTCAGCACCAACTACTGCAAGTCTCGTTTTCAATTTTTGTTTGAGTTTGTATCTTGGATTTGTTTGTAAGGTATCCTACACCAGAGATTATTTCTGTATCTCCTCATGAAAATGTGCCTGAGATGTGACAAAATGTGCTTTTTGTCATGTTTAACACACTCATTAAGAAATTATTCTAAAATCTTTGGGGAATGAGAAAAAGAAGGTGAGATATATATATATATATGTATGTATTTTTAGACAGAGTCTTGCTGTGTTGCCTAGGCTGTAGGGCAGTGGCATGATCTCGGCTCACTGCAAGCTCCACCTCCCAGGTTCACGCCATTCTCCTGCCTCAGCCTCCCAAGTAGCTGGGACTACAGGTGCCCGCCACCACACCCGGCTAATTATTTGTATTTTTAGTAGAGATGGGGTTTCACCGTGTTAGCCAGGATAGTCTCAATCTCCTGACCTTGTGATCCACCCACCTCGGCCTCCCAAAGTGCTGGGTTTACAGGCGTGAGCCACCACGCCTGACCAAGAAGGTGATATTTCAAGTCTCCTTTTGGGATGAATTTTGCTAGGGGAGCAGATAAATCACATGTTTTTGCATTTATTATTATTTGGTAAGTATTTATTATTGATCTGTAATTCTGTGCCAGGTTTATTTCTGGCACTGAAGACACAACATTAAACAAGAAATAGAAGTTCCCGAGACGGGCGGATCACGAGGTCAGGAGATCAAGACCATCCTGGCTAACACGGTGAAACCCCGTCTCTACTAAAAATACAAAAAACTAGCCGGGCGACCTGGCGGGCGCCTGTAGTCCCAGCTACTCGGGAGGCTGAGGCAGGAGAATGGCGTGAACCCGGGAGGCGGAGCTTGCAGTGAGCTGAGATCCGGCCACTGCACTCCAGCCTGGGCCACAGAGCGAGACTCCGTCTCAAAAAAAAAAAAAAAAAAAAAAAAAAAAAAAAAAAAAAAAAAAAAAAAAAAAAGAAGTTCCTTGCCACCCATGAGCTTAAGTTGCAGTGGTCGTAAATGACCAATAAACAAATGCAAAAATTAAAAGAATATTGCAGAGTTGAAGTCTGTATATAGAGAACTAAAACAGGGCAATGTAAGAGAAAAGCTGAGAGATGTTTTTGCTTGAGTTGTCAAGGAAAGCCTCTGTTGAAGGCGATATTTAAGCTGAGATTTAAAAACAAACGCTACAACAATGTGGGAGGAACCTACAGTGTTCTAAAGTACAATAAGCTTGACTTGTTGAAGAGCAAAAGGAAGTCCACTGCGGCTTAACAATAGAGGCCAAGACAAGAAAGTGATACAGATGATGTTGGAGAGCTAGGCAGGAACCAGATCACATCAGGGTTTGTGTACTGATGAGAAAGACCTAGCACAGAGTAAGATATTGATGATGGTGGATAGAAAGGGAATCACAATACAGCATTACAGTACTAGCTGTTCATTTGCCTCTCTTTTGCTTTATGCCATTTTTAGAGGGACTTAATTGGGATACAACTATACTAATCACCCCATAAAAATAGTGATGATAAAGATTTCCAGTAAAAAGAACTCCATTCATTCTCATTCTGATGGAGCCACGCTGTCCCAGTATAAAAGTAATACAAATTAAAATTAAAAAAAAAATAAAACATTATGAACATCACAAAAATCAAGATAAAGATTTTATAAGTAAAAAAGGGGGAAAATACAAAGTAGTCACTTGTACTGGAGCCATGAGCTAAAGACTTCCAGGTCTGAAAAGATATTGACAGCTGGCAGATTAAAAGAGACAGGACCAAGCTCCTTGTTTGCAGCCAGAGGGTTTGGTGGGATTATTTCCTTTTTTAGAAAAAGGACTGAAAAATATCCCTACTAGTTTTAGAGCAGAGGTTTTCAATAAGAAGTATGTTTACCACACAACCCCCAGGGGACATTTGGTAATGCCTGCAGACATTTCAATTGTCGAAACTGGGAAGGGAGAATAGCTGCTAACATCTAGTGTGCAGAGGCTGGACACAAAAAAGCCCCCAGCAACAAAAAAATATCTGGCCCAAACTGTCAATGGTGCCAACACATCAGTAGTGAACTAGTGAGTGTCAAGTCTCAACAGTGAGTAACAGTGGTCTACAGGTACAGTTTGAGTCACTTACAAGCCCAGTGCCTTCAGAAATCACAGGCAAAATCTCTAACCAAAAATTAAGCCAAGCTGTCCATTGGCTCATGGTTGGATATGTAAAATCTTCAATATTCACCTAGAAGCAGGAGGCACAAAGTGAATACTAAGGCCTGCTTATGAACTGCCATCCTGAATGGCAATCTCAAAACTTCTAGAAAAGGAAAAGTGGCAACAGAGGAGAAATGTAAAGCAACATTAAAACGAACTTCCAATGAAAATTCCATAAACACATCAAGAAATGCTAAGATGAACCACAAACCAACAATTAGGATATGAATGCATTCAAGACATAATAAATTTTAAGAAAAAAAGTGATAAAGATTAAAAACAAGTGTATTCATAATTATCAAATATTTATACAAAGTATAAATGACACCCAAAAAAACTATGAAACAAAGAAAGCAAAAATAAAATAAGAAGGAGTTGAAATAAAACATTTTATTAAATAGATTTTATACTAGGCTGGACACAACAAAAACTGAACTAGAAAATTGTGGAATTCATTAAAGCACAGTACATGAAGATAAAAAGAACAAAAATATGAGAAGTCAGCTAAGGGACATAAAAGGGAATTGTTAAACACTAATATTTATTATAAGAATTTCTGAAAAAGTAGAAAGAAGAAATGCCTGAAAATCACTATCTATAAAGGAGAGTTGAGAATTTTTAATGATTGGAGAAAGATACAAATCCTCCAATCGAAATGTATTTCAATTCCACGCAAGATAAATAGAAACCTACACTGTGACATGCTGTAGCAAAACAACTAGGATAAAGACAGAATACATATATAATCTTTAAAAAAATGAATAGAAATCTTATAGAATGAATATAAATTACATAAATTTTGAAATGAATATAAAAATTTTTAAATTATCAGAGAGAAGACAATGTACTAATAAAGTAAGTAAACACATGTATATGAGATAGCCAATGAAAATTGAATATTGCTCAAATATTTAAGAAAATATTTGTCAATTTATAATTTTATACCCAACTGTACTACCCTTCAAGGATGGATGTAAGATAAGGATTATTTTATATATACAAAGACTATGAGACTTTATCTACCATATGTTCTCTCTCAAATAAATACTAACTAAATGATATCTTTCAGTAAGAAGAAACATAAACAAAGGAGAGGTGCAGGGATTCCAGGATGAATGTAGAGTGATTTTATTTTAGATCAACAGAGAAAGAGAGAGAGAGAGAGAGAGAGAGAAATTTAGATGATTGATAGGTAAATGAAATAAAAGACTTCACTCACACATATTCATTATCTGCATAATAAATAGGATAGCAATAAATTTGCTGCAATACCCTAGACCTCCCACAAACAAATTTCCCGCAAACTCAATCAAAGATGAGTAATAATCACAAGGGTATTATCACATCATCCACCTGAAAATATTGCAAGGTAAAAAATAAAATAAAAGCAGGAAATGGGAAGGGAGGAAAAAACAGATTAAAAAACACATATTAAAATGTTGGTACTATGTATTTTGCCACATCCTGTAAATTTTTTAATTAGTTCTACAAATGGGCTTTGGGTAAACTGTGGCAAGACAACAAAAAGAGAAACTTTGAGCTTGCAGAGATCAGAAAAGTGGAAGAATAAAATAAAAGAAAATTATCACACAATAACAACAAATGTCATTAGGAAGTAGCTCAAGAATAACAGCCACTCCTTAAAACATAACAAAGGAGAGAGAGGACATGATTGTGCATGGTGAGGAAGCTGAAATTAAAATAAAAGATTACAAAAACATTTATATAGATACACCCAAGGAATATCCAGCATCACATAATTGCTATCCTCAGTGAAGAGAAACAAAATGATAGAAGAAAGAAATTTGAGGCTAGAAAACTTTCAGAAATAAAAGATTTTAATCGATTCATTAAAAGGGTACATTATGCCCCAGCAAATATTAACACATAACAATTAACAGAAAGACATAATATAGTAAAATCACTGGATCTGAAAGATAAACGAATAATCATTTGGGCAACCAAGAAAAAATGGTAAGTCATCAAAAAAGGTAAAAATGTAGGCAGGTCTCAGACGTTTTTCTGGAAAATCTCTTAATACCAGGAGACTGTAAAGCAAAGCTTACAAAGTCTGAAGAAAGAGAAAAAAAACTGACATAAGACGTAGCCAGACAAACTTGTCCAAATATAAAGGCAAGAGAAAAAATAATTTTAAATGAAAAATTAAAATATCATTTCCAAGAAGTTTCTAAAGAAATTATCAGAGAATGAACAGAAACACATGGCACAAGAATGCATGCTGAGTATTGACATCATTTTTTCATAAAATTAAGACTAAAATAACGTGGAGATTACAAGAATGTAAATGTTACGATCCTGACAAAATAAATAAAGCTGAAAAGAGTAGAGATGAGAGGCATTGAATGTAAGCTGACTTCTTCATGTTTTATCACCAAGGATAAATATTAGTCAAGGATAATAAATCAAGTCAAAGTGATATAAATATATACATAGAAAACTAAAAGTAACATTAATAAAAAAATATTTTAAAAATTGAGTGGCAGAATGTAAAGAGATGAAAATGAAGAGATTAAAATTGTACTAATTTCATCATTGTTTTCAGAAAGAAATTAGTAAGTACAATTCATAAAAATAAAAAAGGGACCTGGCATGGTTGTTCATGCCTATAATCCCAGCACTCTGGAAGGTTGAGGTGGGAGGATCACTTGAGGCCAGGAGTTTGAGACCAGCCTGGAAAACATAGAAAAATCCCATCTCTACAAAAAATAAAATAAGTAAAGTCATAAAAAAGGAATTACTAAAACAAAAGTATAACTTCTGAAAATGTATATACACAAAAATATACAAATCGTATCGTGAAATAAAAAGTATAGAAGCAATTAAATATAGAACTAAGGATAAATATCTCATATCAATAAATACATTGTTTTATACATAGAGTTTTATGAATATGTTAAGATTTAATTTACTGCAACATTCAAAAGATAAACTCTTCTAATCAAGGCTTTCCAAAAAAAGCAGGCAGATACAGATAGTTAGCTCCAGGAATTAATCCTAACAATCAGGAGTAGAGGCTTGGGAAGGGTGAAATGGAAAGTCAATTCAAGGGTATGTTACGGAGCTGACTACCACTATGGGTAACTGGGCACTTATATGCAGCCATGTGAATATGCCTTAGAATTGTCCATCCAGGAGATGGAAAGGAGAATATTTATCCATTGTTCTCCTGTCCCATATTAGTCATGAATTTTTGTTCATGATAATGTCTGAGCAGGTATATATAGTTACATACACCATGATACAGACAAGTGAAGTGCTGTTAGGTTACACTTACACAGAGCCAGTTTCTGCAAGAGCTAGATTAAAAAATGGGCCAAGAGAATGTGAGGCAGGACACAAGCTGTGTCTGATACACATACATAAAGATGTGGCTCAGAGAGGTTGAAAATAAAACAACTTGGCGAAGACTCATCCGGTAAACCACATGGGGGAGAAACTCAAACAAGGTTGAATTCAGGACAAATGTATTAAAAGGGTACAATTTACAGTGAACATCCAAAAATTACAAATGCCTTTGTACCAAATAATACACAGACATTTTCATAAAGCAAAAGCTACAGAAAACAAAGAAAGAGACGGGAAACAAAATCAAAATAAAATAAAAATCCTTGAGTCCAAGAAGAAATCAAAGTGAAATAGGCACAATATTTAGAAACTAAAAAATAAAATAGAAAAAAAGTATAACTATAAACAAGTTACCCTTTGAAAAGTAACTGGCCCAGATGTTTGTTATCAAGAAATTCTACAAAACTTTTAAGAAGCAGATAATTCTGTATGATTTCAACTGTTCCAGAAAATAGATTTTAAAAGGAAAACACCCAAATCAGTTTTATGAAGTATGACAATGGTACCAAACCCTTACAAAGATATCACCCACAAAAGAGGAAACTACAAACCAGTCATTTACAAATATTGATGTAAATATCACAAAAAACAGGATATAACATAATTGTTAAAATTATAAACCATGATAATATGTTTTATTCAATGAATGCAAGAATAGTTGGATACTTGGAAATCTATATAATTCACTATACTAACAGTTATGAATATAGAAATTGTACAAAAATATAGTTATTTAAAAGGCATTATATAATGTAACAACTATTCTTTATAAGAATGTTTTTAAACAAAAATACATGAAAATATCTGTGTGTGGATGTGTGCATATGTTTATTTAGTAAAAAACACACAAGAAAGTTTATTAAATTCCAAGAGCAAGACAAGATACGATTTTTCCTTTTAATATTTAAGATTTTTCTGGAGGAAACAGACCCCCAAAAATGAGAGATAAAAACAGGAAAAATGAAGATAATTTTTTTTTTTTTTTTGAGATGGAGTCTCACCCTGTTGCCCAGACTGGAGTGCAGTGTCATGATCTCGGCTTACTGCAAAAAGGTAAAATTTATCATTATTTGAGGATACCATTAACTGGAAATTCCAGAAGAATCAAGTGGAAGCTCTTTCAAATGGTAAGAATTCACTGAGTTCACTAGGTAAAAAATATATAGACAGAAATCAAAAGCTTTCATATATAAAAACAGCAACCAGTCAGCCCACATAATGGTAGAAAAATCAATAGCACTTACAAAGATAAAATACCTTAAAAAAATGAAATTAACAAGAAACTGCCTATGATCTATAGGAAGAAATCTTTAAAATGGTAATAAGGGACTTCAAAATGACAAATACATAGAATCATATTCTTGAATACAAATATTGTATATCATGAAGATGTCAATCTTTCCCATATTGATCTATATTTAATGAAATTTTCCCTCCCCAGAATACCAACAGTTTATTTTAACAAAGCAAGCTGATTCTGATGCTCATATGAAAACATTATTGTATTAGTCTGTTCTCCATACTAATAAAAACACACCTGAGACTAGGTAATTTATAAAGAAAAAGAGGTTTAATGGACTCACAGTTCCACGTGGCTGGGGAGGCCTTATAATCACGCTGGAAGGTGAAAGGCATGTCTTACATGGTGGCAGGCAAGGAGAGAATGAGAGCCCCATGAAAGGGGTTTCCCCTTATAAAACCATCAGATCTTGTGAGACTTATTCATTACCATGAGAATAGTATGGGGGAAAACCTCTCCCATGATTCAATTATCTCCCACCGGGTCCCTCCCACAACACATGAGAATTATGGGAGCTACAATTCAAGATGAGATTTGGGTAGGGATACAGCCAAACCAGGAAAATTCAAAAGAATAATGAAGGGCAAATTGCACTATTCTATACTAAAACTTATTATAAAGTTATAATACCTAGAATGCTTATACATGAATAGGCAGATCATTCTAGTAGAATTGAAAGTTCTGAATTGGACCTAAATATAATTTAGTATATGTTAAATTTGGTATTTCATTTCAATGGGGAAAGTATATAAATTATGCAAAACATTGTTTCGAGATATTCCGGTTATATTCCTGGATTCCTACCACACACTAACACAAAAAATAAATTTCAGATCAAAGATCTGAATATCAATTATATATAGAAGTACTAAATAAAATTGTGAGGGAATTTTCTCTAAATGTATGACATAAAATTATGAGAGAACATCTGGAAGGTCCTTCTAGGTAAGACATGAAACTCAGAAGTTCAAGAAATAAAAATTGATAACTGTGACTAACCAAAGAAAAGTTAATTCTCTGCTTGGCAAAAACCACCATGAGCCAAATCAAAAAGGAAACTACAAATTGAGAGAAATATTTGATATTAATTTCACTAAGTCCTAATTTCTAATTTTTTTAGCATATGTAGAGTACATACCAAAAAAATGAAAAATGCAATGAGAAAATATAGAAAAAAATTTAAAGAGACAAGACATAAAAGTAACTCAAACATATGAAAAATTTCTTAGCCACACTGAAGGGGATCAGAATATGCCATCCCCAAATATGCTGCTTTGACATATTATTTTGAGCAGAACACAGTTGAGAAACAGCAGATACAGGAAGAGCTATCTGCCCTTCTGCCATCTGACTAAAACCAGGGCTTAAATTTACACTGAGAAAGATGCTCTTCATGAACCAGGAAGAGAAAAGCACCTTTATCACTGGACACAAGGAATCAACATCAGTATGAGTCTGCACAAATAAACCTTGCCAAAAATAATCCTTATCTTCCATTCGATTTCCCTCATATATTATCTAGTTATTTTTCCACAAATACCAGCCCTAGAAGTCCAAACCCTCTTTCCTTTGTCTAGGTACTTCTCCACAATTTATTGCCCTGGGTTAAAATAGTATATAGGTTCCCAAGTTTAACCAATTCTTTGTTTTCACTTATTTTCTGTAAAGCCCCTGTGCATATAAAAATGTGAACATCTATAAAAAGTGTGTGTCTTTTCTCTGTTAATTTGTCCTTTGTCTGTTTAATTCATAGACAATAGCCACTGAACCTAAAAGGAGAAAGAACATTTTTTCCTCCCTACACTAGTGACAACAAGGAAAACAAAAATTAAAATTGCAAAACATCACTTTTGCTTATCACATTGACCAAGATAAGAAAAAACTTGGAAACACACTGAATTAGTGAAAAGGCGTAAGCGGGTAGGCATATGTATCATTGGTGGCCATAAATAACTCCAATAAAAACAATTCGAGCCCGGTGCAGTGGCTCATGCCTGTAATCCCTGCACTTTGGGAGGCCAAGGCAGGTGGATCACTTGAGGTCAGGAGTTCGAGACCAGCCTGGCCAACATGGTGAAACCCCATCTCTACTAAAAATATACAAAAATTAGCCAGGTATGGTGGCACATGCCTATGGTCCCAGCTACTCAGGAGACTGAGGCAGGAGAATCACTTGGACCCGGGAGGCAGAGAGGTTGCAGAGAGCTAACATCCCACCACTGCACTCCGGTCTGGGTAGGAGAGCAAGACTCCATCTCAAAAAAAAAAAAAAAAAAAAAAAAAAAAAAAAAACACTATTTGATCATCTTTCTCAAAATTAAAAAGGAACACACCTATTTAACCTGCAATGCTGCTCCTAGAAATTGCTCTTATAAATAAAGGTATACATAATTGAAATTAAACATTTATAGGAACATTCACTGAAGTAGTGTTTGTAGTGGGAAAAAGTTCACTAAGGGAACAAACTAAATAAATAATAGAAAATCATCCCATTCAATGGAATGGAATGCAGTCATTTGCTCTAGCCAGGTGCAGCAGGTCATGCCTATAATCCTAGCTACTTGGGAGAGACTAAGACAGAAGGATCACTTCAGGCCTGGAGCGTGTGACCAGCCTGGACAGCACAGTGAGACTCCATTTCACATCATGTCCCTAAAAGAGTCCACTAGAACTAGTAAGAGTAGTTGCTCCTATGGAGGAAACTGAGTCTCTGGGGGATGTGGGTGCAATGTTTTGAGCTTTGAATCAAATCCATTCATTTCTTATTTATAAAATAAAATGTAAAATGTATCATATGTGCTAATGTATGTTGTACATCTTTATGTGGTGTTTTGAAATGTATTGGACCACAAAGCCATTTTTTTAGGGAAAAGTCATCTCTTTTCAATGTCATCTTTATCTTTACCAAGAAATTATATCTTTCTTTCTCTTTGCACCCATCATATGGTACGTGCTGTGGCCACACTTAGAAGAGTAGGACTTGTCACCTATGCTCATGTCTGCTCCATCCCACAAGATTATACATTTCTTGAGGACATTTCTAGTGCCTCATTCATCTCTGTATCACTAGCATGTATCACAGTGTCAACAAATTAAACATTGGTTGAAGTGACATAATCCTCATCCTTACATTTTGCATTGGAAAGAAGGAATACCCCTGGGAAGGGGCAGAAGGGTGCTGCAGACAGGGACATATGGCACAGCCCAGTTAGCACAGGCTGCCCATCGATCCAGAAGAGATCTGACTGCCCTGTCCCCTTGGTTACCCTGACTGGTCACTTGACTATTCAGCTGCCCTTATTATTGTAATCCCTCAGAAGGCCATCTGCTCTACTCACAAGAGAGAGCTGGCCCCAGGGAGAAGTACTCAGCTGCCCTGCATCTTCAAATCAGGTCAATTACACCACTGCTTCTTAATTGTTCATGACGGCTCAGCTATTGTGTATGAACCATCAGTAATTTCCAGTTCATTGTGGCTAAAGATTCTGGGCTAATGAAGGGTCCAACCTGTCCCTCAGCGTCCCTGGCACCACTCAGCTTGTACATATTGCTCAGTATCCTAGGGTCATTTCACACCTGAATTTCAAACTAAAGTATAGGTTACAATAAACCCATACCACATAGGACAGGGCAAAAAGAAGCGTCATTTAAAAACACAAATTCACTTCCTGAAAAGGTGCAGGGATCTCAATACACCGACAATAGTCTTAATTGGTCCTTTGAGAAGTGGCCTGAAGCCCTGAATACAGGTCGTTAGTTTTTGTTTTGTTTTGTTCAATCTGAGAAATAACCAGTCCCATGGATGATTGAGGTGAATGACTTACTAGGCCAAATTTATGGGCTTTTGAAAAATTTCTGAAAAGCGAAATTGTCTTTTTAAGACATCTTATTTGAGAAACTCTGGTGTTCATTTTTCATCTTGCCCTGGTATAAATGAATAATCTTCCTGAAAATTCACTACACTGTGAACAGTTGGGTTCCTTTTGTCTGATGGTGAACAAAGAAAAAGTTGATGGAAATGTCCCAGTTGGCACATTTGAAAAAGGCTGGTTTGTAACAAGAAATCAACCACTCTCCAGCTTTGACTGAAAGTAAAAAATGTAAACTTTAAAGCCCCTAAATTTCTCTCTGTCTCCATCTGATTTTAGATATGTATATAATTCTGAATGTGTATACATATATATATATGTATGTGTGTATATATCCTCAGAGTTAGTTGCATACTGAAATGTATTCTCAAGGTCAAGGATTTCATTGCCACCATATTTGAAAAAGTAACTAACACAGAGTAGATCCCTTGTCAATTTACGTTACTCCATTTGGAGACAACTGTAATTGGAGTTCAGATTCATATAGATGCTGCTTGTAGCATGCTATCACACTAAGCCAAAAAGCCAGCCTTTTGCTGAAAATTCAAAATATTGTAATTATTTTAAATCCAGCATTCTTTGTTGAATTCAAGGAATTTTCCAACTAAAAGGGAAATTATAAGACTACCAAGCCAAAAACCCTCCCTTTAATACTAAAGAGTACAAATACGTTAGATCAGTTTCCAAGTCACATTATTAGTGGTGATCCCAGCTCTAACATCCAGGTCTTCTACACCCTGAGGAAGCACTATGAGCCTTTTGGAGCTTCTGCTTGCCTGACACTCTTAGTCTCTCTACACACACACACACACACACACACACACACACACACACACACAGTTTTCTGGTATTTCCATTACCAAATGAAATTGCGCCAGTGGAATCAAAATAATCAAAATTAGTTCATCCTTTTCTCCTGGAAGGCACATGAAAACTATATTAGAATATAACTTTGAAAAACATTTTTCCAAAGAAATTGTGAAAACTCACTTTCCAGGTCTTAACATCCTCAGTGCAGTCTAGTATTAAAACGTACTTTACAGATAATTCCGATGGTGAGTACAGAATCATTGCCCTAGAAAATATAAAGGTCCCTTATGGCTGAGATCACTTTTGAATTCTCTTCTGCAGAAAGGAAGGTGGTGGATCTTTATGGATATTCCCAAAAAAAACGCCCACAAGTCTTTCCTGGTGACCCATCTCTACAACACTGTGGTGAAGAGAACCCTGAGCAAGAAGTCAGAGGACTGTTAGTCAAAGCAATGGCTGATCCTTACTCAGGCTGTGACCCAAAACAAATACATTATCCAGTCCTCAATGTAAATGAGGCAGGTCCTTCAAGCTTGGCCTGGCTGATAGCTATGTTTAGTGTGACCTCTATTTCTTGATTTTCTTTTTTTTTTTTTTTTTTTTTTTTTTTTTGAGACAGAGTTTTGCTCTTGTTGCCCCGGCTGGAGAGTAATGGCATGATCTCAGCTCACTGCAAACTCTGCCTCTGGGGTTCAAGCGATTCTCCTGCCTCAGCCTCCCAAGTAGCTAGGATTGTAGGCATGTGCCACCACACTTAGCTAATTGTGTATTTTTTAGTAGAGATGGGGTTTCTTCATGTTGGTCAGGCTGGTCTCGAACTCCCGACCACAGGTGATCCACCTGCCTCGGCCTCCCAAAATGCTGGGATTATAGGCATAAGCCACCGCACCCGGCCGATTTTCTTTTCTTTAAATGATGCTTTTATCACTTATATACAGAGAGTAGATACACGTCAAAAATACATTGTCTGATACTAAAGAAAGCAGTGGGTCATATGTTTTGTTTTATTTTTGTTTTTTAAATCATGGCAGCCGTTATCTTCAAAATAAGCGTTCTCTCTTTTAAGTGATTATCTTAAGAGACTATGTAGTCTTACACCAGTTAATATGGCACATGCAAAACTTCACTCCATTACCTTAGAATCTCCTTTCATTTTTTTCTAACAGTAATAGTTTTACCCAAATCATTCAACTTACTCACCAGATTGGCCAAATAGAACTTATGATTCTTCCCCCAAATCAGAATAACATTGAAGGATGAAGATGGTTATCATTGGGGATACATCAGATCGTGTCCTTAGCCTTCACACATAGTTACAAAAGGACAGACAAAAATGCTTAAGTAATAAGAGAGTAGGGGAGGAAAAAAGTGTTTTGCCTCTACCCATCTTAGGTTCACTGACTAGAGCTCTGCAAATTAGACTGACAAAAGGACTGATTAACTACAGGAAAAACAAACAGAAGTTTATTAACACATGCATTGTGCATACACGTGGGAGCACTCATAATGAGTAACTCAAAGGGGCTGATGAGAACTTAGGGTTATATAGCATCTTTTAAATTTGATACATTATTATACATATTTATAAGAGACATGTGATATTTTCATACATACATACAATGATTAATGATCATATCAGGCTATTTCGTATATCTATCACCTCAAACATTTATTATTTATTTCTGTTGGGAACATTTCAACTCTTCTCTACTAGCTCTTTGGAAATATACAACAAATTATTGTTAACTATAGTCACCCTACTCTATTATTGAACTTTAGAATGTATTCCTTCCATTGAACTGTATATATAGCCTATCCATTAGCAAACCTCACTTCATCTCCACCTACCCCCACCCTTTCCAGCCTCATTCTATTCTCTACCACCATAAGATTAACTGTTTTAGCGCCCACATATGAATGGGAACATGTGACATTTGTCTTTCTGGGCCTGACTTATTTTATTTAACATTATCACTCCCAGTTCCCTCCAGGCTACTGCAAATGACAGGATTTCATTCATTTTAACAGCTAAATAGTATTCCATTGTGTATATGTACCACATTTTCTTCATCCATTCATCGATTGACAGACACATAGGTTGATGCCATGTCTTGACTATTGTGAATAGTACTGCAACAAACATGGGGGTGAAAGTATCCCTTTAATATACTGATTTCCTTTCCTTTGAATAAATAGCCAGTAATGGGATTGGTGGATTGTATGGTCATTCTGTTTTTAGTTTTTCTGAGAAACCTCCATACTGTTTTCTACAATGGCTATATTAATTTACATTCCCACCAACAGTGTATAAGAGTCGCTTTTCTCTGCATACTTACCAGCATATGTTATTTTTTTCTTTTTGGTAATAGCCATTCTAACTGGTGTGAGATGATATCATGTTGTGATTCTGATTTGCATTTCCCTGATGATTAATGATGTTGAGTGTTTTTCACATATCTGTTGGCCATTTGTATATCTTCTTTTCAGCAATGTCTATTCAGATCCTTTGCCCACTTTCCAATGGGCATATTTGTTTTTTGTTATTGAGTTGTTGGGAGTTCTTTGGGTATTCTGGATATTAGCACTTGTTGGAAGAATAGTTTGCAAATATTTGTTCCCATTATACAGGTTATCTCTTCACTCTGTTGATTGCTTCCTTGCTGTGCAGAAGATTTTTGGTGTAATATAGTTCAATTTATCTATTTCTTCAAGGAGGACTACAAACCAGAGTTCAAGGAAATAAGAGAGGACACAAACAAATGGAAAAACATGCCATGCTCATAGATAAGAAAGAATCAATATCATGAAAATGGCCATACTGCCCAAAGTAATTTATAGATTTAACACTATCCCCATCAACGTACCATTGACTTTCTTCACAGAATTAGGAAAAACTACTTTAAATTTCATATGGAACCAAAAAAGAGCCCATATAGCCAAGACAATCCTAAGCAAAAAGAACAAAGCTGGAGGCATCACACTACCTGACTTCAAACTATACTACAAGCCTACAATAACCAAAACAGCTGGGTACTGGTAGGATGTTGAATTTTATCAAATGCTTTTATTTATTTTTTTTTTTTTTTGGTGTATTAAGATGTTCATATGATTTTTGTCTTTCATTCTGTGGAGGTGATAATATTTATTGATTTGCATGTGTTCAGTCATCATCCTTGCATCGCTGGGATAATCCCACTTAATCATGTTGAGGTGTTGTTGGATTTAGTTTGCTAGTATTTTGTAGAGAATTTTTGCATCTGTGTTTATCAGGGATACTGGCTGCCAGTTTTTCTTGTTCTTATTTGTTATGTCCTTGTCTAGTTTTGGTATTAGGGTAATTCTGGCCTCAAATAATGCGTCAGGAACAGTTCACTCCCTTTCAATGTTTTGGGATAGTATGAAAAGAATCAGAGTTAATTCTTTTTATAAGTTTGGTAGAATGAGCTGACTCTGAGCACAGTGCCTACGGTTTAAGACTGCTCTGCAAGGAGGAGGTTAAAAAAAAAAGTTTGATAGAATTAAGCAGTAAAGCCACCAGGTCCTGGGCTTTTCTTTGTTGGGAAACATTTTATTAATGTTATTAATGTCAGTGTTATTATTCACTATTAATCTGTTCAGGTTTTCTATTTCTTTTTGATTCAATCTTGGTAGGTTGTACCTCTCCAGAAATTTATCCATCTCCTCTAGGTTTTCTGATTTGTTAGTGTATAACAAAAAATATTGAAACTTTAGAATACTGAATGCTTGGCTGTGGCAGACCTGTTCAACCAAGATCAGGGCTACTCCTGCTGGCTCTGAGGGTTCAAAGGAGTCTGTGAAGCAAAACTCTTAGTGAACCTGTACCTAGATGTCCCCATTATATGTCAGCTACACATTTTCCCCACCAGGTCCCTGACCTCAACGTAACAGACCAACCTCCCCTTGGTTCAGAAATTATGCTGAGTGAGCTTAGGATGAACTACATTGAAATTCATAGCTCAAAATATACACCTTAACTCAAAAATTTCAAAAAATGCCATAAATGGACAAAACCAACATTACAAGCAAATTTATCTAAACATGTATTTGTTACGATATTGACTAAAATTAAAAAAAAAGGAAAACCACCAAAATGTCCAAAACTAGGAAGCTGATTAAGTCAACTATAATATCCATTCAAAAGGATACAGAGCTATCATGAAAAATTATGTTTTACAAGTAAACATAGATAGTGATATAGAACATTGTTCATCATCTATTGTTTAACAGAAATTTCAGGTTATAATTGGATTATCCCACTTTTATTTTACATATATATATTATGTATATATGCAAACATAGTTATAAAAGCCATGAAAATTTACACAAAAAATATTAATAATTGTTAGGTACTAAATAGCATAATAATGCATAAAGTTTTTCTTCTACTATAAATTGTATTATAAGTAAAATAATAAAAATGCCTTTGGCATGGGAGCAGAGCAAGATGATTGAAGAGAATCCTACACTGTTCATGTCCCTCACTGGAACACCAAATTTTATGAACTATCTGCATACAGAAAAGTACCATCACAAAAATACAAAAATCAGATATGCAATCACAGTACCTGGTTTTAACTTCATACCACTGTAAGAGGTGTTGAGGAGGGCAGGAAAGACTGTCTTAAATGGCTAACACCATGCCTCCCCCATCCCCTGGTAGTGACTATGTGGTGCAGAGAGAGAATCTGTGCACTTTGGGGAGGGAGAGTGCAGGGACAGCGAGACTACATTGAATTCAGCACTGCCCTGCCACACTGGAGAATAAAGCTGTGTTGGGCTCAGCCAGCACTTGTGCATGGAAAGAGTCTCTTAATAGCAGACTTGATCAAGCAGAAGAAAGAACTAGCTTGAAACCGGCTATTTGAAAATACACAATCAGAGGAGTCCAAAGAATAAAGAACAAGAAACGATGAAGCATGCCTATAAGATATAGAAAACAGCCTCAAATGGGCAAATCTAAGTTATTGACCTTAAAGAGGAGGCAGACAAAGAGACAGAAGTAGAAAGTTTATTCAAAGGGATAATAACAGAGAACTTCCCATACCTAGATAAAGATGTCAATATTCAAGTACAAGATGGTTAAAGGGAACCAAGCAGATTTAGCCCAAAGAAGACACCCCTAGACATTTAATAATCAAACTCCCAAAGGATGAGGATAAAGAAAGGATCCTAAAAGCATCAAGAGAAAAGAAATAACATACAATGGAGCTCCAACACAAAATTTTTATTTTTTGTGTATTCATTGTATGTTTTTTGATTTGAAGTTATCATAAGGCTTGCAAATTTTTTTCATAACCCATTAGATACAATGAACACTTATGGTATGTGAAAACAAGCAGACTTTTTAGTGGAAACCTTATAAGCCAAAAGAGAGTGGCATGACATATTTAAAGTGCTAAAGGAAAAAAACATTTACCCTAGAACAGCATATCCAGTCAAAGTATTCTTCAAACATGAAAGAGAAACAAAGATCTTCCAAGACAAACAAAAGCTGAGGGGTTTCATCAACACCAAACCTGTCTTACAAGAAATGCTAAAGGAAGTTCTTCAATATGGAAAAAAAAAAAAAGGATGTTAATGAACAAGAAGGAATCATCTTTATGCTTTGACTCTTGTCTGCAAAAATAAAAAAGAAGAAGAAATCATCTGAAGGCACAAAACTCATTGGTAATAGGAAGCACTCAGAAAAACACAGAACAGTATAACACTGTAATGGTGGTGTGTAAACCACTCTTGTCTTAAGTAGAAAGACTAAATGATAAACCAATGAAAAATAATAACTAAAACAACTTTTTAAGGCATAGACAGCACAATGAGAAATCAAGAGAAATAACCAAGAGTTAAAAATCAGGGAGATCAACTTAAAATTTAGAGGTTTTATTACCTTTCCTTTTGCATGTTGGCTTGTTTTTACATACCATAAGTGTTCATTGTATCTAATGGGTTATAAAAAAAAATTTGCAAGCCTTATGATAATTTCAAACCAAAAAACATACAATGAATACACAAAAAATAAAAATCAAGAAATTAAAGCATACCACCAGAGAAAATCGCCTTCACTAAAAGGAAGACAGGAAGGAAGAAAAAAGGAAGAGAAGGCCACAAATAGCCAGAAAACAAAGAACAAAATAGCATGAGTGAGTTCCAACTTATCAATAATAATATTTAATGTAAATAGAGTTAACTCTCCAATCAAAACATACACAGTAGATGAATGGATGAAAGAAAACAAGACCCAATGATATGTTGTTGCCTATCAGAAACACATAGACAAAAAATAAATGGATGGAAAAAAAATCCCAAGCCAATGGAAACCAAAAAAGAACAAGAGTAGCTGCATTTATGTCAGACAAAATAGATGTAAAGACAAAAACTGTAAGAAGAGACAAAGAAGATAATTATATAATGATAAAAGAGTCAATCCAGCATCAGAATATAATGACTATCAATATATATGCACCAAACACTGTATTCATACATCTCTCTCTTTAGCTCTAATAATATTTGCTTTACATATGCGGGTGCTCCAGGAGAAACAGATATATGACTGTTCTGACAGAGAATTCAAAATAGCTATTTTAAAGAAACTAAAAGATATTCAAGTTAGCACACTATCTGCATACAGAAAAGTACCATCACAAAAAAGACAACAAAAAAGACAAAAATCAGATAAGCAATCACAGTACCTGGTTTTAACTTCATACCACTATAAGAGGTGTTGAGGAAGGCAGGAGAGACTGTCTTGAATGGCTAACACCATTCAGAACTCAGAATTCCTTCTCTGTGAGAAAGATAAACCCCAATACAATAAGAGCTGGAGACCAACACCCCAATTTCAGCACTGGAAAGATCTCCCAGACAGATCATCAGCAAAGAAACATAGGACTTAATATGCACCATAAAATAAATAAACCTAACAGATATTTACAGAACATTTCATCCAATGGCTACAGAATACACATTCTTCTCATCAGCACATGGATAATTCTCAAGGATAGACCATACGTTATATCACAAAGCAAGTTCTAAAACATTCAAAAAAATAAAATAATATCAAGTGTCTTCTCTGACCGCAACAGAACAGAACTGGAAATCAATAATGAGAGGAATTTTGGAAACTATATAAATATATGAAAAGTAAACAATATGCTCCTGAATGACCAATGAGTCAGTGAAGAAATTCAGACAGAAATTGAAAAAAAGTCTTGAAACAAATGATCGTGAAAAACACAACATACCAAAACCTATGAGATAAAATGAAAGCAGTACTAAGAGGGAAATTTATAGCTGTAAGTGCGTACATCAATAAAGAAAAAACCTTCAACTCCTTAGTTAAGCATATTCCTAAGTTTTTGTTTGTTTGTTTGTTTTTTCAGCTATTGTAAAAGGGGCTGAGTTCTTGACTTGGTTCTCTGCTTGGTCACTGTTGGTGTATAGATGAGCTACTGATTTGTGCACATTAATCTTGTATCTGGAAACCTTGCTGAATTCTTTTATCAGTTCTGGGAGCTTTCTGGAGGAGCCCTCAGGGTTTTCAAGGTAAACAATCATATCATCAGCAAACAGCGACAGTCTGACTTCCTCTTTACTGATTTGAATGCCCTTTATTTCTTTCTCTTGTCTGATTACTCTGGCTAGGATTTCCAGTATGATGTTGAAGAGGAGTGGTGAGAGTGAGCATTCCTTGTCTTGTTCTAGTTCTCAGAGGGAATGCTTTCAGCTTTTCCTCATTCAGTATTATGTTGGCTGTGAGTTTATCATAGATGGCTTTTATTACATTAAGTTATGTCCCTTGTAAGCCAATTTTGCTGAGAGTTTTAATCATAAAGGGATGCTGGATTTTGTCAAATGCTTTTTCTGCATCTATTGAGATGATCATGTGATTTTTGCTTTTAATTATCTTTATGTGGTGTATCACATTTATTGACTTGCATATGTTAAACCATCCCTGCATCCCTGGTATGAAACCCACTTGACTACGGTGGATTATCCTTTTGATATGTTGTTGGATTTGGTTAGCTAGTATTTCGTTAAAGATTTTATCATCTATGTTCATCAAGGATCTTGGTCTATGATATTCTTTTTTTGTTATGGCCTTTCCAGATTTTGGTATTAAGGTGATGCTGGCTGCATAGAATGAATTAGGAGGGGTTCCTTCTTTTTCTGTCTTGTGGAATCATGTCAAAAGGATTAGTACCAATTCTTCTTTGAATGTCTGGTGGAATGCTGCTGTAAATCATCGGGTCCCAGAATTTTTTGTTGGTGGTGGTAATTTTTTAATTACCATTTCACTCTTGCTGCTTGTTATTGGTTAGTTCAGGGTATCTAATTCTTCCTTATTTAAGTTGAGAGGGTCGTATTTTTCAGGAATTTATCCATCTCCCCTAGATTTTCTAGTTTACGTGCATAAAGGTGTTCATACTAGCTTTGAATAATCTTTTATATTTCGGTGGTGTCAGTTGTAACATCTCCTGTTTCATTTCTTAGTGAGGTTATTTGGATTCTCTCTCTTCTTTTCTTGGTTAATCTTGCTAATGGTGTGTCAATTTTATTTATCTTTTTAAAGAACCAGCTTTTTGTTTCATTTATCTATTAAATATTTTTGTTTCAATTTCATTTAGTTCTGCTCTGATCTTGGTTGTTTCCCTTCTTTTGCTGGGTTTGGGTTTGGTTTATTCTTGTTTCTCTAGTTCCTTGAGGTGTAACCTTAGAATGCCAGTTTGTGCTTTTTCAGTCTTTTTGATGTAGGCATTTAGGGCTATGAACTCTTCTCTTAGCACCACTTTTGCTGTATTCATGGAAAACTACAAAACACTGCTGGAAGAAATCATAGATGACACAAATAAATGGAAACACATCCTATGCTCATGGATGGGTAGAATCAATATTGTGAAAATGACCATACTGCCAAAAGCAATCTACAACTTCAATATAATCTCCATCAAAATACCACCATCATTCTTCACAGAATTAGAAAAAGCAAATCTACAATGCATATGGAACCAAAAAAGAGCCCAGATAGCTAAAGCAAGACTAAGCAAAAAGAAGAAATCTGGAGGCAACACACTACCTGATTTCAAACTATACTATAAGGCCATAGTCACCAAAACAGGATGGTACTGTCATAAAAATAGGCACATAGACCAGTGGAACAGAACAGACAATGCAGAAATAAACCCAAATACTTACAGCAAACTGATCTTCAACAAAGCAAACAAAAACATAAAGTGGGGAAAGGGCATCCTTTCCAACAAATGGTGCTGGGATAACTGGCTAGCCACATATAGGAGAATGAAACTGCATCCTCATCTCTCACCTTCTACTAAAATCAACTCAAGATGGACTAAGGACTTAAACCTAAGACCCAAAACTATAAAAATTCTAGAAGATTACATTGGAAAAACCATTTTAGACATCAACTTAGGCAAGGATTTCATGACCAAGAACCCAAAAGCATGCAATAAAAACAAAGATAAATAGCTGGGACCTAATTAAACTAAAGAGTTTTGCCCAGAAAAGGAACAGTCAACAGAGTAAACAGACAACCCACAAAGTGTGAGAAAATCTTCACAATCTATATGTCTGACAAAGGAATAATATCCACAATCTACAACAAACTGAAACAAATCAGTAAGAAAAAAAACAAACCCATCAAAAAGGGGGCTAAGGACATGAATAGACAATTCTCAAAAGAAGATACACAAATGGCCAACACACATGAAAAAATGCTCAACATCACTAGTGATCAGGGAAATGCAAATCAAATTGACAATGCAATAGCACTTTACTCCTGAAGAATGGCCATAATCAAAAAATCAAAACACAGTAGACGTTGGCGTGTATGCTGTGAACAGAGAACACTTCTACACTGCTGGTGGGAATGTAAACTAGTACAGCCACTATGGAAAAAGTGTATAGAGACTCCTTAAAGAACTAAAAGTAGAACTACCATTTGATCCAGCAATCCCACTACTGGGTATCCACCCAGAGGAAAAGAAGTCATTATTTGAAAAAGATACTTGCACACGCATGTTTATAGCAGCGCAAATCACTATTGCAAAATAGTGAAACCAACCCAAATGTCCATCAATCAACGAGTGGATAAAGAAACTGTGGTATATATATGCATGATGGAATACTACTACACCATAAAAAGGAATGAATTAATAGCATTTTAAGTGACCTACATGAGACTGGAGACTATTATTCCAAACGAAGTAACTCACGAATGGAAAAACCAAACATTTTATGTTCTCACTATGTGGGAGCTAAGCTATGAAGACCCAAAGGCATAAGAATGATACAATGGACTTTGGGAACTTGTGGGAAAGAGTGGGAGGAGGGCAAGGGATAAAAGACTACAGATACGGTGCAGTGTATACTGCTTGGGTTATGAGTGCAGCAAAATCCCACAAATCACCACTAAAGAACTTACTCATATAAGCAAATACCACCAGTGCTCCAATAACTTACGGAAAATAAATAAATAAAAGAAAAAATCCAAATAATAAACCTAATGATGGATATTTAAGAACTAGAAAAGCAATAGCAAACCAAACCCAAAATTAGGAGAAGGAAAGAAATAATAAGGACAAGAGCAGAAATAAATGAATTTGAAATGAAGAAAACAATAGAAAAGATTAACAAAATGAAAAGTTGATTTTTTGAAGAGATAAACAAACTTGACAAACATTTAGCCAGGTTAACTAAGGAAAAAAGAGAGAAAATCCAAATAAATAAAATCGGAAATGAAAAAGGAAACATTACGACTGATACTACAGAAATTCAAAGGATCATTAGTGGCTACAATGAACAACTATATGCCAGTACATTGGAAAATCTAGAAGACATGGATAAATTCCTAGATACACACAACCGACCAAGATTGAACCATGAAGAAATCCAAAGCCTGAACAGACCAATAACATGTAATGAGATCAAAGTCATAATAAAAAGTCTCCCAGTAAAGAAAAGCCTGTGACCCAATGTCTTCACTGCTGAATTCTACCAAGCATTTAAATAAGAAGTAATACCAATCCTACCCAAACTGTTCCAAAACATAGAGGAGGAGGGAATACTTCCAAGTTCAGCATATGCTCATCAATGCAATATCCTCCCACCCCAGGTAAAACAGCTTATATCCAAAAGTCAGGCAATAACAAATGAAATGTTAATACTAACAAGTGAAATTTTAATATTAAAAAGGTAAGATAGTGAATTATCAAATTTGAAAATCAGGTATTGGATGTTTAGAAGTGCTGTTTAGAACAAAGAACCAAGCTTCTCTAATAATTAGGTTATTTGTTGACACAGTGGTAACTCTCAATATTATATCTATTTGGAAAGGAAAAAAATGTTCCTATCCAGCAATCAAAAAAATTCTGGCTGTGCTTTCATTTAAAAATGACACCTACCTAGCAGATTCTGACATAGCTTTCCCTAAGTTAGATGCTAAAATATCTGTGTAGAAAAAGGGGACTATTTAAAGCAAAATAAAATATTAAGGTAGAAAAATTCTTGCCAGAGTTTGTAAGAAAATTCAACAAATATCATTGCCACAGGAATCTGAAAGAACTGTAAGTAAGCTTCAGTTAAGAACACATAGCCTACCTTGATAAAAATAAACTTAAAAATAGATACTTTTTGTATCTCTACATTGTCTAACCCCTGATTTAAAGACAAATGGGATAAACAAAAAACTAAGCAGCCATTCATCTATCTAGTAGATGTTGCTTTAATGGGTAGTATTTTTATCATTAAAAACTTCCCCATCTCTTTTGGTTGATGAAAAATGTCCTGGAATTAGTGGTAATTGTTGTACAATATTGTGAATGTACCTAATGCTGCTAATTGTATATACACTTGTAAACCGGTTAAAATGGCAAGTTTTATGTTATGTGTATTTTGCCACAATAAAAAATAAATAATTTCACCAAAAAGGAGAGTAGTGAAATAAACCCTCATGGACCCATCACCCATCTTCTACAATTATTAGTCCAGACAGTCTTATTACATCTTTAGCTTTATTCCCTTCACCCCGCACTGCATTATTTTGAAATAAATTCTAAACAATGCAACATTTCATCCATAATTATTTCTGTACATTTCTCTAAAAGGTAAGAATTCTTTCATAAAGCATAGCTATTATCAGATATAGTTCCTTACTATGACCAAATATTCAGTGTTCAAATTGCTCGTTGTCTCACAGTGTTTGTTGATTTGGTTATGTGTGAAATACGATTCAAACAAGATCACATTGCATTTGGTTGTTATGTGTCTTTTGTTATTTAATCTATGAATTCCCCTCCTTTTTTATTTTCTTCACAATTTAACATTGAGCAAATTGGGTTGTTTGTCCTGTAAATTTTTTGCATTCTGAATTTTGTTGATTAAATTCTCATATTTTTAACATGTTCTTATATTCCCTGTGTCCCCTGAAAACTATGAATAGGAGTTAGATCTAGAGTCCTGAGCAGATTCAAACTGAATGTTTTCAGTAAGAATATCTCAAAGTTATGTTGTAAATCCCATCATGAGATATGTAGTACTTGGTTGTCTCTTCTTTCATTGTGTTAAAATTGATTGACCAGCCTGGCTAACATGGTGAAACCATGTTTCTACTAAAAATACAAAAAATTAGCTGGGAGTGGTGGCACGTGCCTGTAATCCCAGCTACTCGGGAGGCTGAGGCAGGAGAATTGCTTGAATCCTGGAGGCAAAGGTTGCCGTCAGCCAAGATTGCGCCATTGTACTCCAGCTTGGGCAACAAGAGTGAAACTCCGTCTCAAAAAATTAAAAAAAAAAAAAAAAATGATCAATGAGTTTAGATTTCATAGCCATTCCTTAGAAATTTCTTTAGCTAATGGTCTTAGCAGCCATTAATAATACCACTTAGATTCATTACTTTTCTAGGGGTTGCAAATGGCATATTTAAATTCTGTCATTCTTTCTTCTTTGAAATAATTAATCATCTGTAATGCATCTATAAAGACTTTACCTCTTCACCTATTTGGTTCCACTTAGGTGAAATAATGAAAAAGGTGGGATACTTGATTTAGAGGGAGCAAGAGAACTATCCCCAAAATCTCCAGTCAGACTTGTCTATTAGTAGGAATGAGCCAGCCCTTGCGTATACCCACAAATATTTGAATGGGTTTGCGGGCGTTGCTGCTCCAACAGAGAACATGCCCTAGTGAAATTTAAGTAGTTACTATTAAAATGACCTGACTGATATCCACAGGCTCCTGGGGCATGAGAAATTAAAGTTACATTAGGTTTTGGCATACTATCAAATTAACAGGGAAGATTAAAATAATACACTAAACTAGACTAATACTATTACAAAAATACTTGAAGAAAGATTCAATCATCCTTAACTCATTATGTTATGCCAAAAAGCACCAGATGAATTAAATATAAGAAATAAAATCAAAGAAGCATAGAAAACTGGTGAATATTTATTTGACTTTGTAATAAAATTTTGAAGCATAACAACAAAGAAAAAAACTATTCTAAAAAGTGATATTTTTATTTTATAAAAATACATCAATTTTAATAAGCTGGTCAATCCTAACATAAAAGGTAAATAACAACTTGAAAAAAATTACATAAAATATTCTCAATATTCCAGGCAAGCCCATTCATAGTAAAATAGAAGATGAATAAAATGCTCAAAAAATGATGAAACTCATGCAAATTAAAACACAGTAGAATTCTATGTTTTTTGTTTGTTTGTTTTGTTTCGTTTTGTTTCTTTGAGATGGAGTCTCGCTCTGTCGCCCAGGCTAGAGTGTGGTGGCACAATCTCGGCTCACTGCAAGCTCCACCTCCCGGGTTCATGCCATTCTCCTGCCTCAGCCTCCCAAGTAGCTGGGACTACAGGCGCCCGCCACCACGCCAAGCTAACTTTTTGTATTTTTAGTAGAGAGGGAGTTTCACCGTGTTAGCCAGGATGTTCCTGATCTCCTGACCTCGTGATCCACCCCCCTCGGCCTCCCAAAGTGCTGGGATTACAGGTGTGAGCCACCACACCTGGCCCATGTTTTTCTTTAAAACTGACACCAAATTTCTCTAATATTAAAGCCTAGCATTGGAACTGGTATGGGAAATAGAAAACCCATGCTCTACTGAGGAAATCATACAACAGTATAATTTTTATAAAGAACAACTTGGTATCAGGAATAATGAATATTCAAAATATTCTTACCCTTTGAGCCAAAATATCCTTTAATATATAGATTTTATTTGTTCTATAATTAAGCCACTATAATAACAACTAATTCTTTCTAGGAATTTCTTTTAAGAGATAAACACAGAGGTACATAAATATTTGTGTGCAGGCCGTGCACGGTGGCGCATGCCTATAATCCTAGCACTTTGGGAGGCCAAGTAAATCACTTGAGCCCAGGAGTTCAAGACCAGCCTGGGAAACATGGTGAAACCCTGTCTCTACAAAAAAATACAAAAATTAGACAGGCATGGTGGTGTATTCCTGTCATCCCAACTACTTGGGAAGCTGAGATGGGAGGATCACCTGAGCCCAGGGAGGTATGGGCGGCAGTGAGCTGTGATTGTGCCACTGCACTCCAGCCTGGGTGACTGAGCAAGACTCTGTCTCAAAGAAAAAAAAGATTTGTGCAAAAAGTTGCTCCTGATATGGTTAGAAAAGCTTGAAACAATTTCAATAAATAAGGGATAGCTATGAGATGAAAAACCATACAGCTAATAAAGATGTTCCAAAAATATTTAAAGACATGAAATTCTTTCACGATACAATAATAAAGAGGAAAAATGTTCAAAATTATTATTATTATTATTATTATTTTGAGACAGAGTCTCACTCTGTTGCCCAGGCTGGAGTGCGGTGGTGTGATCTCGGCTCACTGCAGTTCCGTCTCCCGGGTTCACGCCATTCTCCTGCCTCAGACTCCCGAGTACCTGGGACTACAGGCGCCCGCCACTGCACCCAGCTAATTTTTTGTATTTTTAGTGGAGACGGGGTTTCATCGTGTTAGCCAAGATGGTCTCAATCTCCTGACCTCGTGATCCACCCATCTCAGCCTCCCAAAGTGCTGCGATTACAGGCATGATTACCGCGCCCGGCCCAAAATTATTTTTACAGTCTAAACTCAATTTCTCCTATAAACATATATGTGTACTTAAAGACATATCACTCAAGTTATATATACACTTAAAATATTTAGAAAGTATTTAATATATAGATATACATGTTTACACACATATAAATATATCTATCTATCTGTTATGTGTATGTATGTGTAACATGGGTATATGGGAAAGCGGGTGACTAGGGTGCTAACAGTGTTGAGTTCAACCATGTTTTCCTTCTTTATAAATTTGCTTTTAGTTATGTATTTTCCAATGAAATATTTTATAATCCAAAGTAAATAAAGATTAATATTGCTTTTAAAGAAATTTTTTATTTAATTCACTCAGCTCCTCCATCTATGTATGCTCATTTCATCACCATCAATTTTGCAAACATTTTCTATTATGTGCCAGGCACTGTCAGTACTAAGATTCATGGGAAACAGAGCCTGGCAATTATATAATATTGAATAAGATGCTGACCCTGTCTCTAGGGTATCTTATCAGAGTATGACAATAGAAGTCGTACTCTAGTGGCAAGGACAGACCTATACAAAAGAAGTGGGGTGTCTTGTCCTCAGGGCTCTAATAGAAGCATAAAATAAGACCAGGCAGCTGTTATGTGACCCAAGTTCTTTTTTGTCTCAATGTAAGGTCTGATTTAAATACATAGCTTAAAAGACAAAGTTGTGTAGTATAGGTTTCCTCCCAAAAGGAAAGTAAGTGTAGAAAGAATGCAAAAAACTCAACAGTTAGTATTTCACATGAACAATGTCATTCACTGTACAAACAGACAGGAATATCAAGTCAATTTTTATTGCTATATGGTCCTGGTTTTCTCTCAAGTCATCTCCACCTTCTTAGTGCAAAGGGTTGTAATAGTTCAAGATTTCCCCATTAAACATGAGAAGTAGTCACCAGCTGTGCTTGTCTTTCCAGCCTCTTTGCCCTGTTACACACCAGCTAGCACCAGGTCCCAATCCAAACCAACCTTGGAGGTTTTGCTCCACAAGTTATGTGGGCAGAGTTAATGGAGCTATCACTTGCTCTTGTCTGCAAACAGGGAATGATGGATGGCTATCTGCTAAATGTATTAAACTTCAGTCCAAAGGAGTTGCTGTTTAGCATGCATAAGAAAAACAAAAGTTAGGTTTCTTCATTTCTTCATCTGCCTCCTGCATTCTAGGAAGAAATGCTTTGTCCTCTTTTCCCTTCTCGTAATGTTCACTAACATAACTAACATGTTCCTTAGTGTCAACCCACATACACAGTTTATTTAGCACACTGCTTCCATTCATTCATTCCACAAACATTTACTGAGAACTCATTACTTGGCAAAGCTCTGTGCTAGAAGCTGGAGATATAAAATGAATAAAACATAGCTCTGGTACTTGGGAGCCTATGATGTATTCAAAGAGATGGACATTAAAACAAATCGTTGAAATAAAGTAGTATAGATGTTCTAATAAACAAATTATACTGAATAATACTTATAAAGCCCTTTTATTGAGAATTTGCTATATAGGTACTATGATAAATACTTCATGTGCATTAAAAGTAGCCAATCTTTACAATATTCCTATGAGACAGTGGGAACATAAACCAACATACTTTCCTCACGTCGTGCTAAACAATTCTGGGAAAATATTTTCCTTTTTATACTGCTAAAAAATACTAAGATCAAGCAGAAGGAAGTAAGTACTTTTATTCCATAAATACTTGCTCCTGGAAGATATGACTGTGAACCCACTTAAAGAGCTTACTCTTCAAGGCTAAACTTGTTCTCCAAGGCTTGCTTTCAGACCTTTGCCCCACTAGGTTCACCAATCAGAATTTATTTTACCATAAATACTGCCCAATCCCAACCAATTCCCTGCCTTGAAAGACCCATCTTGAAAATCACCCACCTCAGGCTCTAAAACACCATAAATATCCTGCCCTTATTTCCCCATTTTGAGACACTACTAAGATTCAGTGAAGTTGGCCTTATCTCTTACTTCAGTAGGCCTAGTAAACAGCTTTGCTGGACAAGTGTGTATTCCTTTGATCTTTTGAGAGATCACTGATCAGCAATCCATATTACAGTCACCAATTCACATCTTTATCAAGGTTTATATGACTGTAGCTTATACCTTATACTTCCCTCCATTCTGCCACCTATAATGGATTAAAAGAAAAAATAGTATTTTATTAGGAAAGGTGTGAAGGAAAAGCACGGTGGAGGTGCTATTTGAGTTTTAAAAGACATATAAAGTACTCATCTGGTTTTCAAGAAAGGAAAGAGTATTCACGTTCAAGAAACAGATATATGGATTTATAAAGTAGATTAAGAAAACTTAGTATCTCAGAAAATGGCTAGAAATAAGAGTACATTATGGAGTGGGGTGCTAGGAGTTTCTGTCTCACATGGAAGAAATGGGAGCTTTAAGAGTTGATCATTAATGAGATGTTGTTACTAAAAGGAAAAGAAGAGTTTGGGATGACTCCAAGTTACTAGCTTAGCTTAATAGATACAAAGTCACACCCATTTCAAAGATGGAGAATTCAAGGAAAAAAAAATCTCTTTTGGAAAAATAAAACACATGTGTTCAGGCCTTCTAATAAATTGCACAAATACATGGGCTGACCAACCCTGCCATTGGCAGTGGACTAGGGTCCATAAGTCAGGCAAAGGAGCTGAGATGAAGAAGACACAAATAAGTTAGAAAAGCCAGCCAGGTGCAGTGGTGCATGCCTAGTGCACAGCCATAGTTCCAGCTACTTGGTATGTTGGAGTCCTCGTGTTTCCTAAACAAAGGAATGAACACACAAGACAACACAGGATGAGACAAACATGGCGGCTGCCCCGAACGGCCCGCTCTGCTTTATTTTAGATAGTCGTTTGTGGAATGTTGCCAAGTCACAAGACACATTGTTGTTTTTCTGACCTTTCCCTGATTTTCTGAATGTTCAAGATGTTTATACATAAACCAGCCCCACGGTCTGCTGTTTGCAGCTGGCTCCTTTGTCCTCCCTGTTTGCAGGGAAGGAACGCCCTGCTTTGTTTGCAAGAGCAGGACTTATCGGGAATGTCTCGTTTGCGAGCATGTAGTCCTCTACATGGTAGGCTATGGCAAAAGGATCACATGAGTCCAGGAATTTGAGGCTGTAGTGCACTGATTGTTCCTGTAAATAGCCACTGCTCCAGCTTGGCAACATAGCAAGACCCCCATCACTAAAAAAAAAAAAAAAAAGAAAGAAAAGCCAAGACAAAATGTTATCATAGAAACTAGAGCAGGGGAAAGATCCAAAAGGAAGGAGTATGTGGTGTTAAATATTGCATATGTCAAGAAAGATAAGGCCTGGAAAAGCTTAATAAAATTGAAAATTCAGGACACGGCAAGCCAAAAGCATGAGATTGAGATTGAAAAGCAAGGTATTAACTGAAAGAATTAGAAAAGCAAGAGCAAACCAACACCAAACCTAGTAGAAGACAATAATCAAAATCACCGCTGAACTGAAGAAAATTGAGACATGAAAAACCACTCAAAACAACAACAAGATCTTGGGAAGATGGTGAATAAGAGGCAGGATTAGTTTGCAGCTCCTGCTTGGAAGGACAGAGCAGCATGTGGAGACTCATATCATGAACTTTTGCTCAAAGAACTACCACAGGAACATACCAGGAAAGCCGAGAAGATCCACAGACCCTTTGAAGGAACTGGATCACCCCTGCAGGCTCCCCGAGATGCCAAAAAATCGTGAGCCAGCTTGCTTTCTTAGTGGGAAGGCTCATGGTCTGGGGCAAATTCTCAGCCCTGGAATTGGACTCAGTACTATTGGGGGTTTGGGGGGGGGGCATGATGGGAGTGAGGCCGGCCTTTAGGACTGTGGGCTATGTGAGAGCATGGTGAGGCCTGTGACTGCCGGCTTTCCCCCACTTCCCGGCAACCTGTATGACTCAGCAGAACATAACTCCTCTGGAATGAGAATTATACCCCTACCCCCACAGCAGCTGCAGCAAGCCCCACCCAAAGACAGACTGAGCTCAAACACGCCTAACTCTGCCATCACTTGATGGTCTTTCTCTACCCACCCTGGTAGCCAAAGACAAAGGTCATAATTTATTGGGAGCTCTATGGCCCTTGCCCACCACCTGAGAAACCTGAATACTTAACCAGGTGTTTCTAGGGCAAGTTTGCATCCTCCCTACAGGACCACAGCTAATGTGGTCTTGAAAGTGCCACCTCCTGGCTGGAGGCCAATTAACACAAAACTAGCACACTGAATAAAAACACAACCAAGGACCCTCACAGAATGCACTTCACTCCCCTGCTAACTCCACTGGAGCAGCTGCTGGTATTCACAGCTGCAAGACCTAAAGACAGATCACATCACAGGGCTCTTTGCAGACACTCAGCGGTACCAGCCCAGAGCCCAGTATCTCTGCTGGATGGATGACTAGACCCAGAAATGCAAAAACAACCCAAACAGTTTGGCTCTCAGGAAGCCTCATTCCTAGAGGAATGGGGAGAAACCACATCAAGAAAACACCCTATGGGACAAAAGAATTTGAACAACAGCCCTTGAATCCCAGATGTTGCCTTGGACATAGTCTACTCCAATGAGAAGGAACCAGAAAATTAATTCTGGTAATATGAAAAAACAAGGCTCTTTAACATCCTCCCAAAATCATATTCGTTCACCAGCAATGAATCCAAACCAAGACAAAATCTCTGAATTGCCAGAAAAAGAATTCAGAAGGTTGATTATTAAGCTAATCACAGAGGCACCAGAGAAACGTGAAGTCCAACTTAAAGAAATCAAAAACATGATACAGGAGATGAAAGGAAAAATATTCAGTGAAATAGCACAAATAAAAAACAATCACAAATTCTGAAAATCATGGATACACTTAGAGAAATGCAAAAAGTACTCAAAGGCTCAGCAATAGAATGGAACAAGCAGAAGGAAAAAAACACAGAGCTTGAAGACAAGGCTTTTGAATTAACCCAATCTGTCGAAGACAAAGAAAAAATAATTTTTTTTCATACTTCAGTAGAATTTATTGTATTTACAGAGCTCAGCAATGATCACAGAATCTAATTTTAGAACATTTCATCATCCCCCAAAGAAGCCTCATCCATTAGCACTCATTCTCCATTTCCCCACTCTTCCAACCCTAGGCAACCACAGACCTACTACTTTCTGACTATAGAATTGCTTATTCTGGACAACAATTTATATAAATCAAATTATGTTACTCAGTGGTATTTTGTGATTGGCATAATATCTTTAAGATTCAAGTATAATCCATGTTTTATCAATTTTACCTCACTACATGTTTCATATAACAGAGGACTTTTAACAAATGAGTAGACCAAGAAACCTAAGCATATATAATAAGCTCATGATTTTACCAAGAACTTTTCCCACTAGAAAACAAATTTGGTTTTGTCTTTGATGAACACACAGAAATAAGCTGATCTCAGTTGTAACTAAGACCTGAAGTTCCACATGTAATATGAAGTCTACCCAGACAGAAAGGCAATGATTAGTTGGGAAGAACACTTACTAAGTCTGTCTACTTTAAAATCCAGATTCATGACTATAATTATCAGTGGTTTAGTTACTTTCCTGCTTAGATACAAGTATTTAATAGCCCTTGATGATATTATTTTTTACTTTAATTTTATGAAGGAAGAAAAAATAACTTTAAAAATTAACAAAACCTCCAAGAAGTTTGCAAGTTTACAACTATGTTAAATGTTCAAACATAAGAATAATTGGTATTCCCAATGAAGAAGAGAAATCTAAAAGTTTGGAAAACATGTTTTAGGGAATAATCGATGAAACTTCTCTGGCCTTGCTAAAGATCCAGATATGCAAATACAGGAAGCTCAAAGAACACCTGGGAAATTCACATAAAGATCACTACCTAGGCATATAGTCATCAGGTTATCTAAAGTCAAGGTGAAGGAAAGAATATTAAGAACTGTGAGGCAAAAGCATCAGGTAACCTATAAAGGAACACCTATCAGATTAACAGCAGATTTCTCAACCAAAACCCTACAAGTTAGAAGGAATTGGGGTCCTATTTTTAGACTTGTTAAACAAAACAATTAGCAGCCATGAATTTTGTATCCAGCAAAACTAAGCTTCATAAATGAAGGAAAGATACACTCTTTTGTAGACAAACAAATGCTGAGAGAATTCACGACTAAGCCTGAGCCAGCACTACAAGAACTGCTAAAAGGAGCTCAAATCTTGAAATAAATTCTTGAAATACACCAAAATGGAACCTCTGTAAAGCATAAATCTCACAAGACCTATATAAAAATAACACAATTAAAAATATAAAAGGTATTCAGGTCACAAATAGCACGATGGATAGAATAGTACCTCATGTCTCAATAGTAACATTGAATGTAAATCGCCTAAATGCTCCACTTAAAAGATACAGAATTGCAGAATGAAGGAGAATTCACCAATCAAGTTTCTGTTGTCTTCAAGAAACTCATCTAACACATAAGGACTAACATAAACTTAAGCTAAAGGGGTGGAAAAAAAATATTCCATGTAAATGGACACCAAAAGTGAGCAGGAGTAGCTATTCTTATATCAGACAAAACAAACTTTAAAGCAACAGCAGCTAAAAAAGACAAAGAGGGACATTATATAATGACAAAAGGACTAGTCCAATAGGAAAATATCATAATTCTAAATATATAAGCACCTAACACTGGAGCTTCCAAATTTATAAAACAATTACTACTAGACCTAAGAAATGAGATAGATGGCAACACAATAATAGTAGGGCACTTTAATATTCCACTGACAGCACTAGACAGATCATCAAGACAGAGTCAACACAGAAACAATGGACTTAAACAATACCCTATATCAAATGGACTTAACAGATACTATAGAACATTACCCAGAAACTAGAGAATATATATTCTATTCATTAGCACATTAAACATTCTCCACAGTAGACCATATGATAGGCCACAAAACAAGTCTCAGTATATTTTTAAAAACAGAAATTATATTAAGTACTCTCTCAGACCGCAACGAATAAAATTGGAAATCAACTCCAAAAGGAGCCCCCAAAACCATGCAAATACATGGAAATTAAATAACCTGCTCCTGAACGATCATTGGGTCAACAATGTAATCAAGATGGAAATTAAATAATTCTTTGACCTGAGCAATAAAAACGACACAACCTATCACAACCTCTGGGATACAGCAAAAGCAGTACTAAGAGGACAGTTCATAGCATTAAAGGCCTACATCAAAAAGTCTGAAAGAGCACAAGCAGACAATCTAAGATCACACCTCACGGAACTGAGAAACAAGAACAATCCAAACCCAAACCCAGCAAAAGAACAGAAATAACAAAGACCAGACCAGAACTAAATAAAATTGAAACAAAAAACACAATACAAAAGATAAACGAAACAAAAAGATTGTTATTTGAAAAGAAAAATAAAATTGATAGACCATTAGCAAGATTAACCAAGGAAAGAAGAGAGACGATCCAAATAAGCTCAACTAGAAACAAAGCAGGTGATATTACAACTGATACCACAGAAATACAAAAGATTATTCAAGACCACTATGAACACTTTACAGGCATAAACTAGAAAACTCAGAGGAGATGGATAAATTCCAGTAAACATACAACCTTCCTAGATTAAAGCAAAAAGATATAGAATCTCTGAACAGACCAAAAACAAGCAGCAAGATTGAAATTGTAATTTAAAAATTGTCAACAAAAAAAAGCTCAGGACCAGATGAATTCACAGCTGAATTTTATCAGACATTCAAAGAATAATAGGAACCAATCCTACTGACACTATTGCAAAAGATAGAGAAAGAGGGAATCCTCCCCCAAATCATTCTAAGAAGCCAATATCACCTATAACCCTAATAACAAAACAAGGCAATAACGTAACAAAAAAAGGAAAACTACAGACCAATGTCACTGATGAACATAGATGCAAGAATCCTCAACAAGATACTAGTGAAGTGAATCCAATAGTATATCAAAAAGATAATACATCATGATCAGGAGGGTTTTATACCAGGAATGCAGGGATGGTTTAACATACATAAGCAAATAAATATGATACATCACATAAACACAATTAAAAACAAAAATCACATGATCATCTCAATAGATGCAGAAAAAGCTTTTGACAAAATCCAGCATACCTTTATGATTAAAACCCTGAGTAAAATCAGCATACAAGGAATATACCTTAATGTAATAAAAGTCATCTATTATCCTGAACAGGAAAAAGTTGAAAGCATTCCCCCTGAGAAGTGGAACAAGACTAAAATGTCCACTTTCACCACTTCTATTCAACATAGTACTGGAAGTCCTAGCCAGAGCAATCAGACAAGAGAAAGAAATAAAGGGCATCCAAATCAGTAAAAAGCAAGTCAAATTGTCGCTGTTTGCAGATGATATGATCGTATACCTAGAAAACCCTAACTACTCATCTAAAAAGCTCCTAGAACTGGTAAACAAATCCGGCAAAATTTCAGGATACAAAATTAATGTACACAAATCAGCTCAATTATACACCAACAGTGACCAAGCTGAGGATCAAATCAAGAACTCAACTCCTTTCACAGTAGCAGCAAAAAAATAAAATAAAATAAAATACTTAAGAATATACCTATCCAAGGAGGTGAAAGACCTCTACAAGGAAAACTACAAAACAACACTAAAGAAATCATAGATGACACAAATAAATGAAAACACATCCCATGCTCATGGATGGGTAGAATCAATATTGTAAAAATGACCATACTGCCAAAAGCAGTCTACCAATTTGATGTAATTTCCATCAAAACACCATTATCATTCTTCACAGAACTAGAAAAAACAATCCTAAAATTCAACCAGGAACCAAAAAAGAGCCCACATAGCCAAAGCAAGACTAAGCAAAAAGAACAAATCTACAGGCATCACATTACACCATTCCAAACTATACTGTAAGGCCATAATCACCAAAACAGCATGGTACTGGTATAAAAATAGGCACATAGTCCAATGGAACAGAGCAGAGAACCCAGAAAGAAACCCAAATACTTACAGCAAACTCTTCTTCAACAAAGCAACCAAAAAGAGAAAGTGGGGAAGGGCAACCTATTCAACAAATGGTGCTGGGATAATTGGCCAGCCACATGTAGAAAAATGAAACTGGATCTTCATCTCTCACCTTATACAAAAATCAACTCAAGATGAATCAAAGACTTAAATCTAAGAAACCATAAAGATTCTAGGAAATAACATGGGAAAAACTCTTCTAGACATTGGCTTAGGCAGAGACTTCATGACCAAGAAACCAAAAGCAAATGCAACAAAAACAGAGATAAATAGATGAGACTTAAACTAAAATGTTTCTTCACAGCAAAAGAAATAATCAGCAGAGTTAACAGACAGCCCAAAGAGTGGGAGAAAATCTTCACAATCTATACATCCCACAAAGGACTAATATCCAGAATCTACAATGAACTCAAACAAATCAGCAAGAAAAAAATTAACAATCTCATCAGAAAGGGGACTAAGGACATGAATAGACAATTCTCAAAAGAAGGTACACAAATGGCCAACAAGCATATGGGAAAATGCTCAACATCACTAATTATCAGGGACATGCAAATCAAAATCGCAATTCAAATAGCACCTCACTCCTGCAAGAATGGCCATAATCAAAAAATAAAAAAATAATAGATGTTGGCATGCATGTGGCAAAAAGGGAACACTTCCACACTGCTAGTGGGAATGTAAACTAGTACAACCACTATGGAAAACAATGTGGAGATTCCTTAAACAACTAAAAGTACATCTACTGTTTGATCCAGCAATCCCACTACTAGATATCTACCCAGAAGAAGGAGGTCATTATACAAAATGATTGGGTGATAGGTGTACCAAAATCTCAGAAATCACCACTAAAGAACTTATTCATGTAACCAAACACCACCTGTTCCCCAAAAACCTATTGAAATTTGAAAAAATTTTTTTAAATTTTTTAGAGATCAACAAAACCAGGAGTTAGATTTTTAAAAAAATTAGTAAGATAAGCCACTAGCTGGGCTAATAAAGAAAAGAAAAAAGATCCAAATAAACACAATTAGAAAGAACAATGGCGATGTTACCACTGACCCCACAGAAATAAAAATAACCATCAGAAACTACTGCAAACTCTTCTATGCAAACAAGCTAGAAAACTAAAAGAGACGGATACATTCCTGAACATATACCCCCTCCCACAACTGAACTAGGAAAAAATTGATTCCCTGAAGATACCAATAATGAATTCTGAAATTGAATTCATAATAAATAGTCCTACCACCTAAAAGGAGCCCAGGACCAGAGAGATTCATAGCCAAATTCCACCAGAGGTACAAAGAAAATCTAGTACCCTTTCTATGGAACTACCATAAAAAAATTGAGGAAGAGGGACTCCTCTCTAACTCACCCTATGAGGCCAGTATCATCTGGATACCAAAACCTGGCAGAGACACAACACAAAAAGAAAACTTCAGGCTAATATCATTGATGTACATTAATGCAAAAATTCTCAACAAAATACTTGCAAACCAAATCCAGCAGCACATTAGAAAGCTAATGTGTGATAATCAAGTAGGCTTCATCCCCAGAATGCACGGCTGGTTCAACATACACAAATCAATAAATGTGATTAATCACATAAACAGAAGTAAAGACAAAAACCACATGATTATCTCAATAGATGCAGAAAAGACATTCAATAAAATTCAATATTCCTTTATGTTAAAAACTCTCAGTAAACTGGGCATTGAAGAAACATACCTCAAAATAATAAAAACCATCTATGACAAATTCATACCCAACATCATACTGAATGGGAAAAAATTGGAAGCATCCCCATTGTAAACAGGCACAAGACAAGGATGCCCTCTCTCACCACTCCTATTTAACATAGTATTGGAAGTCCTAGCCAGAGCAGTCAGGCAAAAGAGAGAAATAAAGGGCATCCCAATAGGAAGAGAGGAAGTCATACTATCTCTGTTTGCAGATTACATGATTCTATATCTAGAAAACCCCATAGTCTTGGCCCAAAAGCTCCTTCAGCTGATAAACAACTTCAACAAAGTTACAGGATACCAAATCAATGTACAAAAATCACTAGCATTCCTCTACATCAACCACAGCCAAGCTGAGAGCTAAATCAGAAATGCAATCCCATTCACAATTGCCACAAAAAGAATAAAATACCTGGGAATACAGCTAACCAAGGAGGTGAAAGATCTCTACAATGTGAATTACAAACCAATGCTAAAAGAAATCAGAGATGACACAAGCAAATGGAAAAATATTCTATGCTCATGGATAGGAAGAATCAATATCTTTAAAATGGCCATGCTGCCCAAAGCTATGTATAGATTCAATGCTATTCCTATTAAACTACCAATAAAGTTCTTCATAGAATTAGAAAAAAATTACAAATTCATATGGAACAAAAAAAGAGCCTGAATACCCAAGGCAATCATAAACAAAAGAACAAAGCTGGAGGCATAACACTACCAAACTTCAAACTATAATGCAGGGATACAGTAACCAAAACAGTATGGTACTGACAAAAAAAAAAAAAAAGAGCAGACATGTAGACCAATGGAACAGAAGAAGGAACCCAAAAATAAGCTGCACACCTACAATCCTCTGATCTTTGACAAAGTAGACAAAAACAAACAATAGAGAAATGACTCTCTATTCAATAAATGATGCTGGGTTAACTGACTAGACATATGCAGAAAATTGAAATTGGTCCCCTTTCTTACACTGATGAGGTTGCAGAGAAAACTCAAGACAGATTAAAGACTTAAATGTAAAACCCAAAACTATAAAAACCCTGGAAGACAACCTAGGCAATATCATTCTGGACATAGGAACAAACAAATATTTTATGACAAAGACACCAAAAGCAATTGCAACAAAAGCAAAAAGTGGCAGATGAGATCTAATTAAACTTAATAAACACACAACCTACAGAATGGGAGAAAATATTTGCAAACTATGCATCTGACAAAGGTTTAATATCCAGCATCTATAAGGAACTTGAACAAATTTACAAGAAAAAACAACCCCATTAAAAAGTGGGCAATGGCCAGGCACAGTGTGGCTCATGCCTGTAATCCCAGCACTTTGGGAGGCCCAGGTAGGCAGATCACTTGAGGTCAGGAGTTTGAGACCTCCTGGCCAACATGGTGAAACCCTATCTCTACTAAAATTACAAAAAAAAAAAAAGAAAGAAATTAGCTGGATATGGTAGCGCATACCTGTGATCCCAGCTACTCGGGAGGCTGAGGGAGGAGAATTGCCTGAACCCAAGAGGCAGAGGTTGCAGTGACCTGAGAACATGCCACTGCACTCCAGCCTGGGTGACAGAGTGAGCTTCCATCTCAAAAAATAAAAGGAAAAAGAAAGAAAAAAATCCAAAAAAGAACAGATGCTAGTGAGGTTGCAGAGAAAAGGGAATGCTCATACACTGTTGGTGGGAATGTAAATTAGTTCAGCAATTGTGGAAAGCAGTTGGCGATTTCTCAAAGAGCTAAAAACAGAACTACCATTTGATGCAGCAATCCCATTACGGGATATATACCCAAAAGAATAGAAATCATTCTACCATAAAGACACATGAGGCAAATAAAGGCGTAAGAATGACACAATGGACTTCGGGGGCTCATGGGGAAGGGTGGGAAGGAGGTGAGGGATAAAAGACTACAAACAGGGTGCAGTGTATACTGCTTGGGTGATGAGTGCACCAAAATCTCACAAATCACCATTGAAGAACTTCCTTATGTAACCAAATACCACCTCTTCCCCAATAACATGGAAATTTTAAAATTGAAAACAAACACACATACAGGCAAATGTTCTTTGCGGCATAATTCACAATAGCAAAGACATGGAATCAATGACAGACTGGCTAGACAAAATGTGGTACATATACACCATGGAATACCATGCAACCATAAAAAAGAACAAATTCATATCTTTTATGGGAACATGGATGGAGCCGAAGGCTATTATCCTTAGCAAACTAATGCAGGAAGAGAATCCAAACTCCGAATGTTCTCACTTGTAAGTGAGAGCTAAATGATGAGAACTCATGGTCACAAAGAGGGGAAAAACTGACACTGGGACCTTCTTGGGGGTAGAGGGTGAAAGGAGAGAGAAGATCAAATAAATACCTATTGGGTACTAAGCTTAGTAAACTGGGTGAAGAAATAATCTGTACAACAAATCCCCATGACGTGAGTTTTACCTATGAAACAAACCTGCACGTGTACCTGTGAATCTAAAATAAAAGTTAAAAAATGGCTCACACCTGTAATGCCAACACTTTGGGAGGCTGAGGCGGGCGGATCACGAGGTCAGGAGTTTGAGACCAGCCTGGCCAATATGGTGAAACACCTCTCTACTAAAAGTACAAAATTAGCCAGACATGATGGTGCATGTCCGTAATCTCAGCTACTCAGGAGGCTGAGGCAACAGAATTGCTTGAATCCAGAAGGCGGAGGTTGCAGTGAGTCAGGTCATGCCACTGCACTCCAGCCTGGGCAACAGAGTGAGACACCATCTCAAAAAACACAAAAGAACAAGAAAAAAGAAAGAAAGAAAAGAAAGGTATTCTTCTAATTTCTAAGGCCATGGAGATCCTGCAAAAATCTGGGCCTCACTCAAGGAGCTGTAGTAGAATATACATGCACATGCAGGGTTCTTGGCTAATTCTCATTCTGTCTCACCCATTGCAATCTTCCTACAATAGAAAAATTGAAACCCAGGTGTGGTGGCTTACATCTGTAACCTCAGTACTTTGCAAGGCCTAGGCAGGTGGATTGCTTGAGCCCAGGAGTTCGAGACCAACCTAGGCAACATTGCAAAATTTCATCTCTACTAAAAATACAAAAATTAGCCAGGCATGGTGGTGCACACCTGTAGTCCCAGCTACTCAGGAGGCTGAAGTGAAAAGATCACTTGAGCTTAGAAGATGGAAGCTACAGTGAGCCAAGATAAGCCACTGCACTCCAGCCTGGGTGACAGAGTGAGATCCCATCTCAAAATAAAAAGAATGAAAAGGAAAAAAAAAAAAAATTGGAAGAAACATATTGTCAGCTCTCTTTTCCTTGTTTGGTGGGTAAGACCAGATGATTTATAAGGTTTGGTATAGTTACTTCTAAAGTCCTAAGAATGTATGGATGTGAGAGTGCATACTGTAGAGGAAAAATCTCCAGAAGTGCTTCTGAAAGAGATAAAGCTATGGGAACTCCTTTGAGAAAGATATTATTTAGGGAAGGCTCTAATCAGAACATTCTTTTCATTCAAAAGCATGAACCTTCTCATTGCTACATTGAAAAAGATGTATATCTTTAGCCTGAAATATAAACACCACCCTAATCCAAGGGGGGTCTACTTCTACATCCCCCCATGTCCCTTCACCCATCTTGGGATCTAGCCTCGAAGTCAGCAAACTACAGCCAGTGGCCAAATGAGCTTCAAAAAGCTTTAATAAAGTTTTATTGGAACCACAGACACACCCATTCATTTAGGTATTATCTATGGCTGCTTTCACACTACAACAGAGTTGAGTATCTGCAACAAAGACCATCTGGCCTGCAGAGCCACTATATTTGCTACCTGACCCTTTAAAGAGAAAGTTTGCTGACCCATTTAATCTTGCCTATTCCTCTCCAAATATACCCTTTGTTCCCCATTTCTTTACCTTTGCTTATTCTATTCTCACTTTGTAGAATGCCCTTCAAATGTTACATATCCTTCCGTAACCAGCTTCTGGAAATGTCAGTTTTTCCACAGAGCTCTCTGCTGTCCTGTGCTGGAAGGCATTTCTGCATCTCTGAATTCTCATAATACAAAAAGTGTCTGGCACTTGTTGAGGAATCAATCAGCAATTGCTGAATGAATGATGGAAAGAGTCTATTCAGGGTATTGGTCCTATTCTTTTGTTTTAGTTATACCCACATCTCTAGTTCTGTCTTGAGGATAGATCAGTATCATATTTCTCAAAGGATTTCATGTGAGACCTTGAAAATTGTAGGCACATAATAAGCGTATTTTTTGAATAAAGAGCTTAGAGGTAAGAAAGCAGGTAAAGCATGAATTGGTCAGTTTGTGGAAAAAATATTTTTGGAGTTCCCACCATTCCAAATTTTGTCCAAATAAATTTTCTAAATATTTGTCCAAGGTAAACACAGATTCTGAGATTTTTGCAGGACTCCCAAATCATTAGTTTATATGAGGAGTTCTGCAAGGAAAACACTGCCTGCTTTCTATTTTGTTCCTCAGTATTTGAAATGGCTAGGCAGGAATCATGTGACAGAGAAAAGGGAATTAATATTTGGGAACTTAAAACTCACAAGCAAGCAGAAGAATCCTGGGCGATATGAAATACACCACATCCTCACAGGTCATGAACAAAAGAAAACAAAAAACAAAACAAAACTACCTTTGGTTTGGGTTGAGTAAAGTCTAAAAATAAAAATTCAGACCTAAATATTTTATTTTTTAATTGTAAAATATATATAACATAAAACTTACCACTTGAACCAAGTATACAGTTCAGTGGCCTTAAATACATTCACCTCATTGTGCAACTATCACCACCATCCACCAGAAATTCTTCATCTTCTCAAACTGAAAAACTAGTTTAATTGGCCCATTTGGAATCTGGATTTTCTCAGATACTATCACAGGATAGTCGGTGACCACATCAGCTCGTTAACCAGTCACTCAGTGACTCTCTCCAAGCATAATTCTAACGTATAGAAAAAGATTAGCTGATTGTTTAGAAATAATCAAAGAAAATAAAATTTTAGGATAAATAAGTATCCAACATGCTAGGACCTGAGGAGATTCAAAGGGTTACAGAGAATCCACTATTTTCTGATGGGTAGAATTAGGGTTGTTTGCTTTTTTGAAATACTGAACAGAATTGTCAAGAAATATATTTTATCTAAGTATCTGTCCCCTTTTTATACCAAAGAGAGAGAGAAAGAGAGAGGAAGTTCTCTACAAATCATTCAGTGCCTAGCTCTACTCATCTCCTGTTAACAGATACTCCCACGCGTGAAAATATAATCCCAAGAGAGAATTCTGTATCTTCCATTAGAGCATTTCCAGAAACACAATCTTTTCAGCTAACATGGCAATCGCTGCAGGGTGTCCCACAAGGGGGCTACTCTTCACCTTGTAATGTTTAACGGCTGGAGTTTCTGTAGGGAGGAGATTGATTTACAACCCAAGGTGCCTGGTCCCCAAGCGCCAGTCGCTTCACTGTAGCCTTCAAGAATCGTATTTCACAGTCCCAAATAACAGGCTTGGTAAACAATAAAATTGAGTACCAGAATTGTCCAGGGAGCAGAAAATACGGCAACCAGTGAGCCAGGATTCCGGCTCCGAGGCGCGGTGGGTGTCTGGGGGACATGGCATGGAATCTCAGTCAGGCTTCTTCATTGCCAAGTGCTTCTCCTCTAGCTCTTTACGTTTATCTGACAACTCCAGTGGCTCACTGCAGTATAGACACTCCAGTCCTCAATCCAGAATGAGTGTGTCTACTACACTGAAGATTGGAAGGAGCTCGTTGAAGAAACCAAGTACAACAATTCTCAAGTGCTAGGAGTCTGAGGGCAGGACCTGGGCAATTTGCAGCAGACCAAGGGGAGGGGAGTGGGTTCCCCTCAGCTCTTGCTCACTTTGCTCCCGTGTAGGGCCTGGTGCGGGGGCTGCATCAGACTGCAGCATGACACTTTTTAAAAATTGACCCAAACGGCCGGGCGCGGTGGCTTACCTCTGTAATCCCAGCACTTTGGGAGGGTGAGGCAGGCAGATCACAAAGTCAGGAGATGGAGAACATCCTGGCTAACACGGTGAAACCCCGTCTTTACTAAAAATACAAAAAATTAGCCTAGCATGGTGGCGGGCGCCTGTAGTCCCAGCTACTTGGGAGGCTGAGGTGGGAGAATGGCATGAACCCGGGAGGTGGAGCTTGCAGTGAGCTGAGATCCAGCCACTGCACTCCAGCCTGGGCGACAGAGCAGGACTCCCTCTCAAAAAAAAAAAAAAAATTCACCCAAACGTCCAGGCTAGTGGAGGCCCAACAGAGGAAGTGCCTTAGACGCTCAGGACAGATAGCCTGAGCTGGTGCCAGTCTGGTCCTAAACACTTCAATCAAAATAGCTTTACCTCTTATACATACACAAATGCAAATGCATATTTTTTAATATTTGAGGAAGTGTATATAAGATTTCCCCATTTGAAGGACTCCACTGCTAAAAAAAAATAAAAAATAAAAAAAATTTTAAAATCCCCTCTGATGATAAAACAGAGACTTCCAAAGCATAAAGATGGGGTAAATTCATACATACAGAGTGGGTGTCAGGGATGAGAATCAATGTGCTCCCAAATCCTGACCCACTGCTTTCTCTCCACCCCACGGCCTGCTTCACAGCGTGCCCTTTAACTTCAGAATGCAGGGTGGCTACACCATTTACAATGTCCTGCTCCCAATTCTCATGCAGTGTGAACAGCAGGAGAAAATGAAACCTTTGAAAGAAATGAAAAGAAACTACCTGCCTGTGGACATTCTGGAAATCAACAGCTGACCCAGAAGGACCGTGAACAAGCCTGCCGCCTGATCCAGCGCCTCTGGGTCATTTTCACCTGCCGTGAGTCCTTGGCAGACTTTCGTATTTGTAGTTCCTGCTTGTTCATGGTGCATAAGGTGACTAGGGAAATCCTGACGCCAGAATCTCCCAAATTACCCTACACCCAGGGCCCCAAGGAGCTCTGAGATTTCAGTACCTTACCAGCTGCTGTATCTTTAAACACAGGCTTGTTTTTTCCTTATAACTGAGAGGTGAAGCCCTAGAGACCGGGAATGCTAAACCCCTCAGATGCTCCTGCTAAAGCCCTGAGTAACGGTGGGTGCTCCTGAATAATCAGGATTCAACACCGTGGTCAGTTACTTAGAGCAAGGAGAAAACATTTTACAAGAGCATTGCCCTATTCTTTCAGCAAAGGGAAGTCCCACGTTCTCTGCACTATATTATTCTCACCAGTTCAAGCACTTCTTTTTGTTCAGACATTCAAGTGAAAACATTGATTCAGCCAACCAGTAGGAGGCAAATATGTCACCCAATATGCTTTTTCTAACATGCATATAAAGAAAAGAAGGATTAAAAACACCAGCACCCAAAGAAACAATGAAGACTTTTTGATTCTTTGATCTTTATAGCTGGATAAGCTGAGGGTCTCCCTGAGAGTCTAAGCAGTTCGTAAGAGAATCCACTTCCTAGTCCTGGGCCTTAGCACCAAACCCCAAGACCAGAGCTTGGAAACGCTATTTACCAGTTCGCCTGAGACTGTCTTGGTTGACGTTAAGTCGTCCCAGTGTAGTTAATAATAGTGCCTCTGTCACTCTCAAAAGTGTTCCAGGGAAGACGACTGATGACATGGTCACAGCTCCTAAGGATATGTGTTTACTGGGCTTCTAACTAAGACAGATGAAGCCAGTGGGAAGAAGTGGGAAGTGTGCAGAGCATTGGCCCTTGGACTGAGCACTCAGAGAAACCTGATCACAAGCCCAAATCTTGGGCTGATCTGTACTCCTCAAATTCTCAGAGACATCTGTGATCTAAAATAGGTTAATAGTCACTAGGCCGATTTACGGCCCTACCCCCTGGGCACCCATCCCAGGAGACAATCAGCTGGGCAGCCTCCAGCTCTCTCTCCTCCTCCTGCCTTCTCACTGCACCAAACTGTTCCCATGAAACCCAAACCTACCCAAATGGGTTTGGCTCTTGCAGTTTCTCGACTAATTCCCTAGGGCCTCTCGCTCTGGCAAGATTCTATTAGGTTTGTCATGTTTCAGAAGTATAATGATTAAGAATTACAGAAGGCAAGGGAGTGGGAGAAGAGGAGGAAGAGCAGGTAGGGGGAGGCAGCAGGGGGAGAGATTGGGGAGGAGGAGGAGGCAGAAGAAGAGGAGGAATGAGGAAGAGTATTGTTAACAAGACCCCTGGGACAGTCAGCCATGGGAAGATTTCAGTTTAAGCAACAAAGACTGTTTTGTTCCCTGAGCTCTCAACTGAGCAGCATTTGGCTCCGACAGAAGAAAGAGGTCCCTGGGGAAAGGCAGGGACTGTGTATCCAACTGCCTCCCTTGTCACCACAGGCTGTCGTCTTGTCAGGAGCACAAAAACCAGGCAATGCTGGTTTCATTCCGCACCAGGGGACAGGCCACTGAGCGAAACTTGGTGTCTAGGGTGGTGCCACGGGGATCTGTGTCTTCCACCTGAAGCTGTGTCTGGGAGATCCACCTTCCTGGAGATCCTGCCTTCTTTTCTGGAGACATAAAATGAGGATTCAGATCACCTAGGAGATTAAAAATCTCAAGGCAACCTGCAGAAGGTGAGAAAGGAATAAGAAGAGATGGGTATTAACTGCAGGACCCTGGAGCTCCTGGCTCCCTTCCGAGGTGAAGCACGCCCACGATCCTCTCCTACCCTGTCTCCCTTCAGAAACGAAAAACAGTGCTCGCTTGGAAGATGAGGATACAGTTCTCTGTTGGAAGGGTTGCTGTGGAGATTAGGGACAGCATCAACAGAGCGCTCTGTGCTGCGTCTGACACTCTGTGCTCAATATATGGTAGCTCTCATTAGTGATATTAAAGGGGCTCTACATTTGAAGAGTTAAGAGGTTCGATTTTTTTTTTTTTTTTCTGGAAAGAAGTAAATGGCTTCTTAGAAAGAAGAAGCATTGCCACTTATTCACAGTAAGCCTGTGTTTAAAATTCTGTGCATTTAGTCAGGTGTTTGAAGGAACAGTATGTCCCAGTCTCACAGGCAGCCCTTGCTAGCACATGCCCTGTGGAAAGTTAGCATGTCTGAATTTACAAAATAATCTCTATAATGGACCTTGGAAAATGGCTTCATGGTGTTGGCGTTTCAGCCGCAAACCATGGCGGTGATCTAAGGAAAGGCACATGTTAATCAACCCATGTACAGGCCCTAGAAGGGAATAAAAAGAGCAGCGTGTCTGATCAATGTGAAGAGGGAGATTCTTCCTACAGAAACTCAGAGGCCAAAGGAGTGGGAGGAGAAGAGAAACCAGAGGAGGAGTGGATACAAGAAGGCAGGTGACAATCTGCCTGCCTTAAATATGAGAAGTCCAGGGCAGGTGAGATAGATGACCTCAGTTAGAAATCGGGGAAGGCATCAAACATTTCCCCTCCCACCTTCCCACTCAGCAGTTTTGAGGCCAAGTGCATCCACACCCCAAAACTGAGAGCTGACACTGCGCACCACCTTTCTGAAACCTCCCCTTGCTTTGGCTAGCAGAATAGATTCTGAGCCATCCTCTCTGGAGCACCATTCGTTATTGCTCTGAACAGGCAGGGACTTGCTTTCAAAAGGCAGCTGGGCCTGGGGACCATGTTTCACTTCTTGACACCATTAATTGGGTTATGAGTCAGAGCTGTAATGAAGACAAGTTTTGGTGTCTCCTCCAACTGTCCTGGGAAATGCACATGCACAGGCCCAAAAGCCACAGAGGGAGGGAGAGCTGGACAGATTTGCTTTGTTTATCGGGCCCACATGGTCACCAAATAAATGGTCAGCACCATGGGACTCCTCTGTGCACAGGCCTACATGTTTTCTGCTGCTCCCAGAGGCCCTTAGATGTCAGAGTCTCTCACCCACAGTGGCTCATTAGTAACAGGAAGAAGTGGGAGGAGGCAGGAGTGGATTCAAAACAAGCCACAGAAGGAGGCTTAAAAGAAGGAATAAAGCAGGGGCTGGTCTTGCATGTGAATCAGGCCATTGCACAAATAGGAGCAAGACCAGCTCCCTACCTGGAGGCAGCAAGGAGAGTGGCGCACACTCAGCAGCCTGCATCATGCAGCAAACCTCTGAAGGTCTAAGGCTTATCAACAGAAACAGCGCAGACTTATCAATCTCACAGAAGTCCATTATGCATGCAGTCATGGATCTGGCCAGTTAGGCTGCATAAAACACGCAGGCTGATGAGTCTTATCACCTCAATGAATTCGAAAGTCCAATTACATTTATAGGATTGTTGGTCTCTCTAATGCTTCCATGCAACTCTATCGGAGTTCATTTAGACTTCCTGCCTTTTGGATTAAATGTTTGCAGCCCCAGCTGCAATCTCACTTCGATTTTAAAATCCCCCAGTCTGTTGTATTGTTTACAACTAGCAGGAGGCTCATCTGTGGTCCTTTGGAGAGGATGCATTATGATATCATCTGAGGAAGTTACGACGTACACCATCCTTCGGTTCCCCTTAAGTCCTCCGCTCCAGAACAAGTTCATAAATCCCAACTTCCTCAAAACCAAACTATAGAAAGGCACAAGGTCAGAAAAGACCAACTTTCTGAACCAGTGACTGAGGAGCTTCTCCTGAGGGGCAAGAGGAGACATTGCTGCAGTGCCATTTAGTTATCTGCTCCTTGTCCTGTGGGTATGAGGAGCCTGGAGGCTAGAATGGGGCAGGTGGATAAACCAGGCCTGAATGCTGCCCCAGGGACTTTGGAAATCACTGAGTGAGGGAGAGAAGGTTTTGTGTTCTTGAAGCAGTACAACCTAGTAGTTCACTATGCATTTTCTGGGGTCAGACTGCCTGGTTTCAATCTAGCTCCATAACTGGTGCCCTTATGCAAGTTGGCCAGCCACTCCCTGTCTCCTTTTCCTCTTTTGAAAACTGGAGAGGTGAAAGCCTGCAACCTTAACCGTGTGTCAGGGTTACAGGAGGTCATACTGTGATCTACCTAGAAATGATGCCCGGCACAAAGTCAATGCTCAGTGCATGTTAGCTTTTGTCATAAACATGCCTTCTCCAAGCACCAAATCACAGTGAATTTATCTCCAAGGAAACTGGAAGTTACAGGCTCTTCCTTTCACCAGGATGGAACATTAACACAGACACCCCAGGAAACATGATAAGTTGGATGGTTGCAGCAAAATTACCTGTTGCCTCTACCTTCTCACTCAAAACACCAGAGAGATACTCATGTTGGAACCTTCCACAGACAGCAATACCACCTGGGCCACTCAGAGCAGCCTTTCATTCGGCTGCCAACCTGGAATTAGATATGGTGCTTGGGTTGGAACCTGGGCTTTTCACAGTGCTGCCTCTGAGAAGTAGGAATTAGGCCATTTCTCAACTCGAGTGAGTGGTGGGCTGAAAAATCTGAATGCATTATCAGGCAACAAAAAGCTAAGGATTTACTGTGAACCTCAGATGCTTATTAAACCTCCCATCTTGAGTGCTGCAATCTACCCTAATAACATGGTTATTCATCCTTATTATACCCTTCCTTGTTCACTAACTGGCATCTATTCCACATGAACTTTCCATCCTGGGAATTTCCAGGTCTGCAGCAGAGTCTAAAAGCTCACTCAAGTCAAAAGCTCATGGGAATCAGTGGATTAAGCCCCAAGCCCACCTGACCCCAGGTTGAGTTGTGATGTAGAAACTCTAGTCACCAAATGTCATGCTCAAGTGTTAATGATGTTTTCGTCTAACTTGGTCTGAACTGCGAGTATTTCTAGGCTCACTTACTCTTAAAGACAACCCCAGCGATTCACACTGAAATTAACACTCTTTGACACAGCACACAGTGCCAGAGTGTAACATTTACAAGGGGAAAATAACTTGAAAATGAAGGAGACCAAAAAGGCATAATTACCCAAGGCAAACTGTTTTGTTCATCAGTGATTACAGTGGTTTTAAAGCCTTATAATTTATCATAGCTCAGAACAATTTAAATCTCAGTTGTGCTCCTTCAAGAAACGGAGACTCTTCCTTTCCTTTCATTCCTTCTGACAGGCTACTCTTTTAATATCATCTTAGTTCTAAGATGGCATAGACTATATCCTCCCAACATCACACACAGACAAAAAAGATAACTGACAGCAGCCGCCTTTCCCCTTTGCATTGGGCTGCAACACACAAATAATGGAAGAGTGTAACAATTCCAAATGGGGGTAATTTCTTTCAGGTTCAAGTATCAGTTTGCTTGTTTTGCTGCTGCTAATCACCTCTTAAACAAACAATTGCTTTATCTATGTATTGTGCCTCATTTCACTTTCAAATTATGTGTGTGTTTTGCTCCTAACAGCTTATTATGATCTATAATTAACAATTTTGCTGAAAGCAGAGCTGTGTATTGAAGAGAGCCCACATGCTATCTGAGAAGTACTTGAAACGGGAGGCCTTTGTTTTCATCACAAATTTGGCAAACAGAAGACACCTCCCTTCTCTGCTCTGCATTGTCTCCTTCGGAAGTCCAGAAGTGCAAAGGCAGAAAATTAAAAGGAAGATTTCGAACTTCAGCAAAATTTCAGTTGGCTACCTTTGAATCTAAATACACCAGGGCTTCTCAAATTTGACCACAATTTGGAATCACCTAGGGAGCTTTTACAGGAATGCCCAGACTTAGCCCCAGCCCAATTAAGTCAGGGTCTAGGGATGGACCCAGGCATGAGTACTTAATAAAGCACCCCAGATAATTACAAAGTGCAGTGAAGACTGAACACTACTATAACAAACTAGCTAGTCTGCTTTGCAGGAGCTCAGAGAAAAAGGTAATGACAGGGATGAATTCAGTGGTTAAAAGTTGTACTTGAGGCCAGGCGCGGTGGCTCAAGCCTGTAATCCCAGCACTTTGGGAGGCCGAGACGGGCGGATCACGAGGTCAGGAGATCGAGACCATCCTGGCTAACACGGTGAAACCCCGTCTCTACTAAAAAATACAAAAAACTAGCCAGGCGAGGTGGCGGGTGCCTGTAGTCCCAGCTACTCGGGAGGCTGAGGCAGAAGAATGGCTTAAACCCGGGAGGCGGAGCTTGCAGTGAGCTGAGATCCGGCCACTGCACGCCAGCCCGGGCGACAGAGCGAGACTCCGTCTCAAAAAAAAAAAAAAAAAAAAAAAAAGTTGTACTAGAGTGTACTAAAATTTAGACTATTTTCCAAGTCCATGAATCATCTCCAGTCTAGATGACTTCCAGAAGATTCTTTTTCCCCATCTCTCAGCTCATTCAAGCTCACCAAACAAGCAGCAAAGTTGCTTAAAAATTTCGCCCTGGGAAGCAGGTTTTTGAGATTATGGAGGGAAAACTCATTTGGGAACATATTTCCTGGATATATTCTGGCATTGGCAACCTGCATTTCTCTTGTGGTTCAAGCACTTTAGAACGTTCTCTGGCAGGCTTGGCAAAGTTATAGACACAGCTCCTGAAGTTTTGTGTTCAGAGGTCCAGATATGGTTCCACTTTTATACAATCCATTACTTTAACATATAACAAAGAAGCTGGGTGTGGGCTTTAGTATGAGTAACCCATCAGAACTTTAGGGCACAGGTACTTTTTTTCGTTTGTGGTAGAGGCTTGCAGCCCTGGCTGAAATGCTTCTGAACCCAGGTCTGAAGTGTGCCAAACGTGTTTCTTGTGCTCGCCTCTACCCTCAGCACGCCCCTCTCTTGAAATCGCTCTGTCCTTTATTTCTTATTCTATGAAATTATTTCTATTATTTTATTTATTTATTTTTTATTCTTATTAGACTTAAGTACCAAACAGCTTCATCTCATGATTCTCCATACAAGTACATTCAGAGTTCAAAGCACTATAGTGGATCAGAATATGACACCCCAAAACATGCTTTTTTTTTTTTTTTTTTTTTTTTAGTAGATATGGGGTTTCTCCATTTTGGCCAGGCTGGTCTCAAACTTCTGACCTCAGGTGATCAAGCCGCGTCAGCCTCCCACAGAGCTGGGATTATAGGTGTGAGCCACCGTACCTGGCCAAAATATGCTTCTTTGACAGAAGGGTTATTTGGGCTGAGACAATTGAGATACAGCAGATGCCAGAAAGGCTCTCTGTACTCCTTCCATTTGCCTAAAAGCAGGATATAAATTTCCATTTGTAAAGGTGTTTCTGTCTCCTGGACCAGGAGGAGGAAGACAATGCTTAAGACTCTAAATCGCTGTAATCTCTTCTCAGACCAGAGATGGCACCAAGAGAAATTTTACGGAAATAGCTCTTATCTTCCATTCGTTTTCCCACATATATTTACCTTCCCACAGTTTACCACTCCTAGAAGCCTAAACTTCTTTTACTTTGTCTTGTCATCTCTCTACAAATGTATTGTTCTTTGCTAGGGTGCTAGATAAGTTCCATGTTCTAACCGCCCCTTTGAGTTACTTATCACTGAGTTTCTCCCATGGGTATGTACACTGTATTGTTAATAAACTCTGCTATTCTCTTGTTAATCTATCTTTCATCAGTTTAATTTCCCAGCCATGGAACCTAAGAGGGTAGAGAATAAGCTTTCCCGCCTCCCCTACAGTGCTAATAAAGAATTCTAAAGGGATAAATTGCACATTGCGTGTTGGGGCAAATTTTTTCCTCCATCCTTCTACCTAGCTCCATCTTTCACACACACACACACACACTCTCTCTCTCTCTCTCTCTCACTCACTCAATTTTGTTGTCTAATCCAATGGCTCCCAAATATGGCTGGTCATTGGACTCAACTAAGGAGCTTTTAAATTATAATTTCCTAGGCTCCATTCCCTAACTTTGATTCAATAGGTCTGGAATGAGGCCCAACAATCTGTATTTTGGAAAGCCCTAAAGTGATGCTGATGATTATCCATATTTGGAATCTGCTGATGTAGCCCATAAGTGAGTACCGGATGAGATTAGGGAGAAGGGAAAGCGTCACCCCACACGAGGTGCGAGGGAGGGTGGAGCGGGTATTCAGAAGTAGGTAAGGATTTTTGGCACTTCTTCAATCCCAAAACAGCAGTTGTCCAAGTATGTGCTGCAGACGTGTCACTGCTCAGAGAGCGAATGGCCCTGGGGTCTGCAATCTGTCACCATTACTGCCCAGATAGTTCCCGGAGATGTCAAGGGACAGGCCTACCTTCAGCCGTAATTAAGATTCTCATTTCCCAGAACCTATTCTCCATGCAATAAATGAGAAAGCCTGTGCTCTTTCAGAAGGCTGGTCCCCAAATGACAGCCTCAAATTTAGAGCTGAAGAGGGGAACAAGGAACTGGGAGAACAGAGTGAAGAAGTTTAACAAGAGGGCTGAAAGTGCATAAAACACAGAAAGTGCATAAAACAATGTAAAAGCCAGTTTAATAGAAAAAACATTTTCTAAAATGACAAACCAAGGGCTGGGAAGCATCAAAACTCTTCTCAGTCTCTCTCATTGGCTGGTTTGCCTCATAGATCCTCCTTGTGAACATAAAAAAATTAAAAAAAAAAACACTCTGCAAGGCAAGAAATATTGTGACTTAAATTGCATTCGTGAGATTCTCTGATTAAAAAAATCAATTTGTCGGATCAATTTTTCTTAAACAAGTTCATCATACTCTAGAGCAACGAGCCAATCAATAGGGAATGTTTTTCAGCCACTTCCCAGCCTTCCCACTTCAGTAATTGCTAGAATTTCATATCGACAGGCCATAGGATGCTTTGAAGGCTGAATTGATCCATTAGCCTGTGGTGCTACAAGGCTGGGCCACAACAATAACGCTGTGTCCCTCCAGGGACCAGGGCTGAAATCAAACAGGAGGTGAGCCATTACATTCTGCACTTGACTGTGTGAGGAGCCGGACTCCAGCCTCTACTGGAAACTTGGGAATGAGGAACAAGGAGAAAAATCAAGGAAGTAGGAAGTGCATGGAACAGAGAAGGAAGATGGGGCAGGAGAGCTTGGGGAGGGAGGAAATCCCAAGGACCTACAGTCTGACTGTAAATGGTCTCCACTGAGGAGGAAATGCTGTGTGGCCTGATGAAACCACATGTGCCGGGCAGCTGCAGTGAAGAGAAAAATAAACTTGAAAGGACTCCAAAAGAGAAGCTAAATGATGCTCATCAGTATCATTTTAGCCTTGAACCTTAGCTCATCATTCTTCTTTAACAGTGATGTGAATAATTACGTGTGCCTGGGGCTAAGGAGAAAGGGAGTCTCCCAGAGTGCAGCCAAGGAGAAAGAAGCAAGGAGTACAGGGAAAATGGAGCAAACTCTTATCTTGGGCCAGGAGGTAAAATTATTCATATTGTAATCATTCCTGGACAGCTGTCCTATGCATTTATACAACCCACTAACTCAGCAGGTTATCATAATAGGAATTATAATACACAAAGCATCCAAGAGAAATCAAGGTTTGATTCACCAAAGAGAGAAATTACCATAGGGGGCCAGATCTTATTGCCTTTTGCAGGACAAAGTTTAACTTTGGTAACAGGAAAATAAAATCTGACAGTCAGAATGTACTCTGGTAAGAGGCACTGGTTTTGCCCATTACAAAGGTGCTATTCATCTATTAATCAGTGAATTGTTCATTAACTATCCTACACAGTTATGTAGGCTTCTCATAAACCTGTTGGAAAGCAATGTCTGTGGAAAGCAAATTTGCACAAGAGATGGAAATTGCCCACCACATGATAGCATGGTTAACCTTCAATTTTTATGTGGAAATTAGGTATGCCTTATTAAAACTCAAAAGCCAGGGTTTTACTGCCCTCAGATACAAGCATATGTAGATACATACATTTACACCAGCAGCACGAGCACAGCTCTGAATGGCAGGTCAGCATATATTAGTTGCTGGGTCAGACCTCACCAGAGGACAAACTGATGTGTTCCATGCTGTCACACATTGCTTATTGTATGCACCAGACATCCTGAAGGACACTGACATCCTTAGCAAGTCACACTTTTTTCAGTTTCCATGAAAACCTTACTTATTGAGCTCATGTGTGTATTTGCTTAGTATATTTCATAATCTGAGTCCAACCTGGACCTCACACAAATATAATTAATCTGTCCACTTTGAATAGACAGCTGCAGTATCATCTATGTGGTTTTCTACATAAGTTAAATATGGAGGAAAAGAAATTACAAAAATGAAGACTATTTCAATGATAGGTTTGTTGACTATGTTACTAGATGAACTCATTGACAGAGTTAGATAATATGCAGTTGGTAATATATTTATTTGAGCAAATCTACAGTGAATTGTGGAAAATTAATACTGCTTCTAGAAACATTTGTGGCCCACAGTGGCAGTGGACAGAGATGTAGTAGCAACACCAACCTGGTTTCTGAGTTACTTTGGCATGGACAGGCTTGTCACCCAAATGCCTGCTATTTAAGGCATGGGGCTAATTCTTACACAGAGCAAAACAGGCCACACCCCAGGTAGGCTTCTGTGCTGCTCCTATCAAAAATGCCATTGAAATGAGTGGCAGACAAGGCTGTCTCAGGAGATGAATCTTGCACACACCCTGTCTAGGAACCAGCTGTATCCAGATAACTGGGGAAATTTTGTAAAAATTGTGATTCTCTAGATGTGAGGTGGGCTCCTGAAATCTGTATTTTTAAAGTTCTATGGTTAACTCTAATGGATAAACATGGTGTATTAGTCCATTCTTTGGTTGCTAATAAAGACATATCCAAGACTGGATAATTTATAAGGGAAAGATTTAATTGACTCACAGTTCAACATGGCTGGGGAGGCCTCAGGAAACTTACAATCATGGTAGAGAGGGAAGCAAACACATCCTTCTTCACATGGCAGGAACAAGGAGAAGTGTTGAAAAAAAGAGGGAAAGGCCTCTTTTTCCTTTATAAACCCATCAGATCTCATGAGAACTCACTCATTATCATGAGAACAGCATTGAGGTAACCACCCCCATGATTCAATGACCTCCCACCAGGTCCCTCCCACCACGCATGGGGATTATGAGAACTATTATACAATTCAAGATGAGATTTGGGTGCAGACATGGCAAAACCATTTCACTTGGGTAGGAACTAGTAAGTTACATATGACTCCTTAGGCTTTCTAAGTCCTTACTATGCACAGTATGTATGGACCAGCAGCATTGTTAAAACTGCAGAAAGCTCAGGCCCCACCCATACTACTGAATCAGAATCTGCATTTGAACAAGATGTCTGAGTAATATAAGTAGACACTGAATTTCAAGAAGCACTGCTGTAATTTGTCAGCACATATATTAAATCACTTGAAGTTATCTACCTGGTATTCATTGGATTGCTACTGCCTTGATTCACAATGCAAAGAAACGCTTTCACTAAGTTATGCTATCAAATTTTAAGAGTCTCATGAAGAATATTTTTGTGTTTTAGTAAAGCCATTGTTCAAAGCATCGATATTAGGTTGTCAGATGTCTCTTGCATTAAAGGCCCATGGATGATAATATTCTTTTAAAATTGGGAAAAAACCCACAAAAAGCAATACATGTTTTTACGAGAAAATACAAATAAGCAAAATTTAAAAAGCAAATAAAAGTGAATAAAAGTGATCTATGATTCCATCATCCTAATAAAGATACTGTTGATATTTTGTTATGGAATATACAGATGTATATATTCTATATGTATCATCATAAACATATTCACAGAATGTAAAATAATCATTTTCAACATGGTTTTATATGCTATCATAATATTTTGTTTTATGAACACATATCACATAAGTAATAGCAGTATGCCACATTACTATACTACTGTTCCTCAATATTTACTTTCTAGTTACATTTTTGCTGGTATAAATAACACTGCAATAAACATCCTGAACAACAGCATTTGAATTTATATATCCCTGAAAATATTTTTAAAATATGCAATATAGAAAAAATTGACTGGCTGAGGAAATGTTGTGCTAACTTTTTCTCAAAGGAGAAATTCAATATTAAATTGAGTTTTCCTTTTTTGCTTTAGTTGTCAGGAAGCTTGAAATCAAATGTAATGCTTAATTACACTGATTATACTAGCCTGGATTTGTTATATACTTATATCTCCATTGATATCTTGTGTATGGATTTTTAAATATTCTTTTTTTTTTGAGATAGAGTCTCACTGTCACTCAGGCTGCAGTGCAGTAGCTCATGGTAGGCTTGACCACCCAGGTTTAAGAGAGGTTCACACCTCAGTTTCCCTGGTAGCGGGACTACAGGTGTGTACCGCCATGCCTGGTTAATTTTTTAATATTTTGTAGAGATGGGATCTCCCTATATTGCCCAAGCTTGACTCAAACTCCTGGGCTTAAGTGATCCTCCTGCCTTGAAAATACTTATCTTTAATAAGACACATCAAATATTTTAGGACAGTACGGTACTTATCAATTTAAATGACTACACTTAGTGCTTTCAAAAGAAAATATTCCAATGTTGGAAGAGTTCCTTCTAACTCCTGGCCTTAAGTGATCCGCTTGCCTCATCCTTCCAAAGTGCTGGTAGTACAAGCTTGAGCCATTGCACCCAGCCAAACATACTGCTATTTCAATACCAAAAGAAATATTCCTCGCTATTCTGTTCTCAGAGATTTATTTCTTTAGACCTTAAAGCTTTCCTCTATAAAATGCTTAAATCCATGTTAAATGAAGGACATATTAAATTCAGATCATACAATTACCACAAAGGGGAAAGAGGTAACTATACAAAGATGATGAAAAGGAGCTAAGAGAAGGGAAAAAATGACCACAGGGAGCCTTTGCCCAGATTAGAGCATCTACTTTGGCAGATTCTCGTGAAGGGGGTTATACTACAATGACTTCCAAGTGAAATCAAGTGATAATTCATTATAAATATAGATTACCACACAAGGAGTAGGTTTCCACCGCAACAGGAAGTTAAATTCACTCAGATTTAAATTCAAATGAGTGATGATATTAAGGGAGAAAAGGGAAAAAGGTGAGAATTACTTTATCTATGCCCAGGATCCAAGATATGTATATGAGATACTGTCAGACAGAAATTTGTCTGCTCAGGCTCAGATGATAAAGAGGGAGGAAACAAGGAAAAGTAGATAACCAAGCAGTTCCCATAGCAACTCCCAGCAGTGCTTAGCAGGCTTGACCTGAAGCCTTGTCTCGGCAGTAGCTGACTTATGCTCAGAGGATAGAAATTGAAGCCTGTCAGGCACAGTGGCTCACGCCTGTAATCCCAGCACTTTGGGAGTCTGAGGCAGGTGGATCACAAGGTCAGGTGTTCGAGACCAACCTGACCAACATGGTGAAAGCCCGTCTCTACTAAAAATACAAACATTAGCCGGACATGGTAGCCCACACCTGTAATCCCAGCCACTTAGGAGATTGAGTCAGGAGAACCGCTTGGATCAGGGAGGCAGAGTTACAGTGAGCCGAGATCACACCACTGCACTCCAGCCTGGGCAACATAGTGAGAGCCCATCTCAAAAAATAAATAAATAAATAAGTAGAAATTGAAGGCTGTTACCGCCTTTTGTACCATTCACTGCCTTCTCCAGGTCTTCTTGCTTACAATGAGTTAATGCTATGAAAACTTTTAACTCTTCAAGAATAGCAAAAGTAGATAACCTGAAGCCACAAAATAAACTTGAGACAAACTATTTGATCTAAACATTGAGAATACTGCCCTTCCAAGCCTAAGACCTCAGGTTACTTCACAACTGGGCTTCAAGCAAGCCCATAAACAGCAAGCCCCTTGTGTGTACATAGTTCTAGTTCCTACTATGGAAGAAGAAGAATGTGAACTACATCTAGATCTTCTAATTCTTGTTTTTTTAGTGTATATCTATTAGTTATTTTTATGCCCTTCTATACGTGTACTACTATTTAGTCTAGACCTGGATGTTTTTATCAATAAAGTGAGGCTAAGTGTTTAACTGTACGCTGCATAAGACCATGGAGAGCAAAAATTTAATTAATTGTAAGTGAAAATGCATTGAACATAATAAACAGTTATTCAGAAAAAAGTAAATTTACTAGGCCTGTTAGTGGGAATATTACAATGACATTTGTAAGGGACAAGGGTGAGCATTATCTTTGCGAGCTCAGCAAAGTGTTCTACCCTTTCTTGTGCTAATGCAACCACTTTGTCTTCACCTCAAAACATCACCCACAGATATAGGCACATGACCCACACCTAGCCAAATAATACCTCTTTCCCTAGTCTAGGTTAAAGGAGGATCTGATGGATGACCCAATAGGGTTAGGCAGTGTCCCTCCATTGGATTGCCATATGCATGATGAGACTGCATTTGCTAAATCCTGGCATTTGGAGAAATTCAGTCTGCAGACAAAATAAAGCAAAGATAAAAATGTGAGATGGTTAGCCAGCCAGCTGAATGGATGGGTAGATGGATGGATGGATAGATGAATGAATGAATGAATGAATGAATGAATGAATGAATGAATGAATGAAGTGGCAAGAGACGGAAAGGCACCTGATGTCAAGTGCTTGGTTTCAGTTCTTGAGGTCCTGGGAACTATACTATAATTTCAGTCGTGTGAGCTGCACCTATTTTCTTCCAAGCTATGTGAACCAACAAATTCCCCTTTTAGCTTAAACTGTTTAAATTGAGTTTTGGTCACTGGCAGTCCAAAGAGTTCTAAACAATGCATTCTATGTAAATACAATGCTGCTTTTGGCACCAAGATAATACCTTTCACACTGAAAATAGGCACCTCTCTCAGGATCAATTTCAAGGCTTCTAGACTTCTAAAAGTCGACTCACTTGCTACTCTCACTCTCCATGCTCTGCCTAGTCTTGTCTTTGCTCCAACTTTATCAAGCATTTCCCTAGTCAACAGCTAAATAGTATGGCACCAAACCTTGCAATAAAGTTTTTTCTTTGTCTCCTTATGACTTCCCCATATGAACATTTCTACCATTTCCAGAGATATCCACAAGTATATCTGTAAACACTCCTTGAAAACTCATTGAGCATCTTATCATATAAAGTTCCTTGGGGCCCTCTGGGTTAAGAGAAGTACTAATAAAAGCCATGGCTTTCCTATGTCATTGGTTCCAATTTGACTCAAGCCAGATGCTACCTAAAACTGAAGCTATGATGACTCTTGAACGACTTTCTCTTGTGAGTATGAAATAAGTCACTGTTTAGGGGCTATGCCTAGAAAGTACATGCTCATGCAACAGAAGTCAATATTAAGCCTCTCAGCTGATAAGGAATGGACTGAGTTCAGAAACAATTTTCTTATTATTTCCTTATATTTTCTATAAAGAAGATACATCTAATGGAAGAAGAGATGGACAGAAGGAGGAAGGAATGCAGGGAGGAAGGAAGGGAGGGAGCAAGGAAGGAAGGAAGGTAGGTTGGTTTTTCATTTTGGATCCTGAATAAAAGAAAACATCCTTATAGATGTGGAACATTTTCAAGGATAATAAAAAGTCCACATTTTAAGGTGGATGCTAGAAAAGGTTAAATTCACCAAAAATAGAAAAGTAAACATACTATATAGAATGATGTCATATAACACACCTACCTTCTATATTGAAACAAGTATTTTGTCATAAGTAATTAGTCAAGAACATGCCACAGAGAAAGAAATTCATATTGAGCTGTCGCCTTTTATAACCTGTGTTCTAGAAGACAATAGCTTTCCCAAGTCTGATGTGACAACACATGGCTGTTTTACACAACATCCATTTCCCAGACATGCTCCTTGGACCTAATGAAAAACAGTGTCCGCCACATGTCTGGGTTCACCACAGCAGGCTGCATCGTTGAGAAGGCTTCTTCCATTACAAGCCTGTCTTTAAAATATGGTTTCTAAGTCCTCTGGGCTAATTAAGCACAGCTGGGTCTACATCAGCCCCACTCAAGTGTGACGATTAGGCTGGCATGAAAAAATCAATTATCATTAATCACTAAATCCATGTAGCGACTTCTAGAGGTGCTAAATGGGTTGAGCAGGGTGATGGTGATTCTTCTCATGGAGCAGCCAAATGTTTGAAGTGAGAGAGAGTGTGCGTTCCTCCTCGAATGAATCACCTGGGTGGGAACATCAGAGGCCCATGTGTTTACAGAATAAGAAATGCTGATTAAAATGAGAATAAAGTGCATGTAATTTTTCATGCATTGCACTATCATCTCCAATTCTGGCTCACTTTGGGGAACAAGAAGAGATGCATATAACCATTGCTACCACTTGTTATCACCTGAATGGGGTCTCTGTTGAAGTTTGTTTAAAATCCCTCTTTTAGAGTAAATATATATTCACTTGTAAAGTATTTTCACTGAGCAGATTTTTTTCCTTTTATTGGACTACTCCCTACAGCCTTATGATGCATTGAGAGTTTGTGCCTTTTCTGAGGATAGGATTTACTAGCATATGCCAATTTTGTTTTATTTATCAAGACCTCCTCTCCTTTTTAAGAAAATGGTACAAGGCCGGGCGCGGTGCCTCAAGCCTGTAATCCCAGCACTTTGGGAGGCCGAGACGGGCGGATCACAAGGTCAGGAGATCGAGACCATCCTGGCTAACCCGGTGAAACCCCGTCTCTACTAAAAATACAAAAAACTAGACGGGCGAGGTGGCGGGCGCCTGTAGTCCCAGCTACTCGGGAGGCTGAGGCAGGAGAATGGCGTGAACCCAGGAGGCGGAGCTTGCAGTGAGCTGAGATCTGGCCACTGCACTCCAGCCCGGGGGACAGAGCAAGACTCTGTCTCAAAAAAAAAAAAAAAAAAAAAAAAGAAAATGGTACAAAGGTTTGAGATCTCCATGTGAAGGACAATTAACACGGACATTATTATTGCTTTGTATACTGTTGTTTCATTTTGTGTTTGTTTTCCCCATTTGTAATTTTCCTTTGCTTTTATTTTGTTCACAATAAGAATGGCTTATCAAATAAAGTGGCCCAGTCTCATTTCATCAGTGGACATTAGTTTAGAAGCTGTTTTTCCTGGGCCCTATGCTAGACAATGCTAGCCAAGATGTGCCTGTTTCCCAAAAGTGAAGCAACAACTCCCTAGTGTTCTTTCTCATGCAAAATGAGTGCGGGGATTAATTTAGGCAGCCACATTGCCTCTCTCACACTCCAGCTGAAGACAAGTGACAGTGTAGGGAATTCATTTGCAGGCCAGTTTGAAATGCAAGAGGTACAGTAACAGGACAAGAGCCGTAAGCAGGTGAAGCAATTTTCACTTTTCCCTCCTGAACCTTCAACTTAAACATAATGTTCACTGTAACCTCACCGTGTGAATTGCCTGTCTTTGGCCTTGGGAGGCTCTTTAAGGATTCTTTGCTGGAGAACCAGCCTGGGAGAAGGTAGACTACAAACTCTACCCCCATCACCAACCTTCTGCATCTACTTATTTTCAACCACAGTGCATGATCACTATCCTCAATAAACTTTGGAACCACTTGAAAGGAAAAACAAACAAACAAACAAACAAACAAACACAGCCCTATCATCTAAGGTCAAATTTTCTTCTCTTCTTTCAAAGTCAGGGAATATGCAGAAAATGAAAGACATGTCCCATTACAGCTCCATTCCCCTTTGTCCTCCTAAAAACAGCAAGTTTAGAGACCAGGAGCACAATGGGGAAGAGGGTTTAAAGGAACAGGCTGAGAGACAAAGAGAAGCAGTCATGCCAAGAAGAGAAGGAGAAAAGGGGGAGAGATGGATGGTACAGGGGAGGCTAGAGGGCGGACATACAAGGGAAGTCCTGGACAGAACTGTGAAGGAAGCCGAGATTGTCTGTGGTTCTCCATTCTTCTGTACATTCTTCCTGTCACTCTCAGTAAGGCTCAGCGCCCAGCAGTCTCCTCTTACCTATCCATTCCCATTGTCTGGAACAATGCCCTTTGCTCTCAATGATCCCATCCACATCAGAACATTATACACTTCCTCATCCACTCACTAGACTGGATTTTTACACTCTGTCTGGCCCCTCTGTGCCCTGTAGCCTCCAGCATGGCAAGGACCCAGCATGTACTTAATAGATAGTTACTGAATGAAAACATAACTAGACAGTGAGGACTGGTGGATGACTATGTAACTCTGGAATTTGAGAATTTCTTTACCTCATGACCCAAATGACTAATTTTCGTGGAAGAAATCACCGGCTTTTGGCAGGCCCCAGAGTATATATCATGGTTGCTCAGGCTTTGGGAGGATCTTCAATTTACACCAAGGCAATGACCTACTCACAAGCCCTAGAGGGAAGAAAGGAAGGCAACAAAAGCTTGACTTGCATAATAATAGATGGTTAATTCTGGGCTAGGGCTCACAAACACACACACACATGCCTATGCACACTCACTTTCAGACACACAGTCCCTCCAATTCTCCCCTATCACACTGGATGATGTCAGAAATTGTAAAGCCATGTTACTGAAGATTTTGAATACCCTGCTATGGCTATCACCTTAAGCCCTCAATCATTTATACCGTAGTGTGAATGTATGGTTCTGGACCTGTTCTGATAAAGGCTAGAGAGAGAGAATGGCCAGTACTATCAATCTAATTGGGAGACCTAGAGTAAGAGTTTAGGACTCAGATAAGAAAAGAAAAGCGCTCAGATGCCCTTCAGGCAAGTGGACCAGGGCTGTTCTTCCAGACAGAAACTTTTGGCTGGTTAAAGCAGACACTCACGCCCAAACCTGTGAGGCTGACACTCTCTCAATCACTTAAAATGGCTGTCTTCAGCCTCATGAACAAGATGCCGTTGTGTTTCTGGCAATATAGGTGACCCACATAAGACAGCAGCTGTGTCAAAGAGCCGCCTCACCATCTGAACCCATGTTCTGTATCAGCAGATTTTGCCAAAAGCTCATGTCCGGAAGCCTAGGCCTAGCACAGTTGAAGCAGACCCTGAGCGGAAGGAAGTGTAGGCAGGAAGTGAGCAAAAGTGGGAGAGAGTGATTGTGCTTGTCAGCCAGACTGATTTTCCTGAACGATACATCACTGAGATCCAAGCATTCAACAGAGGGAAAACACAGACGGAAAAAGAGCCAGACACACACACACACACTCACACACACAGCAGCAGCAGCAGCAGCAGCAGCAGCAGCAGCAGCAGCAGCAGCAGCAGCAGCACAAACCCAGAGAATAGGAACACCTCAAAAATCAAAAGAACTGTTAAGTGAGGACAGATAGCCAGTAAAAAAATCCCCTGCAGCCTGAGACAGGAACCCGAAGCCTTCTAGAGATGTGCCACAAATGACAAGATTCTGACCACTCCTCGCTTGTGGAAGAGTTTATTGACCAGCAATTGGAGAGAGAGGCCAGTATGGCAGGGACATCCAATCTAAGTGCTTTTCAGAAAAATCCACTCGCTCCATGCCTTCTTTCACAGGAGTGCTGCAGGGAGCTGGCCCCTGAGCTAGATGCGCAGATAGACAAGTGCGGCAGAATTTTAGAACAGAGCCCTTCATATCACACTTGTCAATAAGGGGTTCACATGATAAGATACCAAAGCTAGTATGAGACACAACCTCCCAGAAGCAGAACTTACAATGGCAATACAGGAGAACCTGTTCCACCAGTCTTGAAGCCAGCCACCCACTTTGAAAAGATAAAGAGGAAGAGAGAGTAGGCAGAGAGAATCAGTGAAGGATATTTTTGGAAGGAAGTTACACCCTACAGCGAATCCTCATCATAAGGGGAATCCCATTACACAACTCAGAGGTACCTTTCAAGTTGTGTTCTGTGCATTCTATGTGTTCTGGAGCTCCAAAGGCTGTCAGATAAATAGAATGAAACATGAATGCTGCCCCTAGAAACATACAAAGCCACAGCCTGGTCCTGCCACACCACGGTCCTTTAGGGAAAGGGGCAAGGAATGCTGCCTTCTCTCCATACATCCCGTAAGGGAATCTGCACATGTTTACTTAGAAAGCTTTGAAATGATTTGCTACTGGGAGATGAAAAGACCTGCTGTCTGACTCATACCTGAGAAAGTCTAAGCAGAATACGGGCAGGTTTCTGACGCCAGCCCACAAAATTAAAAGGTGAGGGATGAGTTGACTGGGTGGCAAAGCCAGAAGTACATTGCAGCATGGAATCTACCTGCAGCCCCAGAACCAACTGCAGCAAGGAAGGAGAGCAGGGAGGTAGTATATCTTGTGGGCCAAAAGTAGACGATACAGGAATGCAACTCCACACAAGACCTTTTTCAGGTTGTTCAGTGGTCACTCAAAAAGTAGCATCAGCCCAGGCCAAGGGAGCTATAGAAGAAAAGGGCAGCAAGGAACTTCTAAAATTCCTACAATACTGCCCACTAAAGAGCCAGCTTGAACCCTCTGCAAACCAAGAGAGAAGAAGACACCAGCCAAGTAAGAACTGCCTGTCCCTTACATTTTCTTTTACATCTCATTTACATTTTCTTCCTCCTACTCTAATCAACCCCCTTCCCCAGTCAGACAGCAGCTAGCTAGTGGAAGACAAGGTAAATGTGGAGAAAACAGCATGAAAAGCCATTAACCTCCCATGCACCACTGAAGGCCTGGCTGGAAAAGGGGAGATGTGAACCTGAATTGGTTTGGTACTGCTGCGTAACAAATTACCACAATCTTAGCAGCTTCAGACAACATCCACTTAATATCTCACAGTTCTGCAGGTCAGAAGTCCTGCATGGCTCTACTGGGTTCTCTGCTAAAAGTCTCACAAGGCTAAAATCAAGGTGTTGGCCAGCAAAGCTTTATCTTGAGGATCTGGAAAGGAATTCACATCCAAACTCATTCAGTTGTCAGCAGAATTCAATTCCCAGGGGCTCTAGGTCTGAGTTCTCCATTTGCTAGCTGTTGGCCAGTCACTACTTTCAGTTCCTTATGGCTCTCAGGTCCTTGCACATGGCCCCATCCATCTTCAAAGCTGGATTTGATCCATCTTCAAAGGATTTTATAGAACATCAAATCCTTTTCAGGCTTACAATCTCTCTGACTTCTACTACAACCAGAGAAAACACTCTGCTTTTAAAGGGCTCATGTGATTAGATTGGCCTATCTGAATAATCTCCCTTTTGCCATTTAAAGTAATCTAATCACGAAAGGGATAGTTATCGTATTCACAGATTTCACCCTCAGTCAAAGGAAAGGCAATTATACAAAACTGAAGTTCATTGGTGGTCATTCTTAGAATTCTATCATTCCACAAACACTGAATCAGGTTGGAAGTTTTGATTATTCCTTAGGTTTGAACATTCAAATTACTAAACCAAGGGCCTTTTTGCAACACAAAGGAATTGTGGAACTGTGTACTAGTGGAGAATGAACAGAAAAGCCTGTGCTTTCTGTAGTTATCATGGGGTGAAGAGAAGAGATAGAATAGGAGATGACCATCAATGAATAAGCTTCAAGGACAGTGGGAGACACAAAGAACTGAAAACAGAACTATCATTCAACTCAGCCATCCCATTACTGGGTATACACCCAAAGGAAAATAAATTGTTCTACCAAAAAGACACACGCACTTGTATGTTCATTGAAACACTATTCATAATAGCAAAGACATGGGATCAACACCATGGAATACTACACAGCCATAAATAAAACAAGGAGGGGGGCAAGAGCTGAAAAACTACCTGTTGGGTACTATGCTCAGTACCTGGGTGACAGGATCAACAATACCCCAAACCTCAGCATGACTCAATATAACCCTGTAACAAACCTGCACATGTACCCTCTGAATCTAAAATAAAAGTTGAAATTTAAAAAAAAAGAAAGAATGTGGAAGGCCAAAATAAAGCTGATATTTTATTGGCATCATGGGCAGTGCTTGTAAAACATACAGTTTACCCAAGGAGCATAATCCTAGAGAAAGGCATGAATCAAACCAAAATAATGTATGCTAATGATGATAATAGCAGAGTGGGTTATTAGAAGCAGAAATAAAGTGCTACAAAGTCAAGATCCCAATGACTAGGATAAGAATGTCTACAAATCTCCCTGCACTGCAGGGAATCCCATGGTTACACGGAAAACATGAGAAGGGAGCCCAGAAAGTTATGCCAGGAGATTAAATCCGGGTCCTAGATCTGCCCCTAATGTCTAGTACAAACTTGAGCAAGACCCTGGCATCCCTAAAGGTCAGTGTTCTACCAGGAAAATATAACAAGAATGCATGGGATAGCGGGGCACACACTCCAAAGCAGAGTTTGCAAACTGGAGGCCCAGATACTCTATCAGACCCACGGATATGTTGTGTTTGGCCCATGCAGTGCTTTAAACTATATAATATCACTTAACACCAGCATTGGAAAAAGCAGCAGATTTCTTATTTAAAAAGAAAAATCTAGATTCCCAGCTTTAAAAAACAAAAAAAAACAGAAAAAAATTGGAAACACCAGGCCCACACTCTGCATGACAACATTCTGTAGCTTGGCATCGGCTGGCCTCCTCCAACATGGGTTTGGGTGCTCCGGTTCCCCATCACCCCCACCAGGCGGGCTGCAGTCATTTGGGAAACCTCACCGAGCCCTGTTGGCACCCGCCTTTTTGACCTTGCTCTAAAGCATTACACAAGTGTTGGCTGTTACTACCTGTAAAATGAGGTCACTGGAATGGATGATTTACTTCCGCTCTGAGAGGCTATAATTCCAGTCCATAAGATGGGTTCTTTGGTCACTTTTCCCAAAAAAGGTATAAAATGATCACCCAAAACCCAGGGTGGTCCATGTCCCTTGAGTGTGGTATAAAGGCCATAAAATGCTCTGAAAATCAGGCATTTGCACTGCCAGTTGCAGAAAGACTTCCATAAACGACAAATGCAGTTTTCCACTGGGCAACATTTAGACACTGACTTCTTTAAAAGCAAATAGAAAGTGGAGATGAGGAAAGAACAAAGTTACCACCAACATTAACAGACAGAGGCAGGGCTCCAAGAAAGGAGGCGATTGGAGGGAAAATAAACATTCGCCATAAGAGCACATATCCCAAGTGGCTCGTCCAGAGAAAGGAGCCAAGAGTTTATAGTACTTTTTGGGTTGTTTTATTTATTTCCCCCACACACACAAGATATAAATCAATCTATTTAGATAGGGATGGTCGAGAGAACACATTTTATTGCTGTGGATAATTTCCCCAGGGAGAGGATCATTTTTGTTTCACTTTTAACTTTTTTTATCTTTTGGTTTTGTGAAACCCCAGAAGTTTATGAAAAGTTGTCCAGATGAGGACACAGAAATTAGCAAACTATTCCCATCTTTAATTCACATAAAAGTGGGAACACATAGCCCTGCTCACGCACACACAGCACCAGAAACCCGGAAAACTAATTGAGTGCCAAGCACTCTTGTACCCTAAGGATATATATATATATTTTGGTAGCCTGAGGCTGCCAGAAACTTTGCCTGCTGAATGAATTATAGAACAGGAAGCAGATGGGCTGTGTATATGAAACAACCACTATCTGGCATGATGTGCTGTGCAATTTGGCTGCAAAGATTAAATTGAGCTATTGAATGTTTAATACACTATGCATAACAAATACAGCCAGAGCCACAAAACAGCATAAATTACAGAATTGGTATTCACACGGCCTTTCCCAGGAATCAATACACTGCCACCGCTCATAAGAGTCTGTTGTTTAATACACATAAAGAAGAGAAGAATTCTTCTATTAAAATGAGTTATCTGGGCTATTTACCAAAGGCAGTGATTTAGCAGTGGTAAAGTCTATGTAGTGCTGTTGAATGCAGATGATAATACTTCTTGTCCTTGTCTGCCTGTTTCATTGCGCCTATCAGTTGCTGAGGCTGTGAGTCCCTTGGGTACATTAGCAGTCAGCCCAGGAAGTGTGTTTAAGTAATGGACATAATGTTCACATTTGCTAGACCAGCCTTCTCCCTAATCATGAATTATTCTTCCCCAAGGCTCAATTGGAACATTACTTTAGAAGCAGAAGATTTAATCCTTTTCAGCTGATTGGAGGGAATGATTACAGTATTATTTTCTTGTACAGGCTGTCTCCAGTGAAGGTGCCTTTTTCTGTCCCCATCTTTAATAGGCAGCAATCTTTATTTCCCTGGAGGGAAATGGCAATGAATTCGAAATGGGATAAATCTTCAGGAATGCAAGGTGCTGAAGCTGTAGATCACTGCTGGTTAGTTAATTAGTTTAGCCCTCACTTGTTTCATCTCCAAGACAGAATACCTTGTAACAAGGGGCACCATGGGTAGGTGGGTGGGTGGGAAGATAGGAGGAGTGGGAGAGTGTAGGAACCTGCTGTAGGCGGATAACTAATCAGACTCCTTAAAGCAACCAGGCCCCCGCAGATTCCCACTGGCTACAATCAGTAAAAGAAGCAGTATTTGCTTTACTCCAACTATTCTGACTTTTGAGAACAATTCAAGTTACTGTATCTTATAGAAATGGTTAAGGAAGAGCAAGGCAGAACAGTGTAAAAGATGAGACTGAATGAGATTGGAGTTATCACCCTAAAAGGATATTTACATACAGGGCTAGCCTCAGACTAAGCCCTGGGATGGAAAAAAAAAAAAAAAAATGTCTACACATTCCTGGTGAGTGCTCTTTAAGCACCGCTGTGCAGTGAAGCAATAAATAACAATTGACTCCATTGTTTTTTGGTTTTAGTGTTGTTGTTATTGTTGTTTATTTTCATGTTTCCAGAAAGGGGAAAAATGTGGCTTAGAAATTAATTACCTTGGGTTAGAAGATCTAAGCCTCAGACATGGCTTCCTCCCCCACACCCCCGGCCCCCCAGCCCTTCTGATAGAAAGGGCCCAGCTGAGCAACCTTGGATTCCTCTGAAGTTTGCTCTCGTGGGGAGCCCCTACCACATCCCCTCCACCCATCACTTCTTTTCTGTTTTCTTTTTATATAAATAGAGAAAGAAACAGATCAAACGTAAAGAGATGAACTGAATTATAACGAAGTCCTTGACGGCTAACACGTCTTGCATCTGATTTAAAGCCGGAAGCTCCACGTCTAGCTGCCTGTGATCTGTTTGGAATGAAACAAGGTCATGCTGCCTTGGCCCTGATTATAAATATATTACGTTTAAGTGATGAATACCGCATTCAGGAGGAGCAGGAGATCAAGAGTGCCTGAGGCTGGTGCTTTCCAATCTGTCCTCAGTGCCAAGTCAGAGACTTAAAATAAACATGCTTTTAAATGAATGCTACGGAACCACGTATAGAGGTACAGGGATGATCTTGTTTCTAAAGCAGAACATAATGGGAGAGGAGTGGGGAGGAGACGCTGTGTCAGAGCTCCCTGGAAGACAGGAATTAAAATCCTCCTTCTGTTGGCTTCACCCAGGGCTTCCTTTGTCTCCCTCAGCCCATTATTCTAAGCCACCAAGAAAGGTTGAAAAGGTCTAATTTCTTCATATCAAAGGAAAAGGTGGCGTGATGTGCCTGTTTTCTGTAGACATGTTCCATTCTTGAATGCTGGGATTTTCCATGAATGATAACACCAGCTCCCTGCCACCTCCACAGCTTCCTCGAGCAAGAGGGCTGATGTAGGAACTCCAGAAGCAGTCACTTCAGGAAGCCCTCTTGTTGCAAAGAAGGCAAGCTATTCTAAGGACACACAGCTGGAAAACAACCCATCTGGAATCGTGACTCAGTGATGCCAGCACCTTGTCTATCTACATGGGACGACCTGCTTACCATGATGTCAACTTGTAGGAGGCACCCCTGGATTCTACTTCAGTAACCCCAAACTCCTCCACATTCAAAAGGCCCCAAGTCTTGGCAAAGAACCACCAGGAATCCCTCTCCTTCATCTGCCATGTCCTTCAATTCATCAATGAAATAAATATTTATCAAGTACCTGTTTTCCCTCTCTCAATAGCTGAGTCCCAACCAAAATTATCCTTCCAGTCTCAGATACCTTTAGTTGTCTGACCCACTTTTATTTTTTTCTTTCATTTTACCTCCATCAACTTCTGGCTCAGAAAATAAGTATTTTTTCCCAAACCAATATGTGCATATAATATCATATGTTTCTCTTCAGCTAGGCAGGAAATTGGAGCAATTATCATACCTTACATAATAATGGAAGGAACTAGTGCTGACAGCTTTTGGCTTTTCTTTCTCTCCCTCTCCTCCTGAAGATAACAAAGTTCAGAGAAACGGCCAAAACTGCAGAAAGCAAGAGATGGGGGGAAACATAGGTGTTGGCATGTTGAAGAGAAATGAATGAGGAGCTGAGGAGCTAAGGAGCTGGTAGAACTGGGACCTAGTCCCGGTTGTAGCCAAGATGATTTGTCTGATCTTGGTTGCCTCACTCAAACCCCTCAGGGCCTTGGTATTTTGTTGTTGTTGTTTTTTAATTTGAAAAATTAGAGGTTAGGCTTAGGTCCCTCCTGCTCTGAATCTCTATAGTGTTAGTTGCTCCCAAAACATTAATTGGATGTTACATCATTTGATTTCATTTCCGGACATGTACAATTCTCCAAGTAACGGGTAACATTCACGGCCCAATTACTTTCCCAAGCGCATTGAAATTTAATTTGCTGAGTGCAATGACACGGCCTGAGTTTGACTAGGAAGTCAGCAAAGCCACATGAGTGATTTACGTGAGGCTCCCTGCCTGGGAGATTTACCATCAGGGATGTCTAATGACTTTTTTTTTTTTTCATGTAAACATACAGCTTTCACATCCACTGGAGTTGGAGCAGATGAGCTTCCAGGAGCAGAATGTACTAGATAATACACTCCTTTTTACATAATGAGCTCAGGAACCTCTACTGTGAAAAGAAGGGTCTTGCAGTTATTATAATGCCTCATAAATGAAAATGCTATGTCTTTCAGGACTTCACAATGATATTTATATGTTAAAAACACTGACTCTGGGAGGCTGCATTTATTTCTACAGCAGCTTTTAAAATACTGTGGCCTCCACATATACATTTCAGTACTGATACTTGTGCATTCTTCACTCTCTACTTTATGGTTTTGGCAAGAAGGGCATTTTGACATAAAATTTATGTGATTTTATTTGGCAAAAATAGGATTAGAACTCTTAGAAATCAACATTGTTAAACTGCTGGACCAAAAGCATTCTCTTCTGTCACTGTGGTGGTTTTGTTGTTCTTGTTTGAGACAGAGTCTCGCTCTGTCGCCCAGGCTGGAGTGCAGTGGCAGCCATCTCAGCTCACTGCAACCTCAACCTCACAGGTTCAAGCGATTCTCCTGCCTTAGCCTCCTGAGTAGCTGGGACTACAGGTGCATGCCACCACACCCAGCTAATTTTTGTATTTTTAGTAGAGACAGGGTTTCACCATGTTGGCCAGGATAGAGCTCTTGACCTCATGATCTGCCCGCCTCGGCCTCCCAGAGTGCTGGGATTCCAGGCGTGAGCCACCATGCCCGGCCATTACTGTGTTTTAAAAGCATGCTCTGGATATCTGCACTATCCAATATGGCAGTAGGTTTCCACGTGTGATGAGTGAACACTTAAAATGAAGGTAGTCCAAACTGTGCTGTGCCATAAGTGTAAACATACAGCAACTCTGTGGCTCCCATTATATTGCTATTGGACAACACTGCTCTAAATGTCTAATATGTTCATATCATGCTTTCCTACTTCTGGTGCAATGTTCATTCAGTCTGCGAATCATTATTGATGGTTTACGACCTGCATATTCTGTGCTTGACAGAAAGAACGGAGAAAGAAACACAGTTCTTGGGTAAGATTTACACTTGGCACTTGTGGCCAGTGTTCACCTAATTGCAAGCTTTAAAATATCTTATAGTGTGTCAAGGACTGAATTGTATCTCCCAAAATCCATATGTTGAAGCTCTAACCCCAAATGGGATTATATTAAGAAATAGAACCTTTTAATTAAGGTGAAACAAGGACATGAGGGTGGGGCCCTAACCCAATATGACACACCAAGGATGTTCATGCACAGAGGGAGGCCATGTGAGGATGCAACAGGGAGGTGGTCATCTACAAGCCAAGGAGAGAGACCTCAAGAGAAACCAACACTGCTGACACCAACCTTGATCTTGAACCTCCAGCCTCCAGAACTGTAAGAAAAGTAATCTGCAGTGTTCAAGTCACCTACTCCATGGTACTCTTACCAAACTAATACATAAGACATATGATCAGAAGAAATGTAACTGAAGGTAACTCAGCCCATTTTCCAGACTGAGGAAAGAAACTTAGTTTCTTTTTTCAGTAAAGGAATTATGGTTTAATGAGGAGGTAGTGAAGAAATTTTGCAAGATTTCTACCTGCCAGGAGCTGCTTTAAATGTCTTGTATATATTACTGACCCATTCGACCCTCAAGAGCCTACAATTAGACGTCCTTACCCTCATATTGTAGATGAGGAGAGAGGTGCTTGGACAACCAATGTGAGGTGTAGGAAGATGAAACCACTGATCCATGAGATCTAGGCAGGAAGTACAAGATGGAAAGCCAAAGAGAGAAGTGAAGTTCATTCTTGTGGCCTTGCTTCTTCTTGGAGCTCTGTCCCTATGGTGGGTGTAAAGCATTTTTCATTATTTATATCATTTGATTATATCCCCAATGCAATGGGGGTGAAAATTTGCTCCCTGGAAAGGAACCCATTCCAGGGGAAAAAAGAAATTTTCTGGCAAACCCAGTGTATCACCCTTAGGACCTCAAATTACACCATTTTGTTCAAATTTCAATGTCCTCTGATCCCTAGATCTTGTTCGTGTTTCATGTGTTGTTTTAGATTTGAAGGTGAACTCTTTCAATGGTAATCACCGCAAAGAATGTGTAAAAGTCTTATTAAGCGAGCATTTCAATTTTCATGTGAATGTGTTTCTCAATTGTTTTTCACATCATGCTGTTTTCAAAATAAATGACACATGATTCTGCTACTTCATTTTTATTAATTCATTATCAGTCAAGTTTCAATTGACTGATGGCAGAACAACAGAAAGTTGATCCTTTTCTCACACATAAATCCAAAGGTTAAATCCTGAATTTTCATAACTGAGGATTCTGAAACAGATACTATCTTAATTCAGGCTGCTATAACAGAATACCATAAACTGAGTCGCTTAAACAACAGACATTTCTTTCTAACAGTCCTGGAGGCTGGTAAGTCCAAGGTGAAGGTGGCTGCAGATCCAGTGTCTGGTGGGGGTCCTATCCCTGGTTTGCAGATGGCCACCTTCCTATTGTATTCTCACATGGCAAAGAGAGGGCTCTCTCCTAAAGCCCTAAGTCCTAGCACCATCCCTTTGGGGGCTACAATTTCGACACGTGAATTTGGGAGAGACACAAATATATAGTCCACGCAGAACAAACTTGAAAGTAAATACACAACCTGTAGCACTCTGAAAGCAAAAGCAACACATCTATGCCACACAAGGATTAGAGATTTGTATTGTCACATACACTTGAACTATGGATTTTAGGTCCATGTTATATAGGTTAAGTGAATTTGTTTTTTGTTGTTGTTGTTTAGATTTCCTAGGTAAGCTTTCTTTCATTCTCAATGTAAATCATGTGTTTTTGTTTTGTTTTGTTTTGTTTTTTTGAGACAGAGTCTCGCTCTGTTGCCCAGGCTGGAGTGCAGTGGCGCAATTTCGACTCACTGCAAGCTCTGCCTCCTGGGTTCACGCCATTCTCCTGCCTCAGCCTCCCAAGTAGCTGGGACTACAGGCGCCCACCACCATGCCCAGTTAATTTTTTGTGTGTGTTTTTAGTAGAGACAGGGCTTCACTGTGTTAGCCACGATGGTCTCGATCTCCTGACCTCGTGATCCTCCCGCCTCGGCCTCCCAAAGTGCTGGGATTACAGGTGGGAGCCACCGCACCCGGCCAAATCATGCTCTTTTTAATGTACTCATAAATCTTGCTTCAAGAAATATCAACAAAATTAGAAAAAGTGAGGTTTAAAATAATCTTGATACTGGAGAAATGTGAACACACACACAGAATAAGCAAACTAACACCACTAAAACAGAGCTGAGCCATGGGACTTGTGTAGATTGGAGGAGTGTGTGTCGAGAATGGCCATGATGCAGGGTAGCTGAAACAGCTGGCTGCTACCAGGTCACAGAAGAAGGCATCACGGCCCAGAAACGGCTCTTCAGTGTTCAAGGCTCAGAAATTGGATTCTACGAATATCCTAAGTGGAGATTAGTTTCTCAAAAACAAAAGCACATGATTCCAGTTCATAAGAGACTAATGTAACAGCCAAAATGTTGCTCAGCATATTCTTCCCTGTAGTGAAACTGACATGGGAATTCAAATTCCAGTCAGGAACTTGCTTGGAGGGACTAAATTTGCTGGGGGATAAATTTGGACAGTTCACATGTGTTCTGGCATCAAAAGGTAGGTGACAACATCTCAGAGACTCTGGAGCTCCTTTCCTAGGTAGCACGGGATTCATGTAGACAAAGTTTTCTTCTGATTTGTAGTTTTCTCAACAGCAGCTCAAGGAATATTAATGTAGCCAGACTCTTTCACCTAATTCTATGTTATTAGAACTCAGAGGTGAGAGCAGACTGGCAAACAGTATCCCTTAACCAGCAGCGTTCGTATAGCCAGATGCCACATAACACCGTATCCTACCATCTTGAATAGAGGAAACTTTTCCTTTAGACTCAAATAAATTATTGCCTATTTACAATTTAGTTTACCATAAAAAGATTCTTTTTTAAAAATCACTTTATTTCTGCCTTTCCTACCTAAAGAACTTGTCGGCCACCAACCACTCCCCCCAAGAAAAATAAAATAACACACACATCAAACAGTAATATAGGATACTTTAAAAAATCACCAACGTTACTTCAAGAACTACAGATTTAGCCCACTAAGGTGGATAAACCTTACCTTATACTCTTTTCATTCAACATGACACACAGTAGGTGTATCAAAGACTAAAAGGGGAAAATACAATGGAAGAAGGAAAAACACCAGTTATTAACCTACTTGGTGCATTGATTCCTCTGTTTCAGAAGATCAAGCTGTGTCAAGCATTAGAAGAAGCTATTTATATTTGAGAGCAGTTATATAAGATACAGGATAATGAAGTACAGAGAATGAAGGAGATAGAATCAATCAAAGGTATCTGGGTTCAAATTCAGGGTCCCCATTTTTATAAACCATTACACAGTCATATCTTTAAAATGGGGTTGATGGCGTCTAAAGTGTAAGGTGGATTTTTACAATTAAGTGAGGTGAGCTAGTATAATGTGCTTGGCCTGTGTAGATACCCAATAAGTAGTAGTTATCATCATCACTATAATTTTGGAGATATTTCATTTTTTGAGCATTTTCTTTTTCTTCTCCAAAGCCATACCACATCTCTTCAGTCAAATGGAGCTTAGCAAAATATCCTGCTGACCCTCATCATGTGTCTATAAATAACTGACAGGAGTATATATATGCTGAACTTTTTCCAAAGGACACTAGTTTCTTTTGCCTGGAAACGGGGTAAGTTAAAAAAAAAAAAAAAGAAAAATGAATCAGGTGAGCTTCTGTCTTGATGAGGAGACCAGAGTGAAACCAGTCCTCATATTCACCTGGATGTGGAAGTCAAGATGAAAAAGCAAATCCTAAAACTGAAAATGATCACATAGATTAGAGGCTGGTTTCGCTCCACTTCCTAATCCTGTTTCTATTATTTCTATGGTTGCCTTTAATGTTTAACATGTGTTTTTAGGAAACTCTATTTTTAATCAAAATCTGTATTACCTTAAAAAGAAGAGGATTTTAGCCTGGTTTTAACTCTGACCAGCCACCTCTCCTCATTATGTCACTGAAGGGCATTGCAGGGCATACAGTCAACGCTACTTGCATTTACCTACATATTTTTCTCTTTTATTTGCCTCCCATTTTATTATTTTCAATTCAATTTTCTTCTTACTGAATTAAAAACGCCAGTAGGTCTTTTAGCAGAAAGAATAAATGAGTGATAAACCCTAAATGTAATAAACTGAATAAACTTTCTTTGTACATATCAATTTGTTTATATATTTGGCACTCTTTCTTAAACAGCAATTTATCTGGTAATTGAATCCCAGTTTGTTTTCCCATAGGGCTTTGAAAAAATTATTTAATTGATATCTGGCATATACTTTTTGCTCGTGAGAAGTCTGTCATTAGTAAAATTACCTAGAAAAGAATAACAATCTGGATTTTAGGCAGTTTTTAGACTTTCCTGGTAGGAATTTGTTTCTCAAGTCCTGATTGCTACTCAATGCTGATTATTTAAGTGCCCATGTCTTTCTTCAACTCTGAAAAAACTCTCAGCCATAATCTCTTCAAACATTGTTTCTTCATTCTTTCTATTTTCTTCTAGAAGTCTTATTAGATAAATGTTGGAGCTTTTGATTATTTTAATTATTTCTTCCATGCCTCTTAATTTCTCTTTCACTTTTCCCATCCCATCCAAATCTCATGTCAAATTAGAAGAGGGGCCTGGTGGGAGGTGACTGAATCATGGGGCATATTTCCCCCTCGCTGTTCTCATGATAGTGAGTTATCACGAGATTTGATGGCTTAAAAGTGTGTGGCACTTCTCCCCATCACTGTCTCTCTCGTACTCCACCACTGTGAAGATATGCTTGCTTCCCCTTTACCTTCTGCCATGATTAGAAGTTTCCTGAGGCTCCCCAGTCATGCTTCCTGATAGGCCTGTGGAACTGTAAGTCAATTAAACTTCTTTGGTTTGTAAATTACCCAGTCTCAGGTAGTTCTTTATAACAATGTGAGAACAGACTAATAAACTCTCTGAACTGCATTCTGGGTGATTCTGCTAGATTTTACAATTCAGAAAAATATTAGCTTGGGCAGTCTACTTACGGATTAACCTATGCATTCAGTTTTACTTTGTTCTTAATCTAAGCATTATAAGAAAAAAACTATAGTTTTAACCTAATTCTTGGAAAACATCAAAGAAATGAAAATGCATATTCTTATGCAAATATTCTTTTTGTGGTAAATGTTTTTGGAGATGTTCCTGATTCATATTCTGCATAAATAGAATCTTGCCATTTCAGTACTATCATAGTGACATATTGGACACCCTTGGTAAAATGAAGCCAGGAAACATTTCTAATATACATGCAGACATTTATTTTTCCAGTTAATTATCTATCCTGTTTTAAAGCATGCTTATTTTTGAAGTGTCAAAATGTACTAATCCATACTGCATTTGTTTGGAAAACTTCACGAACAAGTATCTTTCAGCAAGAAAAGACATTTGATGCCAGCCAAATTTTCTTTTTTCTGTCGCTATAAATGGCTTTCCTATTTTGAACAGTTTTTCAAAATCAAAGTCATATCTAAGCTGACAACTTCTTTGGCAAGTTTCAGCTAGATGTAATTTGAAATAGTCAAGGAAGCAAAGCCTAAACAATAAGGTTTTTAATGGTAACGGTGACAGATCTTTAACTACTGTCATGCTGTGTCTGACACCACAAGACTTGAGAGGAAATTGGTTAAATAAATCCTTGCAGTTAAAGGAATACCTGAATTTACAGTATGTGGCCTGTGTCATGAAATTATGAAGACTGAAAATTTAGTGATGTTAAGCACTTAACAAAGACATATCTGAAAAATCCTCCCAAGGAATTTCTCTCTTTAACCTTCAGAATATTCTTTATTTGTAGTGGGCATACAAAGTTCATTAAAAGGTCACAAGGAATAGAAAACAATCAAGACTCTGACCTGTCTAGCTTCAGATTCATTCTATACAAGACAAGGCTGATTCCTTTCTAAGGGAGAAGGAAATTCCGATGTGTGCAGGCTTTGAATCAGTATTACTTACACACTTTTACTTACACAAATCCATACATAATTTGCTTTTACTAGAATGAGAATTTGTTCATTGTTTTACTATTTATCTTTGCAGAGAAGCCACTAGCTTTCCTAATTCACGGAAATTTTTCTTCTTATTTTAGTATTATGTAACTGTTTTTTAAGCACAATGTAAACTCTAATTTCACTTTAGAACACACTGATACTGTATTTAGAATTTGGAAATCACATTTCACATATACCATGCTTCATATCAATTACCCTTTTTTAATATATTCATTTCTATGTTTAATTACACTAAAAGCAATGTGGACAGAATTCTAGTCTTTAATAATCACATTATCGTAACACCTTGAAATCATCTATATCACAAAAAGAATTTAATGGTACAAAGAATGGTACAAGAGGTATATACAAGACATTCTGGAGGCAAAACCAAACAGAGACTTTCAGGGAACAAAAGATAAACATTAATGACTTAATGCATTAATGACTTATAAAGCATTCCTTTAACTAAAATTCTCTTATGCCTCTAACTTGATATCTAATGCCCTAACTACTCATTAAAAAAATCTGTTTTATGAACATTACAAACTTAAGAACTTCTCTAAAAAAAAAAGTTGAAGTGCAAAAAAAAATGGTCAAAATGAGTTGATACTTGACAGGTGATTTACAACAATTTTCTTTTCTTAAATCTTGTAAATTTTATTTCAGATAAAAATAATCACCTGAACTTAGTCTACACAATTAGAAAATAATAGAAGAAGGTCTGGTTGAGCAACAAACCTTATAATTTATATATACGTGTATATATATGTGGATATATAAACATATTCCTATATAAACATAATACATCTTATAATTTGTTATATACTTGCATATGAATATACCTTATATACATATACATTATCTATAGTGCAATGATCTACATGTCACTGCATTATTAAATATCAATTAATAGATTCACTGAAAACATGAAATAAACTGTTTTTAAAAACTCTTAAAACAGCAGGAAACAGCTCTGCTGCATTATCTATAGTCCAACGATCTACATATCATGGCAGTATTAAATATTAATTAATAGAGTCACTGAAAATATGAAATAAAGTGTTAAAAAAAACTCTTAAAACAGCAAGGGAAATTCTAAGCCTGAAATAATGGACTGAAGAGGGAAAGAAGGGAGAGTGAAAAAGTTCTAAAGATCTCATTTTATTAAGAAGAAAACAAACTATCCTAATGAGGGAAACTATACCTCTAAGTGGGAATAATAGCTTGTTTTTATATAATATAAAGAAATGTCTGTGTAGCAGAGTTCAGGAAGGAGAAATTAAATGTTAATAGATTGAAAAAATATTGTACACTATCATATTTACATGGGAAATGGAATAAATCTTAATGATCAAATCAACAAGAAAATAAGAGGAATAAGAAAAGGCAATGAAAAACTAGATGATAATCATAAGGTAAAGTAAAAAAAAAAAGTTCAAGTATATTAGTCACTACATGAACTAAATTCTTCCTATAAAAGAGAGACCATCTAACTGGTCTTAGAAAAGCAATATTCTATTTACAAAAACTGCACACTTCACTGGGATAAAGAAAAGTTGAATGTAAAAGAGCTAACTAAGCAGTAAATACACACAAATTTAAAATCAAGGGTAAGAAATAATATCTGGAAGTTAGAATATATATATTCATGGTATATATTTACAGTAACGATGGCAAACAAGTATATTAGTTTATGTATTTTAAGAATGGGGCAGATCTACTAGAAAAAATTAGAAAGGACAAAAGTTAATTGAGGAACATAATAAACTGGATGTACTGGGTATGTATATATGTAATACACATGTAATAATTTTACATATGTTTAGAGAAAACTTCTCCAAATACTGTATATTCATCTTTTCTATGTGTTCATTATTTTGAAGAGATGGGGTCTTAGTCTGTTGTCCAGGTTGGAGTGCAGTGGTGCAATCATAATTCAATGCAGCCCCAAACTCCTGGGCTCAAGCTATCCTCCTGCCTCAGTCTCCCAAATAGCTAGGACTATGTAATACCACTCCTAATTTTTAAAAATTTTTTAGAGAGATGGGGTCTGTTTTGTTCAGGATGCTCTCAAACTCCTGGCCTCAAGCAGTCCTCCACCTCAGCCTCTCAAAGTGTTGGGATTACAGGGATGAGCCACACAGCACCTGGCCCATAAAGATATTTTTTAATTAATCATGTGCCTATCATGAAAAAATGTTAATAAATTTTTAATGTCAGATTTGTACAGAACATATTCTTTGACTATACACCAATACAATTAGTGCTATGATTTGAAATATGCTCCCCAAAGTTCATATTGGAAACTCAATCCCCAATGCAATGTATTGAGAGGTGGGACTTTTTGAGGTGACTAGGCCATGAAGGCTCTACCCTCACAAATGTTTTAATGCTATTATTGTGAGAGTGGGTTACTTATCACAGGAGCGGATTCCTGATGAAAGAATGAGTTCAGCCTCTTACTTTTCTCTCAACCCCCTACACACACACACACACACACACACTCTCTCTCACTCTCTCTCTCTCTCTCTCCCCTCTGCCCTCTGTCTTCAGCCATGGGATGACACAGCAAGAAGGTCCTCACCAGATGCAAGTCCCTTAACCTCATGCTTCCCTGCCTATAGAACTGTAAGAAATAAATATTGATACTTTATAAATTACCCAGTTTTAAATATTCTGTTACAAAAGCACAAAACAGAATAAGACAATTAGAAACAAACAATATTAAAATGATCAAAAATATCTTCCATACCTGAAAATTAAGAACATACTTCTGGAAGCCTTGGAATAAAAAGAAAATAAAAAAAGAAATTACAAACCATTTGGAAAGCAATGCAAGGAAAACATCCCATACAAACACCTTTGAGGGAAACAAAAGCACAACTCAGAAGAAAACACTGCCTTAAAAATCTTTATTATCACAGAATAAAAATAAAAACAAAGAAGCTGTGTACTCGGCCAGGCACAGTGGCTCATGCCTGTAATCCTAGCACTTTGGGAGGTCAAGGTGGGCAGATCACAAGGTCAGGAGATAGAGACCATCCTGGCTAACGTGCTGAAACCCCATCTCTACTAAAAATACAAAAACAAACAAACAAAAAAATTAGCCGGGTGTGGTGGTGGGCGCCTGTAGTTCCAGCTACTCGGGAGGCTGTGGCAGGAGAATGGCGTGAACCCAGGAGGCGGAGTTTGCAGTGAGCTGAGATTGCACCACTGCATCCAGCCTGGATGACAGAGCAAGACTCCATCTCAAAAAAAAAAAGAAAAGAAAAAGAAATTAAAAAAGAAAATGGAATCACAAATAGTGAAAATATTAAAAGAATTATAACAGAATATTGTAGGCAACTATAACAAATTTAAGAACCTAAAGGAAACAAATCAGTTTAAGAAAACTGCCAAAACTGACCCGAGAAAATGTGAAAAACACTTTAATAAAATAGATTATCACATGGTACATTTAAAAGATGATTATTAATTCATCATTGAAAAAGGCACCATGAACATGTGGGTTTACAGCTCAGTTTATTTAGCTTTTAAAACACAATATTAAACATTAACAATAAGCCTTAACTTTAAAAAATTAAAATCGTATAAAATGTGCCCTCATAAATAAGTTAAACTAGAAATCAATAATAAAAACAGAAAAATTTTCAAGCACTTGGAAATTTAAAAACACACTTCTAAAAAACTATGTGGAAGTCTCAGAGTAAGTCAGAAAATATTTTGAATTGGATAAATCAAAATGTAATATATTAAAAATTATGGGATACTACTAAAGCAGTGCTTAGTAAGAAATTCATGGCAATAAATTTTTATATTGGAACCAAAGCAGAAAAACAAGAGAGAAATTTAACAAAACCAAAGTTAGTTCTGGAAAATGTCATTAAAATTAATAAACCTCTAGTAAGACTGACAACAGAAAAAGAAAAAAAGACAAATTACCAATATCAGGAATAAAAGAAGGGATATCACTATAGACCCTACAGACATGAACAGGATAAGTGAGTATTACAAGTAATACTATGCATTTAAATTGGACAACTAAATAAAAATAAATTGATAAAATAGACTATTTTCTCAAAATCTATATCTATAAATGTAGATACAGATATGGATATAGATATAGCTTTTGAAGAGATGGGGTCTTAGTCTGTTGTCCAGGCTGGAGTGCAGTGGTACAATCATAATTCATAACATTTGCACAAGAGAAAACAAATAATCAGAAATGTTCTTGTTGAAAAAATGTTAATAAATTTTTCATGTCAGATTTGTACAGAACATATTCTCCGATTATGCACCAATACAATTAGTGCTACAATTTGAAATATACTCCCTGAAGTTCATATTGGAAACTTAATCCCCAATTCAATGTATTGAGAGGTGGGACTCTTAAGAGGTGACTAGTCCATGAAGTCTCTACCCTCACAAATGTTTTAATGCTATTATTGTGGGAGTGGGTTAGTTATCACAGGAGCAGATTCCTGATGAAAGAATGAGTTCAGCCCCCTACTTCTTTCTCTCTCTCAACCCCCTACCCCCACACACACACATTCTTTCTCTCTCTCTCTCTCTCCCTCCCTCCCGCCCTCTGTCTTCAGCCATGGGATAACACAGCAAGAAGGTCCTCACCAGATGCAAGCCCCTTAACCTCATGTTTCCCTGCCTACAGAACTGTAAGAAATAAATATCAATTCTTTATAAATTACCCAGTTTTAGATATTCTGTTACAAAAGCACAAAACAGAATAAGACAATTAGAAACAAACAATATTAAAATGATCAAAAATATCTTCCATACCTGAAAATCATCTTCCATGCCTATGTTTGTTAGGACTGCTATAACAAAGTACCACAAACCAGGTAGCTTAAACAACACAAATTGGCTGTCTCACATTTTCGGAGGTGAGATATCTAAGAGCAGTAGGGGCTACAGGTCGGCAGGGTTGGTTCCTTCTGAGAATATGGAGCGAGAATCTGTACCATACCTCTCTCCTAGCTTCTGGTGATTTCTTGGCCATCTTAGGCATTCTTTCACTTACAGAACCATCACCCCAAACTCTGCCTTTATCTTCACATGGTATTCTCCCTATTTGCATGTCTGTGACCAAATTTTCCCTTTTAATAAGCATATCAGTCATACTGGATCAGGGGCCAAACCTACTCTGGTATAACCTTACCTTAATGAATGATATCTGCAATGACCCTATTTCCAACAAGTTTCCATTCAGAGGGACCAGAGGTTAGGACTCCGATATGAATTTTGGGGAGGATACCATTCCACCCATAATAGTTCTATAACTATTAAGTTGAATTATTCCCTCAGAAGAAGTCTCCAGTCCCAGATGATTTCACTGGTGAAGTCTATCAAACATTTAAAGAAAAAAAAAAAAAAACCAACCATTCTATGTAAGCTCTTCTGAAAACATTTCCCATCTATGTTATGAGGCCACTATTACTCTGATACCAAAACCAGACAAAGGAAGTACAAAAAAGAAAAGTACAAATCAGTATCTCTCCTGAAAAAGTCACAGAAATGCTCAGCAAAATATGAGCAAATTGAATGTGGCAATACTCATTATAAAGGGTTACAACATGACCAAGTAGATTGTAACTGAACAAGAATATATATTTGATCTCTGTCCCTGTTTCTTGATATACAGGAACTAAAATCCTTGTAGTCTCTGGAAGTGATGTGTCTTTTGTACGCTAGTAAGATGGCTAGTGCCGGCAGCTCCTGGATAGCCTCAGGATGGGGGCTGGTTACCAGGGAAACCAATCATGTGATAGAGAGTTGAAACTTTCAGCCCCACCCTCCAATTTCCCAGGAGGGGAGAGGGTCTGTGAAATAAAGCCTGTGTAATGAAGCCTCCATAAAAAACCCTAAAAGATGAGGTTAGAACTTTCAGGTTGTTGAACATAGCAGAGTGTGACCATAGAAAGCTCCTCGCCCCTTCCCCAATGCCTTACCCTATGCATAGCTTCCATCTGGTTTCATTCTTTGTAAAAAACAAGCAATCTAGTAAGTGAACTGTTTTCCTGAATTCTGGGAGCCACTCTAGCAAATGATCAAATTTGAGAAGGGATCATGAGAACCTCTGGTCTCTGGTCCGTAGCTAAACTGGACAGAAGTGGTGGGTAACATGAGGACCTACCGTTTATGATTAACACATTAATAGTCTTGTGAGACTCAGCCCTTAACCTTAACCTGTGGGATCCAGTGAATGTTAGAATTGAATTGTAGAATGCACAGTTGGTGTCCATAGAGAACTGGAGAATTGCTTGGTATTGGAGAAATTCTCATACATTTTAGTGGCCAGAGGAGTTGTGAGAGTACAGAAAAGCAAAAACTATTTTGTTTTCCTATACAGAGACTTATTCCAGAAATCCAAGGCTATTTTAATATGTAAAAATCAAGCAATGTAATCCACTGTATTTACAGCCTAAAGAAAAATAACAAAACATGGTTATATCAGTTGATGCAGAAAATAGCATTTGACTGGTTTTTGCAGAAGATGCGGTCACAGGTGCTGCGGAGCTCTAGTCCACTTGATCCTGCTCCTGACTTGCCACTGTTCCCTCTTGCCAAGGAAAGGTTGGTCAGGAAGTGAAAATGCAGTATGACTTTTAAAGATACCAGAAAAAATCTCATAGAACCAAAGGTGGTGATTCACCAAATTCTAATTACACTAACCAGCCACAGGGTAAAATCCTTGGAGATTGTGTGTGCTGACTCGACCAGAGGCACAAAGGAAAACAATCTCAAGGTGAAAGAACCAGTTCAAATGTCTACCAAGACTTCGAGAATCCCAAAAACACCTTGTGGTGGCAGTTCTAAGATGTAAGACCATTTCTAGATGAGAATCCACAAGCAGCTTACTGCCTTGAACAGCCTTTCCAAGACTGTTAAGCAGATTACTTCCACCAGTATTGAGCTAGGAGTTGAGACTGTAGTCACTGTTGTGGATGCTTTAAGTCCACTGTTTTAATAAATTAATAATCAGTTGTTTAAAAAAATAGCATCTGACAAAATCCAATACTCGCTCATGATTTAAACATCCTTCTCAGCAAATTAGAAATAGAAGGAAAATCCCTCAAAGTGATAATGAACATCAACAAAAAACTCCA